>NW_024468530.1:0-475875 GCF_001632365.1 Laetiporus sulphureus 93-53 | reverse complement strand
CGAACAGATATGATGATCACTTACACCCTCCCTGTCCTCGTGGAAATACCGATCGGTTCTGCTTTTCACCACAACCAGACGCCTGTATTTGTCCATGATTAACGGCTGCAATTGCATTGACCACATGTCCCGAGCAATCTCCTTCTGGATAGCCTCCTGGAGTTCGTGCTCTAGGACATTAGTATATTGCGTGGAGGCAACTCTGATGCATTCCTCGAGCAGATCGCGAGCTTTCATGCTCAGCAAGCTCATCTGCCATGAAAGCCACTCCTCCGTTGGAATTTGACCCTGACAAAAGTCCCACCCTGTTGCAGGCGCCCGAAGAAGCGAGATCGTCCCATTCTCGATGAGTCCCAGAAGACCATCCAGCAGGAAGTCCCCTCTATCACGCTCTGTCAGTATCCTCGGCGATGCCGCGTATCGAAATACGCACTTATCAAGCAAGGTTAGAGGATTTTGCCCTTGACAGGTGAACTTCGCGAGCATTGTAACAACGGAGGGTAGAATGTAACATTGCCACAAAGGATGCTCATCGATCTTTCTCATCAAATCGTAACATCCGAATATGTCTTCCAGGACGGCAGATGGAGTGAACATTACGACACCTCCTGTGTAGAATGAGCCTGGTGCTCATAGGAAACCTGCGCACTTACCGAATAGGTAAATCTCACGGATGCCCCACCGTTCTGGTGATATACTCTCGTGCGTCCCATACGTGTAGAATTGAATGTCCGGCCGCTTGGACCGTCGTTCAGCCAGCGCGGGGAACGCGTTAAATGATGCAAGGGCTCCGACATGGATGAAGATCGCACGGACATCCTTCTTGTATCCGACATCTTCAGCTGTGTAAGCCTCCAGAACAGCACGCAGCATTGCTGTTTCCGCGCCAGACTCAGCCATAGTACCATCTCCTGGAGTATGCCAGACGCAGTAAGGACGTTTTGGCCAAGACATGTAATCAATAACACTCCGAGAAAACTTGAGGACATAGAGCGCTCGGTAAAGTTGACGATTGTCGCTGAAAGTGCGACCGACCCCACGTAGCTGTTTGATCAGGCTTGCCTGCGGTGACCCTTCGTTTGAGGGAGCGACCCTTCGTTTGAACCAAGAAGCCTTCTCGTATTGGTGACGCGGCATTTCCCAAGGAACTAGAACTACTATGAGCTGGGTGTTGTCCACATAATCATTTGGAACTTTGAAGAGCATAAACAGCTCTTTGTTTGAAGGGGGAAACATCAACAACAACGCTGCCTTCTGTCCGTCCAAGTCGAGATGAGCGTACGTGAACTGTCATCGCGCACGGGTTCAAGTTGCTGACGTCGCCTGATTAACTAGACCAGCACTTACTATCCGCTTTCGCCTCATGTGCGTGGCGAGTATCGTGATCGAACTCACATCCTCGGGGGTTTGAGGCCCTAGTTTCGCATATTGCTGGATCATGCCGCAGGCCCGCAGAATCATAGAAAGATCCGAGACGACATGAAGTTTTTTCATCGTCAGAGAATCGACGTCATTGAGGCAAAGACTGAAGCGTAGCCCGCTGGGCCGAGGCTCGCTAGCGTCGGATAATTCGACGTTGCATAGACGTTTCGTTCTACTTGAGTCCAGATTGACGTGCAGCTCGCCTGACCATCTCCACTTCTTGGGAATCCTACATGCATATACAACCGCATCAGCAGACCGTCTACAGCACAATACATGAGCACTGACTTTGGGAGAGACGGCAGCTTCTTGAACAACGAAGCATTTTGGGAAGGTCTCCCTAATGCACCTTCTCTGTCAGATTCCCTGCAAGAAATCTCAGGAAGCTGTCTTCTGTAGGGGATGAACGACTTACACCATGGGCGCCGCAAGACTGTAATGTTAACCTCCTTAGCTTTACAACCCATGGACGACAGACGAACCACTTACACATCGGGCATGATATTTGATAAGAACCGATCAACCTCATTCGATGGCCCCGCAGATGGCTGTTCGGGCATATTACGGCGACGTGGTAGCGGTAGAGGCTCGGGTCTTCATGTTAAGTGTGTAAAAAACATCTTCTCAGCAGCAATTCGTGTAAGCACAGCCTACTTACCTTGACTGAGTCTCTTTCACACGAGTTGACTCTGCAGGTGGAGGTTCCACTGAAGGCAAGCGGTCCGAAATGGAGACCGGAGATTGAACGAAATTGGCAGCATCAGTTGTGATTTCCATTGGTGACTCAGTCGACGTCCTGTTCGAGGACTGTCTAGCAGCATCAGGCCTGGTTGGCGACTGCTTCTCCTGAGCAGAAGCAGTCACATTATTGTTTGTATCGGTAGTTTTCTTAGAAAATCTGGGGAATTTGCTTTTAAAAGCTGAAGAACTCGATGACTTCGATACTGCCACAAGGACTGTGGCTGTCTGTGCGACACGTTTTTTGGTCGCGATGCCCATGACAGCGCCGCTTTCTTTGATCTTCATGGACGGTTCTTGGACGTTCAATCGTTCTGGAGGCTTCGACAGGGTGCTGCTCGAAGCCAACGGCTGTTTCTGAGGTGCAGCCTCTGGATTCGGCGGCTGATGCGCCGGAGTGGCGGGAGCCAAATCTTTCAACAGTACAACTGGAGATGATGGTGCCGAGAACAATGAATGGCACCCAGAACTCTTCTCTCCTTCATCGCTTGATGAGGAATCCGGAACTGCGATAGCCTTTCCTTTTCCCTTGTCCTTTCGGGATACCGTCGTGAGCATTGATTGCGGCAGACGAACAAAGCACAATACCTGGCCAGTATTCAGATAATCCGACGATTCCTTTCCAGACGTAAGTGCTGCCTTGCGGATTTTACGTAGAGGTATTCCGGTAGAACTTTCAGACTGTCACTACCTGTTCAGACTGCAAACGGTCATCGGGCGTTGCGGCAGCAGCTCACCTCCTCTTCATTTACAGATACAGCACGCTTCTTTCTGTGTCTTCGAATTTTCAAAGGCGTCACAGCATCAGAGTCGTCAGTTTCATCCTGGGTGTTTATGACATGTCAAGGAGAAGCCAAACAAGGAGAATGTCATTTCTGATACTTCTTGTCTCGCACGACGTTTGCCTAGTTTCACCAACTTTTTCTTCTTAAAAGTTTTCGGCATACGAGGCGTGGAAGATTCAGCCTTGGACGCTCGTTTGCTTTGACCTTGTCTCTTCTGCGAATCATATGAAGAAGTGTTATGAGTCATGTCGAGAAAGGGGAGCCAGACATCCATACCGTTGATGAATTTTGCGCATCGTTATTTTCAGGCTGTCGAGCCTCTTCATTGCTCGTTGACTCACTTTGCAGGACCTCCTTGCCAAAGCTTTCAGCAAAGAATTGCTTTTCTTTCTCTGAAAACACGCAATAGTCGGAATGAGGTTGAGAAAAGACGGGCGGCAGCACATACTGATCCAGGAGGGAGTGGCACGAACAGTATGGCCTATCGCATAGTCTACGTCGTCGACGCCCACGTTTTTCCAGAAGCCGCGCAAGAGACGTTTGCACTCGAGCAGGTTCTCTTCAGGTTCCCACCTGGTATGCTTGCTCAAAACAATATATAGACTGGTCGACAGTCAACCACTCACGTGTTGTTGTCTGAATCATAATTTGCCCACTATGATGGTTACAGCGATCGGACGAGATAACTTGTGCAGCAGCACTGATCCTACTGACCTTGACATAGTAATCCTGAAAACGTTCGTTATCAACCAAGATGGGGCGTCAAACAGATAGATTTACCCAACCATCGTCCTCGTTCACTCGCGCCTGTGTGATGACCTCTGATGCCTCCAAGGGTCTGTAACGTGTTATGCCATGTTAAACGAGGCACACCTACCGACATGGTATTGTTCCTGCTCTTCTGACTCGGACGTCCCTTGCGATTTTCGTTTCTTCGGCATGACGCGCAGATTTCCCGACGCTGTAGAGGATGTGGGAGTGCAGCGTTGAACGAGGATGAACTGGCAGCTAGCCACTCGCAGTCCACGCGTTTCACGCACTCTCGATCACGACGCGTAGCGGTCACCATTTGATGGAGACCTGAGCGCTGCGCCTGCTCGACGCAGCAACTCGTTCCGCGGACTCTAGTCTCAGCACTCTCCATTTCCTGTCCCTCACACTAATGTCCGCGAAATCCAAAACCAAACAGGAAGAGGCACTTCAGTTCCTCGACCAACTCGACTCCTTGACGCCACCTCCCGAGGGCGTCCCAGGATCCGAGCAGGCACCGCCGGAGGGGGAGGCTGAGGTCTATGCATTCATTGATGAGATCACTCAGAAGAGCTCCGAGCCTCCTCGTACCACCATCTCGCATCTAGATCGACCTGTCTCCCGTGCAGGCACGCCGACGCTCAGGAAGAGCACCGAACGAGTCAAAGTGGGAGGTCCCGCGCCATTGCTACCCCCTTCAGCCACTCCGTCTTCTGCTCTTTCGCGGACCGACTCAAACAATTCGCGGCTGTCCGCTTCCTCGTCTCCTAAGCCGGAAGCTTCCCAGAAAGAGGCCCAGAGTACACCAGTAGGCGGCTGGGGCTGGGGAAGTGTTTGGTCAAGCGCCAGCGCCGCTATTCAACAGGCGAAATCTGTAGTAGATGAGCAGGTCAAGCAGCTCCCAAAGAATGAGCAAGCACGGAAGTGGGGTGAGGGTGTCTTGGAGTACGCGCGGGCCGCACAGTTGGACAAACTCGGTATGCAACTCGTACTCAGAATCCAAAGAATTGTTATTCTTATCCTAGAAATCAGGCAATGACTTCAAGAGAGTCGGCCTTTCAACGCTAACAGATATCCTCAACGTCGTTGCTCCTCCAATTTCTGAGCACGAGGTCATCCAAGTCTGGTTGAGTCACGACATGAGAGGTTACGATGGCGTCGAGTCTCTTGTGTACAGGGCTCTATCACGAGTTCGTACACTCTAAAATGCCGGTCTAAAGTCATATTAGTGGTTAACTGAACGCGTTAGATCATGGAACAAGTTGAAGGTGGTGATCTTGTTGTAAACAGAGGAGATGAGTCGCGGCCGAAGGACGTAGCTGAATCTGGGAGAGAGCTGAACGCTGTCGAAGGGCTGGACGCTGCTTTGAAGTTGGCTCAGGTATGCTGATTGTATCGTTGCTGTCTAACTTTCTACAACGCTGACCTTGACCAAGGCCAATCTTGAAGAAATAATTAAGCGCAACTCAAAGACGCCGAGTACTCACACCTCGTCTACACAGAATCCCACGACATACTCTTATGTCTATTTGCGCATACAGCCGTGCATGACAACACTCCCTCTTCCCCAGTCGGCCGAGACGACAGCATCTTCAGGATCATCTACCCCTACCCATAGCACATCGTTGCAGTTCCTTCTCTACCTTTCAGACCCGGCACACAATCTCAACCACTCCACACTGACTCAGGCTGTCCCTGGTAATTGGCTGGAACTCTGGGACGAATATGAGTGGGTCGAGGATCTGGTAGTCGAGGCAATCAGGGTAGGCGTGGAAGTGATTGGACAGGAATACGTTGTATCGAGGATGGGCTGGGATAAGAAGGGTATGGACAAGCCAACGGAGCCGGAACAAGCGGCAGATCAGGCAGAAACTGCTTGATGTGTGCATAGGACATTTATGCTCACACAGGTGTAGATTTTTGTACTTTTACTATGCAGGGTTGCCGCCTTTCATACTGATTCTGATTACATGACGACACTTTGGGTGGATCAACGTGTATCAATTCAAATGATAATACGTTACAGATATGAAATGGAGGTTTTCATCACATTTATGCCAGCTGTGCCAGAGAATGCCTGCGATAGAGCAGATATACAACATTCTACTGTGCAAACGAATGTGCAGCTGTGAATATGTGTAACGTGACAGTCATAAATGTGGGGGAAGGGGTATCGCTGAGTTTATCGCTACAAAAGACGAAGAATCTTGATGAAGTGTGAGCCGGGATGCACACCGTTATACAATTCTCGATGATGGAAATGTAAACAAGAAACAAGGAATATCCTGACGAGACACACCGACGAAGGATCGGTAACAACGGCGCTACTTGGAGGTAGGCAAATGAGGTTGTCTCAACAAGCGAAACCCATTTGTATGTTCTCTCTGGCGTTAGGTACGGTCATCGTTAGAGAATTGCGACAGCTGTGAAGATCGCGGACATACCGAGCAGAGAAGCTGTCTCTCCAGCTTTGCTCGTCGTCCCAGAGATCAACGGTACGCTCATGCATTTGAAGCATCATCTGCTGCGCCGAACCCGAGGAACCGATCGCAGGCTGTAGATCCGTGCTGGCTGATAGCACGTCTGCATCAGGAATCGACCCAACCGAGTCGCGGACGTGGCTAGCAATCGAGACAACATCTTCGTTCTCCTCTGGAATAGATGTAAGCTGCTCTCCAGGGACTCTCAATTGTACCGTCGTGGAACCAGACGTGGAGCCGAGATCCCACTCGACAGCTGTCCAGTAATCAGACTGGATTGACACGTCGGACACCTCCACATGCTCGTGCTGAGAACTGAAGTCCGAGGTATTGCTATGGCCAGAACCAACAGACAATCCAAGTCCTAGGACAGCAGTGACGGCGTCTATGTCCAATTCGCCATCTTTCACTAGGTCTTCGAGTTCCCAACCACTGCCAGTGGATGCAGACGATGACTCAACGACCACAGAATTGCGGAGGGGCGAGGGTCCTACGAGGGGACTTCCGCTCTTGCGCCTCTGCGATACAGCAGTCCGCGATGCGCGCCGCTTTCCCTTGATGATCTCGAGAGGCGTGATGTTTTTTAACGGAGGGGACGTAGGAGTTGGCGATGGCATGTGTTCAGGAGCTACGTTTAGTGGACGTGTGCTGGGAGTATGGGGCGTACTAATACTAGTGGATACCAAACTATAGATGTTTGGTGGTGTTGGAGGCGAACGATGGGTAGGAGAATGCAAGAGCTTCTCGATTGCAGACATTTCATTCACTCGACCGATCGACCGTTCCACAATTGTCGAGCCAATGGAGCCATGATGAGGTTTGGCGATATGAATAGGAGTAGGTCTCGCGAGTGCTGGACCTTCGTAGACCGACACAGTGAGTCGTTCGATACTGTCAATCGTCAAAAGAGACGAAGCGATGGACGGCATCTCCTTACGACGAGGTATATCCAAGGAGATGGTCGTGCTTGCTGGAGACGTAGGCTGAGGTGTCATCGGGGGAGTCTCGAAAGGAGGAGCTAGAGGACAGTAGTATACGCTTAGGAATGCATCAAGACTACAGCAGCAAAACATTACACACTCGGTGATTGGGAACGGTCCCGGGATTTTTCACCGGTTGCAGTGGACCCATTACTAGTGGATGTGGATTTTTCGTGATCGGTGAACGTTTCCGTCCCACTTGTATCATCATACCAAGAGGCCAGGACAGGTTTCATCATCTGCATAAGTGTGGGTGACGGATATTCCGCAGGTCCGGTGATGTTGCGCGGAGGTATCTGTGCAACAGGGCTAGACGAAGGTGGTATTTCACTGGTGCAGGCAGGAGATGACGGGTGGACACTTGCACAACTAGCAATGTCGAAATGTGGCACCGGAGATTGTATCGAGACATTGCGGACGGAAGCTGACCTCGATCGCGATTGGGAACGCCGGCCACCTGCACTATGACGAGGAGTGCCGGTTCCACTGCTGCGCGAACTATCGCGTAGAATCCAGGAGTACAAAACAGAGGAAGGAGGCTTCGATGTGGCAGAGCTTGCAGGGCGAGAAGTCCGGCCAGAACGATCAGCCTTTCGTCTTGATCTTGTTTCCCATTGCGGCGATCCAAGGAATCCTATGATATAACCGGTCTGAGCAAGTTTTATTTCGATCTTGTACTTGTTCCAAAGCCGGAAGTGGATAGGCGTTGAGGAAGCGCCTGCTTGAACAACTCGATCGGCAGCACCGATGGATTGTACCGTACGGAGTCGCACATAGAAGAATTTGCACACTGCAAGCGCCAACAGAGGCAAGACAGATAGAGGATATACAAGGGGGTCAGTTTGTTCGTCAGGTAACAAGCTGATGGGCAGGGCGCGCACAACACGGCAGAGCGTGCAGAAGAAGATCAACTTAAGGAGAATTGCTGGTAGCGCCATGATCCTAGAAATGACTGCCGCAATGGATAGAGCCAGGGATAGCGCTGTCCCTGAATTGAGCTAAAGAGGCTTGGAATGTCGGACAATCACAGAACTCTAGAATTGAAAGCGGGTGTCGCGCAGTCTGTAGGAGAACAGTCGTCTGACACCGTCAGTAATGCAGAGTTTCGACTACGAGGAGGAACGACTCAAGCTGTCCGCCGGGAATATCGTCGAGAACCCCGAACGCAGTGAGACTCGAGGCGGTGTACGAGACAGTCCGACCAATAATTAATGGGCACTTGGAGACGATGAGCGTGACCTGAATAAACGCAAATTGTTCGAGTTGGAACCGATCCTGGGCCACGTGCAATATGGGTGGCCCATCAACGTCTCAACGTCAACCTGTCAAAGTGAGCGCGTGCCGCGCATCCGAGAACGCTCACCGTGAGGATCGACTGAAATACTATATCATATACCGACCCATCACAGGCTAACGGCCTAGAGCATCATTGTATCACGCTTCAAATGAGCTCACCATACACGAGCTCGCTCAAGAACGTCACGCTGAGAACGGAAAGATGCATTCCACGGCAATCGACTCGACGATGGTACTACTTCTTCTGCGGTTCTTCAGGCTTAGGCGGAGGCACGGGCTTGAACTCATCCGGCCTATTCGGCACCGTACCGTCACCGACCTGCTCCCAGGGTGACAATGCATCGAAGTTTCTAAATTGGACCCTGATAAGAACGTGCATAAGATCTAGCATAGCATGAGGAGCCGCACCGGAAGGCTTGGGTCAGCTGTAGAGGTTCATAGACAACGCGCTTCCTCTCTTCGTCATACCGGACTTCCGTATATCCCTGTACGCGAATGTCAACACCCGGAATAAACATGAACGCTTCAACTCACAGTCAAAGGGAAATCCTTCCGCAACGGGTGGCCCTCGAAGCCTGCGAACATAATTAATGGATGAGCTCTATCGATGATAGGTGTCCGTACCATAATCCGTAAGGATACGACGCCTGCAAAACGCCCTTCAGTAAATGTGAAGACACCATTCATCAGCAAGAACTTACAGATCAGGATGGCCTTCGAAGAATACACCGTAGAGATCCCAGACCTCTCTCTCGTACCTGGAGACCGGTCAATTCATTCAGTCAACAAGGTGATAGGCACAATGTACACACCAATCCGCTCCCCTGAATATGGGCACAGCGCTGGGAACAGGATCCGTCTCTCCCGCATACGTCTTGACCCTGATTCTCCCACCATACTTCACGCTCAACAAGTGATAGACGACCTCGAACCGCTTCTCCCTCTCCGGGAAGTCAACGCCACTGATGTCCATGCATGCCTTGAACTGGCACTGCGAGTGATCGCGGAGGAATGTCAAGACGGGTATGACACCAGAGGGACAGATGTAGAGTGTCAATTCATCCTTGAGGACAGAGAATTGCTGGATGTATTTCGGCAGGCATTGCAGCAGATACGAGCCATATGAATGCAGCTTTTCCGAAGCCTCTGCGTATTTCGTGACGGTAGGATTTGGCGATGTCGGCTCCTGGAACGGGGATTCAGACGCTATCACGTTTCCTTAGCCTACCGCTCGAGGAGTACAGGAGAATACCGAGCTAGCTACCTTTCGATGGTCGCGAGCTGTGAATGGAGCGTGTGATATTCAGTCCCACAGCAGCAGCCCTGCGAGGAGCTGCCGTTCTAATAAGGCGACCGGTTCTAGCAGCCAGCCGCAAGGACATCGTTATGCAAGTGTAAGAGTGGGCTCCTGTCCTGGACGCGAGTGTGCCCGAAGCGCCTGCAAGGACGTCGCGTTCGAGCTGGGCGCTTCTCTCTGGCAAACCTCTCCTCATTGCTCGCACTTCCTGCTGTAACTAGTTTCACAATGTCGACAGATATGGTGGTTGAAGAAGCTTCGGGCCCTGCTATCTTCGACTCACTGCCTTACTATGACAATGACATTGAGCAACACCCCATCCTGAAGGAAAAGGTCGAGAAAGAGCTCGCACGCGAAGCGAAACCTCCTCAGACATTGCACCCGCGCGTTCCACCTGCTCCTCAGCTGTTTGCTGTTAGTGTGCATCGTCCTTGCTCGGAATTGACGTGGCATGTTCTGATATAGCGCCACAGAACCATCCGTTGCTCGAGGCTGAGCTTACTCGAATCGAATCTCACCAGCCGCTGGTCCCACTGGACACAACGCGGTATCAATTACCAGGGCCATCTCATCCAGACAATGAGGATGAATGGAAAACTGCTCTCTCGAATGCACACGCACAGCTAGAGCACCAGCGTCTACGGTTCGTAACTAGTCTCAGGTTTGCTGAGCGCAGAACGCAATCCTATCAATGATGTAGGCACCAAAACCTGTCCCTCCTGCAGTCCTACGGCGCCAACTCCTGGAGAATACATAACTATCTGACAGAGGCGGACGCTAAGAACATCGAAAAGGCGCTTGAAGACTTGCGCAATCTCACAACGGAAGTGAATCGGGAACGGAAGAACTTCCAGGTGTGTATAATACGACCGTATGCACGCACTGCCACGACTGAATGTTCTTCGGTAGACTCGCATAGGGAATCAACTTACCTCCTTGGAGACTCGATGGACGGAGCTCATCTCGAGCATCCTACAAATTGAGATGGCGAATGTAGCGTTAGAGGTTGAGATTGCCAGGATCAACAAAGCGGAAGCCGAGCTCGCTGCTGGTAGTTGAGATTGTATCATTGCTCTGATGTAATTGTACCATTGCTTTCTAGGTCTATTTTTGTCCGAAGCGGAATGCCGCTTCAGACGATGAGGTGTCAGACAAGCAGAAAGAAGTAGAAGCGTTCTGAACGCCGAGGGACAACTGCGCAAATAGGAAGGAGGTGCATGAACGATTACAACAATGCCTCCGAAATAACTTATGTGCTATAGGTAAGTCGTGGTGATGGCATAGAATGAATGGCGAGTGTGTCGGGCTCCAGCGAGCCATACTCAGGTGAAACAGTTCGCATATGCGGTAGGAGGCAGAGCGCATGGCCAGGCCCCCGTCTCGATGATCTCTTCCCATGTGTGTTCACATGAACGGAAGAGGTCGAGTGCAGCTCGCGCATGTTCCACCTGTCCATGTGTGATGATTATAGGTGAGTTTGCCTTCAACCTGTTGCATATCGACTCACCGGGAACTCGCCGTGCAGGCCAATGTGGCGTCCCATCAAGCGATTTATCAGAGTCACTAGAGGGAGTGTGACGCTGGGTTTAGACCCCAAACTGCGGCGGAACGGCATGAATAAGGCCACGTCTCGAGTGTCGATAGCCGGGTGAGCGAGACCCAAGACCTGCTCGGTTATGCTGAGAGGGAAGTTGCACGAGACTAGCGACCACACTAACCGATAGGAACTGCCACAGAGAATATCCTATGATAACTTTGTCCTTTATCAGTGCTGCCACCTGGCGCTGCACGTCGATGAAAGTCGGCGCTTCATCGATGTGATCAGCGCCCAATATTTTGAACAAAAAACCGTAGCAAAGTCGATGCACCTAACGCTAGAGTCAGAGGTTGCAAACCGGTCTCTGGTGTTCTATAGTCGCTGACTGGCTGACTGCATGGTGAGTCGTCGAGCTCAGGTTAGAAGGGTCTAGGCTGACATTGACTCTGGCATCGCTCACTCACGTCGGTCGGACAAATGTATCTAGCAGAATGTTGCCGCGATAGTCTACCATGGTCACACGCCTTCCAGAGGAAGCGGGACGTCGTCACCGCCAGGTCTATGGAATATGTGGAGATTGGAGCTCACGCAACCATGGGCAGCCTGGAGACAATTCCATAGTACACGACCTGAGCAGCGACGGCAACATATCTATAAATCGCTCGGTGAGTCAGTGGACAACATAGATCGTCGCGGACACGCACTTCCCAGGTGGGTATAATTTTGCGGGTCGGCTGGGCATCCGAGTGTGTGGATGAACGACCTTACTAGGTCCCGGAACCCCCGGTAGTCCATATGTTGCGGGATCCATGCCATACGCGAGAACAGCCAAAGAGAGAAATTGCGGGTCCTGGATCTCTCCAATGACCGTCGAAGAACTTGACAGGTGCTGGAGTATCATGTCTATCCGAGCAGGCGACCTCAACCTTGAGGCGGGATCCGGAGAGATTGTCTTTGTCGAGGAAAGTCTTGCCGCGAGGCCTCGAGAGCATTTATTACCACGATGGTCCCCAACGGCGCGATGACATGACACCAATTGCACGTAAGCCTTGGTCGGTGAGCGCTGTGCGAGAGATTCCAGAAGCAAAGCCTGTCATGACTGCTGCGACAGAAGTGCCCAGCGGAGGCAGAATTAGACCGTGTCTGGTGGAGCAGTCCCCAATTGTGCTTGTCTTCCGTCGTCTCCAAGCGTCCGTGGCTTCCTTCGTCGATGGGAAAATCTGGGAATGCAACTGGCCGCCAGTCTTCCGTGGTCTCCGATCCATGGTTCGTAGACTCATGAAAATGCGAAACGACGGGTGAAGCACCAGAAGCACTCTCACCGTTTGCAATGATCGCCTCAGGGCGCATTGGGCCCTACAAAAGTCCGTTTTGACGGGCCATCTATTCAACATGACAGCGTCCGCGTCGAGGCCAACGGCACGTGGCAAGGTCTGCCGGTGATCCACTGATGCAAGTGATTCTACTCTAGAGCTGGCAGAACCCGCGCGTCCATTGGTGCATCATTCATTCGGGTGCGTGTGCCACGGCCGAAGTCCCTGGATCAGATCACTTTCGATGCCCCTCGGCAGTGAGTCCTTTAGGGAGCAATACGGATGTCACCACGTTGACCGGACGTCACGAATTATTCGCGTAATATGATCCAGCACGTCGGGACCATCCCCCACAGATCCGCACGATGTGGATGAATGGCAGATGGGAGCAGGAACGATCTTCCTACGTTATATAATGCTAAATAAGGCGCGACTAGATAGCATGACTTGATTGGAAGGCTCCCCAATGGGGATGGCAGCATAAGCCCTGTCGATCATCCAAAGAAGTTTAATACTCTCGTTGAACAGCGATCACACGACGTTACTATCTTAGATGAGCCTAGAACAGCTTTTATTTTAATGCTACATACGACATAAATGCTACCTCTCCTTCGCCATCACTCTGAGCAACGTGCTCATGCGCCCACATTGGGCACAGGACTACGCTCCGTCAGTTCGTGGCTCGATTCCAGAGCACTACGCTCCTTCCGCGCCACATTCACCTGCTCGAAGCTGTGCATACCCTCCAGTCCCCAGCGTTCCATCATGGCCTTGTCCTCATCCCACGGGGAGCCTGACAGTTGCACCGAGTGTTCAGCGCCATTGACCTCATGTATGGAGAGAAGTGAGATGCACGCACAAGGAGTGGTGAGCATCTGCTCTCCCGTGAAGATGGCGTTGGTTCCCGCCATGAAACACATCGCTTGCTTTGCATCGTCCAGAGTCTGCCGTCCCGCGGCTAACCGAATAATAGTTTGGGGAAGAACAATCCGAGCGGTTGCAATAGTACGAAGGATATTCTGGTAAGGGACAGGCTGGAAAGTAATTGTGACAGATGCGCTCAGATGTTCCTGAGGCGCGGACGATGAGAATATCCAAATACCTCGTTGTTCTCGAGCGGCGTGCCTTTGATTGGGACAAGGGCGTTTACCGGGAATGATTCGGGGTGCTCAGGCATGCTAGGGAGTTGTCGAACTGACAATCCACATTCTTAGAGTGCTTGACTTACCTTGAAACTTCCCAAATTAACCCCACACGGTCCCCATCACTCTCGCCGAGGCCTAAGATGCCACCCGAGCAGACGCTTATGCCTGCATCACGCACGGCGGAGATCGTCTCCAGGCGCTCATCGTAAGAACGCGTTGTGATAACCTGGAGGGTGGAACGTAAGGATCCAGACTTTCAGGCACATAGAACGTGAAGCACCTCAGGATAGAACTCGCGCGACGTGTCAAGGTTATGGTTGTAAGCCGTCAACCCTCTTCAATCACCAGATTTTCAGCAGACAACAACGTAGTGCATCGATCGATGATCACGTACGCCTCCTTCAGTTGTCGGGCTTGTTCAGGAGACAGCATGCCAAGGGTCGTGCAGACTTCCATGCCCATACCGCGCACTTGGCGCACCATCTCAAGAATTCGTTCAAAGCCACGCTTGCGGCCTGCAAGGTCTCTCCATGCAGCACCCATGCAGAATCGCGTGCTCCCGTTGGCCTTGGCTTTCCGAGCAGCCTCCAAGACGGGCTCGATATCGACCAGGCGTGAGGCCTTTGTCGATGTAGGGTGACGCGATGACTGTGAACAGTAGGAACCTGCGAACGATTAAACATGCATCGAAAGTAGGAGTTTGGGTTCGTACAATCCTCAGTGCAACCACCAGCTGGGCATCGTGACGGTCAGCACCTGCTGTACCTCTCGAAGAAAAAGAGAGCAGCCATACTCTTGATGTTCATAAGCGTGCATAGTTGGATCTTCTTTGGATCGTGGTGCTGCCGATGCACAGCGGCGGCTCGGAAGACAAGGTCTAGCAGCGGCCCATCATAGATTCTCTTGATCTCGGCTTTCGTCCAGTCGTGTCGGACTACTGTAGATACGATGTGAGGCTGAGAGGCGTGTGTAGCGAGCCCCCGCCAGGTGGGGGATAGAATCTGGAGACGCAACGAAGAGTAAACGCGAAACATCACACAAGAAGACGCGGGTCACCGCAGAACGTGTCGTGTTGGCGGAGCAGGGCCCTAGAGCGGGTATTGTCCGCGCTGTGATTGATCAGGCCGCGAAAGCTATTGCTGCGCGCAACACGAGAGATCGGACCGTCTGGGGCAAATGGGGTAGCTCTAAAACTAATCTCAAGATCGGCCGAATTCTCGACACACTTTGATCAGTTACCGACGGCTGCGCAGTGCGCCCTAGCCGAACGTGTCATCGTCCGTGTATTTGTCTAACGGCCATGTTGCCAATTGTAAAGGGTTGGTATCCGCCGCGATGGTTTGCTGTGACAGTGTGCTTTGACTTTCAAGTTGAACCAACACCTAGTGCGCCGTTACAAATTTCGCAAATGAACGTCAGTGGGTATTGCATATATATATCTCGGTATCCAATCCCTTGCCAACATTGTTGCGGGATATGACGCGCTGATTCAATGCATGATCGCATGGGTTTTGTCCTCCTGATGTTCATTCATAGATGCACGCCGTCGAACAATTACGAGCCTGCTTTGCTGGAGATTGCATCTCCATGCTCTTCCACTATGTGGAGCTCTGTGGGTGAGAATGGTATGTCTAGACATCTGTGCCCCGTGTATCTGTCTGCTCAACCCTTCTGGAAGTCCTAGTGGTTACGGGGAAGAAACGTCGGTGAGTAATACCGGGCCCAAACTCCCCATCTCAGCAGCACGCTTGCTTCATTTAATGCTTACGATCACAACGTTTTATGTGAGTTATAGCAGCTGATCAAGCGTGGGCTCCACAAGAACGCCCAGCGTGCCAGGTGTGCTTGCGTACCATGCTTGTCATGCGGGTATTTCTTGTCGGGATATTGGCGACACTTCCAACCGGGGAGCAGTTCTCGCTATGCATGGATTTACTTGTAAACAGTAACCTCTTCAGCTTATTAAAGGCTCATACAGCATACATGTGCACAGTGAAGTAGGGATTCTCTTGAAGCAGTGAAGTGGATGGGTATAGCTACGTGAGTGCAACTAATGGCCTCTAGGTGATCGGTCCACTCCATGAGACAAATCCTAATAATGCTGGTCATTGTGCATCTCGTGATGCGTGGTTTGTTATGTGTCATCCTCGGCGTCATCTTCAATCCGCTCAAATATTCTCGTTGTTCAACGTTCAACGTGTGGAGTTGTCTGGGGTCGGACAGGTAGCCCATGCCACCCAGGAGATGATATCAAAATGTGACGTTCCACATGAGGATAACGGAGACATACAAGCGCAGCTAGGCGCTGCCAGCGATTATGGTGCGACCTCCAAATCTTACACCATTGTGTGATCTTGTAGCGAAGTCAATTGGCTGTATACCTACAACGGCGTTGGTCATCCCTGTTGTCCTACAACGATGCAGATGATAGTCTGACCTTGCGATGTCCGGGAGAACCTTTCATGATCTCTCGATGAAGACTCCGAGGATCGGTCCGACGGAGAGGAGGGCTTGTCTTGCGTCTTTGTTCTCTCCAACGCCTGTCGAGCGATATTCCATTGCAGGAGGGTATATTCTGCGAGTTGGCGCGAGTAACGCTGCCTCTGTGTTTCGACGGACGGCACGTCGTGCATGTCGGCCTGGGCTGTGGTCATGGCGTGCGATGGAGAAATTGTGAAATAGGGAAATAGCGGATGGAAAGAGGGGATGTTGCGCGAGGCAGTGGGAAGGGAATGAAACTGCAATTGGGGATTTATAATATATGAAAGACAGCGACATTACTGCTCCGTTCTCTCAAATTTCGACGCGCTCCACGGATCCTGTATCATCTTAACCCACTGACGACATACGCCTCTTATGGCAGACAACCAATCAGCGGAGTCTTAGGGCCTGTCCGGCCACTGACGCGCCTCCGTTACGCTAAGCGCGCAGTAACGACCAATCACATACCTGATAATCACGCTATGACCCCGCTGTCACGGCTTCCGTAGGAGTGACTGTATAATCCAGTTTAGTACGGTGAAATTCCCTTTTACGTCCTATGACAAACACGTGACCAGTATGAGTCATGATATATGTACACGCGCGGCGTCCATGTCTTAAGCTTCACCATTAGTAGTCTTACTGAGCAAACGGCGGATAGCCTAACGATGAATGAAAATGCTTCCCCAATCCAGCTCTGTTATACAGTGAGAGACAATATAGTACAATAGGTACAAAAATGCACAGTGGAGCGGTGAATGCGAAACGCGAATACAAGAGTGATTATAGATTATAGCATGCCTAGGCTATCCAGTGTCCGACACAGCAGATAGAAGCTACAGTTGAACGAGTCAGTGAGAATGGAGAATGCTACGAAGATGATACAAAAATGCGACTGCGATGTAGAGTAAGGCGAATGTATGCGGTATTCCTCGTGCTATTTTTCGTGACAGGCATGCTGACAGGCGCGAACCTTCGCGTCGACGGAGTCGTTTCAGAATCAGCGTCGAGAGTGGCACTCGTGGCAGAGGATAAGTGCTTATGCACGGGAGGAGCGCCAGTCGGAGCACGAGCTGTTCGTCTTCTTGTGCGTCGCGGGCTTGACCTGGGTAGCAGGGCGTCCAGCGCCGAGCATTACGCCCCCCGTTAGAACAGTTGTCTTGCCGCCATCGTAATTCGTCACCTCGGTCTTTGAGGTGTCAATGAAGACACGCGCCTGCCTGGCTCTCTCACGGCGGGAAAGCTTGGTCTTCGCTTGCTCGTCCGTAGGAGATGTCGAACGCGACGAGACGGTCGTCGCGGAACGAGTCGAGTCGAAGGTGCCGTTTGAAGAGAATGAGAAGCCAGAGCTCGAGGTGCACGAGCTGCAACGCGAATGCCTCGAAGAGACCGAGCGGATAGAGACAGGGGAGGACATTGTGGAGCGTGGAGGGGACGGGACAGTAGGGAACTCGGTGGCAATGGGAGTCATCCATGTGGGTTCGCGGACCTCATCGGCAATCATTGCGAACAGTTGTTCATCCTCGTCCTGGTCCGTCTCCGACAATTGCTGTGCGAGCGTCTTGCCAGACGCCACAGGAAGAGCAGCCCGTGGTGGATAAATCTCTTCTGACACTGCGACAGAATCCTCCGACCAAACGACGAAATATTTGCTCACTCTCCCAGAATCCCAGCTACCGAAGCGTACCGATATGCACCCTGGGTCGATGAAGAGGTCAAACTCCAGCCCCCCGAGGAGCGCAATCCACTCCGACCACTCGACGTTCGCAGCCTTGCAAGCATTGTGGATGGCGCGTGGAGGGACAGCATTGGGCGACAATGTGAGGCAGCGCCGGCCAGAGCCACGAAGCGGCTCAGCCGGGACCCAGGAAGACACGAACTGAGCAATCAAGTTCGTCTCCAATGCAAGTTGCAGCTTGATGATAGTCGTGGCGGAGTAGCTCACGATGAGCGGGCGTGTGAGGTACGCGATGGCCTGAGCGAGAGTGACCGAGAGTGAGCCGGAAGCAGCGGTCGAGGAAGCCATTGTAATGAATGATGAAGTTGGATAAAGGAGTGAGTGTGGCGATTACGAGAGAGTGACGGCAGTCTGGCGAAGTATATCGACCTGCGATGGAGATGCGGAGATAAACACGCTGAAGCAGAGAGATGCGATGCAGAGATGCAAGGTGAGACGTCCGGGAAGTTCGTGCGGTCCTTAACAGAGCGTGCGGCACGACGCGGAAATAAAGTCTGTGCAAGATGTCAGGTACTGCTTATGGACTGTAGTGTTTGTGGACTCACCTAACTGACAAGTAGCTGGATGGGGAGCAATGAGATCAGAGAGAGAAAACTGGAACCAAGCCTGGGTTGGGGAGACCACCTCGGCACTTCACCCAATACTTATATTCCACAGTTCCTTCTGAGCGCGTCTGGCGAGCACAATGGTCATGTCAGAGCGACTCGGCGCGTAGCGAGGACGAGAACAATAAAAAGCCTTGTAACAAAAGGACCCCCGTCCATACTTGCCTTTTCCGTTCACAATGGCTTTGATACCGAAGCGCTACTCCACGTGGCGTGTGTGTCGTCGGCAAAATCCATAATGAAAACCATTCGAGAACAATTGCAACGACCTCTCCATATTCCAGTTCCTATCTTCCCTGAATTTCTTGTTATTCTGTCTGATGCTATGCAATAAACTGCGGGAGCAAGTTTCGCTTCGAGAATCTGATGGGTTTCACCAGACATCGCATGCTATTGTGTGGCCCAGCTATGAACTTCATGGGTTATTATAACCAGGGCTGATATCGGACTGTCACAGCATAGCCGTTGTCAGAAGGCCCAGAGCATGGCGTCAAAAATGCGTATCCGAAGTCGGGGTGATGCATCAGAATGGGTTAATTGCGGTCTTGTTTTGAGAAGCTGCTCCGAGTCCGAAGAATTGGCAACAAGGTAGAGTTGGTCACTGAGGCGGTGCAAGCGACTACGCTGCGCACGTCTGACTGTGGTGCTGCGACTGCTCTGCGAAGGCTTTCGCGATTCTTGAAGGAAGGATTGCAATTCGCTGATGCCAGAGTGACACAGAAAGTACTCATCCCCGATCAGCGAGCTGAAAATCAGAGCCATAGACACAGATACAACGTTATCGATGCCAACAGCTCGGCACGAGACGAAGAACCACAAGTCAATAGTGAGAACTCAATTAGCAGGAGTCCGACGTCCAGGACTCAGCGCATCGACTCAGAGCAGCCACAGCTCAGCCACTCGGCCCCGTGGATTCAAGGTCCGCCGAACACTAAGTCAGCTATACTAAACCTTATTTTGTGCTCTCATCCACACAAGGTCGATCCCAGGTCGCGCGAACACTTCGCTCCTCAGACGACGCTGACCTTCACTTTTCTGCTTCTCCTCAACCTCCAAAATGGTGTGTAGACTGTTCACGCTCAGTGGGCTCACTCATGAGCTTACATCAATTGAACCTCCACGATAGACTCTTGCTGTCGATCTGCTCAATCCTTCTGCTGAATCGGAGAAGAGGAGACACAAGCTCAAGCGCCTTGTTCAGTCTCCCAACTCGTACTTCATGGATGTGAAGTGCCCTGGTGAGTACTGAAGCACTAGATTTTGTCAGAGGTGGTTACTCAGCTCGGTCGGTATCATATAAGGCTGCTTCGCCATTACGACTGTTTTCTCGCATGCGCAAACTGTTGTCCTCTGTGGAGCATGCGGGACAGTGCTTTGCCAACCCACCGGTGGAAAAGCGAGATTGACAGAGGGTGCGTACCTTCCTTTCGTCCGGTACATCCGCTGTTCTGACGCGTTCTCCAGGGAGCTCGTACCGTCGGAAGAACTGAGAGTTTCTGTCCGTTCGACACATCATCTCTCCGTCAGCCTTGTATCGCACTAGCACATAGCATCTGGGTTCCTTGCATCTATATCTCTTTCGTCGCGCTTTCGCACATTCACGTATCCCATCATCTGTGGATAGTGTATTGTAATGCAGTTCGTTCTCCCACTGTTCTGATTACTCTTTCACATCGACTCGGTTTATGCGACAATTCAGAAGATCTCAGAAGATGGTAACGGAACATAGGTTCTGCATATGGCTTTGCTATCCCATATGACCCTACGCGTTCTAATTATGGACGTAGGAACTAAGTGTATGGAGCGTTCCCGGATAACATATGTAGGGACCCAGCCTTCAATACCTTCAATATGAAGTGCTCTATAGGAAGGCGGTTTGTCTAAAGCTTTGCTTTGACGTCATCACTGGTCTTCGCAGGTGCGTTACCGCGCGCACGAACTACACCTTCCTGTGAAGTCACTGCGACCAACGTACCACTGCGGGTATATAACTGCAACGCGTGTTAGTGATACCGCAGGGGAACGCCACAGTGGCTGCTTACCCGACCATGCACAACCCCGCGTCCGTTACCTGAGCGAGGAGATTCCACCTGGCGTGCGACGCATTGGGTGTTGACAGAGAAATATCAAACCTGGAGAACACGTACGACGTATAGCAGCCAGTCCCCGCAATCAAATGAATCGCTGTTATGTTGTCAGTTTTCGCAATTTCTCATTTGCACAAGAGAAGCCTCACTCGTAGAACCAGATAGTATGGTCAAGAGAGGTCTACAATAATCTCGTGAGCGCCCTTGAAGAAGGATTGTCTAGACGTCGGTGCTTACCAACATCACCAATTGTTTCGGTCCCTCATAGTGACCATTCAGACCAAGCGTACGGCGGACGACGCCGATGCTATAGAAACATGCGCTCCTCAGCAACAAGCAATTGTCTAGGTCGCGAAAAGCAAGTACAACTGGGAGTCTGATATGTATGCCAGAATGCACTGTGCACCGATAAGGTTAACAACATTGCAACAAGTGTATTGAAATAGCAACCTTCTGGAACGGAGCGTCGTATTTCGGGATGTTCCTCGCCTTGAACCACCACATGTACACCAGCGCCCCGTCGGACGTATTGATGCGGCCAGCGGCCTTCACTGCTATGGGGCTTCTTCTACGTTCCTAACGCAGCATGATAACTGCTTAAGAGCAATGTTCTCGTGAAATCAAAGTAGATTCCTCCGCAGCTCACCTCAATATACTCTTCTGCATATTGCTTCAGCCTTGGCTCGAGACCCTCATACCGAAGCATCCGTTCGTAGTATCCTTCAACGTCGTCGCATGCATCCGGGCTGGGGACGTTCGGGGGCATGGGTTGCTGATGGAACGGCTGGCCTGGCTCAGGACGCTGGAAGGAACATAGCATCACAAAAACAGTCCGCCCGCGCTGTTTCGCCTTGACAGTCCGCGTAGCGTAGGAGCGACCATCTCGCGCTCGTCCTACATGGTACACGATAGGAACAGCCGGAGATGCGCTGAGCAGGAAGTAACACTATATAGACAACACACATTACGCGACGGATGTAGGCTAATGACGGGCACTTACATGCAAAGACTACATTGAGTATGAGGATATTGCAGAGCATCTCAAAAGATGAGCGCACTCACATGCAGCGAATATGCCGGATCCACGCACTGCGTAGCAGACACGAGCGCTTGCGATATCACTTGCCCTCCGTAGACACCTCTAGAACGAACCGGGAGCCAGAGAGACTTGGAGCGAAACAGGTTCGTGTCCAACTGCTCTACCTCCAAAGATGTCGCGATCTGTTCATGCTCCTCTTGTCCGTCGTTTACCTCGGCCATGTGTGCGATTCGGAAGCGTTGTAGATTTTGCAGAATAAGCAAGCAAGCAGCACCGTGAGCAAAGACAATGCAGATGGGGACGAGGTCGGCGTTGCAGTCCCCATTATATGTACTCGCGCCCCTTTGGGCAACAGGAAACGGCAATCATGCGCAATGTAGTGGTTCCCGACATTACCGGGAAGCGCTGGATGGCCATCAAGTATCAATCGATCTATGCATGGTGAACCAAATGCGGGGTACTATAGCAATGGGTCTACATGGCATCCGCATGGGAAATAACCTCACAACTCTTCTACGTCAATGCTAAACCCACACTCGTGACAGACTTGTTTGCCAACACCGTCTCGCCCTTTCTCTACAACACCGAAGACATGCTTATGCTCCTGGTCTTGTCTCTTCTGCCATACAGTCTCTCGTGTCCGCCTTCGAAGCTCCTTCAACCCTGCCTCAAATTTCTTATTCTTCTTCTTCTTCTTCTCCGCTGCTCGCCGTTCATACTCGGCATCTAAGGCTTCTGGAGAGCCCCACTTTTTCCAGGCAAACTCCTCCACTTGATATCGCAGGAATAACATCATGTTCGCAAATGTCGACTTGTGCGGATTCGCTTTAAGCAGATGCGGCATGGCTTCTTGATCACGTAGCTCCGCTGGTCAAGTCTGTGAATCAGAAGGCCACCAAGAAACCAGCAGACCTTACCGTCCGTCAAGAGATAGTCCTGATTGTAGATGTGCGAAATCAACGGCAGGCTCTGCTTACAAATTACCCATCGTACCTCTTTGCACTCCGTCTTCGTCAGAAGACTATACCTCTCAGGCTTTGCATTCTTACAACTGTTACAAACCAAGCAACCGAAGACCTTCTTGAATGTCTGGTCTATGTCTAGCGATTGACATTCTTGACATTTCGGGTTGAGATTGGGATCCAAGAATATAGCTTCAGGAGCAGTTTAAGCGACGGAAGGACGCCAGATACACGGATAACGTACGAGGATCCAAGCTCTGCATAGCCCTTTCCCTCTCGCGCTCCTTTTCTTTCGCTCTTAGCTCGCCATCGACTTCCTTGTCATTTTCGACCAGGAACCCGCCTTTCGAGTTGACCATCTTGGACAGATCATACTCAAAGTACTTCCCGAGACGCGAATCACGCTTCAGCTTTGGCTCAGATTTAGGAGCCGTTGGCGAGCTCGAGGACGCAGAGATGACGGTTAAAGGCCGCTTGTTGTTAGCATTAGGAGTGGATGAGCTTGATGCTTCGAGTTCACGATCCCGCTGCTTAGCCTTCGCTGTCTCGTGGGCGTTGAATAAGAATGAAGATCCTTGAGATGTGCTGACATACCTTTAAGTCTGTTTATCTCTATTCGCTTCACCTGCTCTGGAGTTAGCTCCAAATCAGTTGGCGGACGCGGTGGAGGGGTTTTAAGTCTTCGAGCATTGTCACGAAGTTCTGACATGCTGCTGGAAGAACCGAATCAATCGCATGTATCCACCGAAAGCGAAAGTAGCACAAGCAGGGCGGGTAAGAGTCAGACAGTAGACTTCACGTAAGCCGATGTGCGCCTCCGCCATGTCGCGGTCACGTTGTCAGTGGCACAGCCACAGCCGCGTCACGCATGATGCTCGGCGTCGCGGCGCACACCCGATCCAAGAATGAGCTCGACAAGCATTATATACCATTCCTCTGGCGCCCATACGAGAATTAAGAAAGGATGGTGAATGTCGTGTATCTTATAGCGTCCGGAAGTACATAATATAGTAGAGACGACTGAATGTGCAACTGTACAAAGGCAGGACCATCATCATGTGGGTAGATGCTCCTGGATCCCGCCACCCTGAAGAACCGCAAAAGAAGAAATTATACAGTTATAGCGGGTGATCGAGGTTGCTGCTAGGACGGGCCAGCGTCAGGCATAGGCTGGTCCTCAGTGGTACCATTAGTACCAGAAGGGCCCGCGGCCGGTGGCTTCGATTTTGATCGAGCTCTTCCCGCGACACTCGGTGCTCCCACGGAGGAATCATCGTCGATGTCCATATCCGACTGTCCTGAGGAGCTGGCTCTGACGCTGGGCGGAGCCACTCCTCCAGGCACCGGCGGTGCCACGCTTGGCCCAACACCATGCGTCGAGCCGGTGGTCATGATGCCCACAGGAGCTCCGAAACGGCGTCCAGTTGCTGAACCTCCGCTATCAGACTCGCGATGATTGGCATGGTCCCGTCTACCTCCCTCTCCTTCGTCATCGGAATCAGAGAGTTCGCCATCTGCTTGACGCCTTGAGTCTAGCATCTTCTGTGGACGTCGCTCATCTTGCGAGATCATATCCTCATCTTCGTTCAGATCTTCCACCATTTCATCTATGGGCATTCGTGGGACGTCTGTGCTTATTATTAGCACGCATACAATTGACCGCGATATTCAAGCTTGAGATGTACCTTGCATTTGTACACTCGGTGGTCCGCCTACATGTCGTAGGTGTTCTAACACGATATTCTTCACGCGATCGAGGTACCCTGGGGTATTCATGTCCTCCATGTTCGATGACTTGACGTCGAGCTCATAATCTGGCCCGAAGTACTCGTAGTACTCGTTCATTGGAATTTCTAGTAATCGACAATGAGTCCGCAAACGATGTCGTTTCGTGATGAAGTCTACCTGAACCCAATTGAACGCCAGCCGCCAAACCCGTCTCGTAGGCCCAACATCGGCTAACATTACGCATGGTGTAGCCACCACCACCGACCAAAAGAAGAGGTTTGTTAAACGACTTGACGAACTTAACGCAGTTTGCATGGCCTGTGGGACGTCAGCCAGATCGATTGAGGGTTTGATTTGCTCCAATACCTCGCATCGACAGGTTCAAGCAGCCTAGCTTATCGCCTGACAGAGAATCCGTGCCACATTGCAGAACAACTGCTCCAGGATCGTATGATTGCATAACTTGTCGGATGACCTATATCGCCCGTCAGTCATCAAAGTGTGGCTATAAGTGACGAATAGAATTACAGGCTCAAAGACGCTCCTGTAGTTTTCATCTGTAACACCATCGCGCAGCGGGAAGTTAAGCGCATAGTACTTCCCCTTCCCGATGCCAACGTCCTTCACAACATTTGAGTGCTTAGATGCTACCGCAGGAGAAAAGAAGCACACACCCTCAGTTCGCCGGTTCCGGGGAAGTATTCTCCGTACTTGTGGAAGCTGCAAGTCATGACACGGTCTGTTGTGTAGAATGCTTCTTCTACGCCGTCCCCGTGATGCACATCTATATCGATATAGAGAACCCTGGTATGGTATCTGAGCATTTCAATAGCATTTAGTTCATATACAGCGCGTGTGACCATGGGACTGGCGCACCGTAGTAGCTCGAGAACGCCCAAGACGATGTCTGGAGGCGATGTGTGAAAATGACCTGAAACATAACTGACAGATCACCGTACCATTCACATAGCAGAATCCGCTTGCTTCGCTCTTCTTCGCATGGTGGAGACCACCTGCCCAGTTGACTGCAATGTCGCACTTGTCTCGGCTCAGGCGAGCAGCACCCTCTGAGATTACATGTAAATGCGGATGGTCACAGCGCATGACATCAATATAACGCCATACCCATCGAGCCTCCGGCCGAGATGGAGCAGTATTCAAACAGCCCATCAAACACTGGACAGTCATCTCCGACGTTGTCTGCGCGAAAAACCTACAATGAACATCGCAACGTCGAAAGGATTCACAACAAACATTTGTGTTGCTCCTTCGTGAAGTTGTTCATGTTACTGGGGGTTATGCGGCTAAGGAAGTCAACGTATTCATCTGAGTGAAATTGGGTCATCTCTCGTTTTGTGGCAGGTTTCGCGCGCTGTTATGATTCTGATGATTAAAATAAATTGTCGGCTTGTGAGAGCGAGACATACAAATATCTCCATTTTCTTGTAGAGGCCATAGTTCATGACGAGAGAATGGCACATCCGTATGCGTGTGGGTTTCATGCTGTTTCATATGCAGTAAAGGGTCACCAATTAAAGATGCTAGTACAATGTGAAACTTACGGATGTCCAGGGCCATAATGGAATCCACTAACATCGGAATCGAAGAAGTAGCACTGTGAGGAACGTACGGCTATAGTAAGCGTATGTCTGTACCTTTTTAATAGTTCGAGAAATTGGGAATAAACATACCACGCGTTTTTTGTTTGTCTCTCCTTCAAGAGGGATCATTTCAGGTGCCATGGTGAAAGCTGTGGATTAGATGTGGTGGCGGTCGAGTCGGTCCAAAGGATAAGATATAAGCGCCCAAGTCCTGAAGGACGCCGCGGAAGTTGTCCATGTTTGGCAATAACCTCCGATCCTAACAGAAAATGTCACACAACTACCGATTCCTTAAGCGCGAAAGGGAACAGAAACCTGCACATTTCTATGCTTTATGATATGGGTGTAGTCTCGTTCCCAGACCTTCTGTACCTCACGGAAACAGCCGATCGGAGATCGAAAAAACGAAAGCAAGCATCGGTACAGAAGGTCTGGTAGGTTTGGGTAGGGCGGGTGTAGGTAAGGGCCACCCCTCCCTCACACCCCTCCCTCCGCACGAGCATCCTCATTTATGCTTGTGCTTTTCACTATTGTATTAATGTGCATACATAAGTTGAAATGACAGTGCCTGCATCAATTAGACCAGCTTTTGACCAAGGTGAACCCACACAGCGCGTGCGGTGGCCGGCGGTGGCATCCGATTGTGGTAGCTGATGCGCGCTCGCCCGCCTCATATGCCGCTTCACCTACCACCTCTCTCAAACGCAGGAATATTCAAAATTTCAGTCCAGTAGCTTTCACTCAATCCTTAAATGATATAAGAATTTTTGGGGCAAGCATGAGGCCTGCTGTGGCTGGGTGGGCCTTTACCTACACCCGTCCTATTCAAACCTACCAGACGTTATAGTGCGTATGCGCGTTTCGGTTCTTCGATCTCCGCCCGGCTCTTC
This sequence comes from Laetiporus sulphureus 93-53, assembly GCF_001632365.1. Lineage (NCBI taxonomy): Eukaryota > Fungi > Basidiomycota > Agaricomycetes > Polyporales > Laetiporaceae > Laetiporus > Laetiporus sulphureus. The sequence continues at coordinate 449,001 of NW_024468530.1, read as the reverse complement.
CCGTGGCGCAGCCACCACGGCACAGTAGCACCTATAACGTCTGGAACCGAGACTAATATGGGTGATACATCGTTATTTAACTCTTGAGAAGATGGTTTGGCACATATATCAAGATGGAGGAAAGGCGCTAGATACACCTTTGTCATCTGTTACTACTCGAAGGGACTCCTTTGCAACTCATTGTCAACGCATTCCCTGCAATGACATTGAATAGTTTCCTTGTCGCGAGGGCACTATGGAGAACAACAATCCGATAGCAAACGTATAGCGCTAGACGAGCAAGGCCGGGCATTACGACAGAAGAAATCATTACTACTACATCTTTGGCTTGCCCAGCGGAGCATGGGAGCCGTTGTAAACCAGCGTTGACGGTGCAAACCCGAATGAGGGCTCCAACTGAATGCCCTATGAACAGGATGCTCAGTCGAACAGTATCAGAGACCACAAGCAACGCTGGACGGACTAGTTCACCGGAAATAACACGGACCTAGCTCTGGAATCAGAGCCATGTTCGCACACATCATAACAAAGCTCACCATGGACCAATGATGGATCGCATGTAGGCCAGTGAACCACAACTGCATGGCGGGCGAGGATAAATGAGCTGGAGATGCTTTCAAGAAGTGAAGGATTTGACCTCTCTCCCAAACGTTGTTTGCATTATTTGAGGGTAGGGCGTAACCGCATGCAGGGTTATCTGTTCGTCCATTCTGGAAGTCGGGACAACCCTCTCCAGCCTGCCTATGGTGGTTATCAATGCTTCCAGAGCGGCTTCTCGGCTACTCTCCATGGGCGTGTTACGAGATCTGGAGTCGTAATTGAGAACATGAGGTGGAGGCGAAGCGATAGCATCCATGAGAAGGACGAAGTGATCTCTTGCGTGTCTTAGATGTTTGCCTTGCAAGTGACACGTTCAGAATGAATGCACACGCCATGACTCACAGAACATACCTATCGTAGACCCAGGTATGAATTTGGATGTATAGGTGAGTTGCTCGTTTGTACTCAATGAGCTGGCCACAAGATCGACGGCCTGTTGGAGTACGATCCGGGAGACCTCGAGCAGCCTTGCCAAGGCCGTCGCCTCGTCAATCGTTCGCTCAGCACCAGAATCACTGGCGGCACTCATATGAATTGTAGGCAGAGGCGATATAGAAGGGGCAAGGTGGACGAGCTATAAGCACAAAGGCCGCTTTGCATGAGTTCCAGAGCGACGTGGACGTATGTGTCACAACCAAGTGGAGGCTGCAACGCGAATGCAACGAGTCGCGAACAGTCACATCAGAATGACCACGGTGTCTGAACAAACGATAGCATGAATTCGGAGATGTAGATTACTGTATGTACAGCCAGACAGTGATAGTCGCGATGTTCCTCTGCACAATTTCGGACAACTCAACAGTAAGCAGCCCGAACTCAAAGCGAGGACACGTTATCCTTCTCCCAGAACCAAGCCCATGGCCACGCTGCTGTGAGAATGGCGGGTGAGAGACAGGAAGAGCCACAGAACTCTGCTAACCGTCGTCATCGTTCCGGTCGAAGGGAGACACGGCGTCCGAGGTTGCAAAGGAAAACATGCTGCTGACTAAGCGAACACCTCTGTGACGCTCGAGACCCTTTGGTGGCCGAGAGCGTCGCGGCCTGCGAGATATTCCATATTACGACGGTACTTTACATCGTGACCCTCCGAGGGCCACTAGGACGTAGAGAGCCGAAAGGCACGCGACATGTGTTAGCGAAAGAGTATCAGGGATGTGGCTGAAGCCGTTGCACAGAAGCTACCCGATTCTTATGATGAGAAAATGTGGGGATTTTCTTTGACTTCTCCGCGTTGCGATGTCCGACCACTTGTAAATCACTAAGAGCAGCTTGCTGCAAATAAATGCCGACAAAAGGTGCAAAATGGACGTTACTCGCTCAACGGGTAAATTAATGCAATTTCAACACCTTTGCAACGAGAATGTTTGCTGTGAACTGTCTTGGTGGCGTATGTACAGGCGGGAACGGCAACCCGTCGGAGCGGGGTCATTTCACTGCCCACAAGCAAACGCCGCACCCCGCTTTCTCTCTTAACCCCACAACACCGGCGCCCCGCTTCTTAGTCTGATTGTCCACCTTGCCCATAGTCCGCTCTCGCTGCCATGCTTAGGTCGCTCAGAAATGCAGGATCCGTAGCTCGGGTGAGATACATGTGTCTATCTGGTCGTGATTCGTTATAAACGGGGGGTGCAGTTCGCGTCTGCGGGTCAGAGGCGCTACCTATCCATCCATGAGTACCAGTCGGTGAAGTTGTTGAATTCTGTAAGTAGAATTGCTGGTGTACGTTGAACAAGTCTCACGCGTTATCACGTTGTCGTCACAGTACGGCGTCCCGACACCAAAAAGCATACCTGCCCACTCGGCCGATGAGGCATTCGAGGCTGCCAAGCGATTCGGTATGAGGCATCCTATGCATTGTGTATACGTCTCTGACAGGTCGCCAAAGGAAAGACCGGCTGTGTGATCAAGGCTCAAGTGCTGGCTGGCGGAAGAGGCAAAGGCAAGTTTGACAATGGCTTCCAAGGTGGAGTGCATGTGGTGGAGAGGTACGCATGTTCATCGTGGGGTCAACGAGTCGACTCATAGTATGGCAGTCCTGAACAGGCGAAGGAGTTTGCTGGCAAGATGCTTGGCGCGAAGCTTATAACCAAGCAGACTGGTGCTGCAGGCCGCATCTGCAATGCGGTGCGTTGTTTCTCACCTACATCCTCTACCGCGATTGAGCGCATACGCCGTTTAGGTGATGCTGGCTGAGCGTCGAGATGCTGCACATGAGTATTACGTCGCGGTTCTCAATGATCGTGTTACAGAAGGTCCCGTATTAGTTGTGTCATCCCAGGGAGGCATGAACATCGAGGAAGTCGCCGCGAAGGACCCAAGTGCTATCATCACCACTCCGATCCACTTCTCGAGGGGTCTCAGCAAAGCCGAGGCTTTGGGAGTAGCCAAGAAGCTGGGATTCAAGACTGAGGCTGCTGAGGATGAAGCTGCCGAGATCTTCATAAACCTGTATAAGGTATTCAAGGACAAAGATGCGACGCAGATTGAGATCAACCCGCTGGGTGAAACGGCGGATGGTCATGTTCTCTGGTAGGTTTAGCCAACCTTGTCAGCTATTCTGAGATGCTTATCGCGGTGCCGAAGCATGGATGCCAAGCTCGGTTTTGATGACAACGCTGAGTTCCGTCAGAAGGATATTTTCGCGCTCCGTGATATCACTCAGGAAGAGCCCTCGGAGGTTGAGGCCCAAAAGGCTAACCTTAACTTCATCAAGCTCGATGGCAACATTGGCTGCCTGGTGAACGGCGCTGGATTGGCTATGGCCACTATGGATGTCCTAGCACTGCATGGAGGCAATCCTGCTAACTTCCTTGATGTGGGCGGGTGAGTGATCTGTTCTTCGGAATGACAGACGGTAGTGACCGATCCAAGGGGTGCTACGCCGGAGACTGTGAAGAAAGCATTCGAGATCCTTTTCGCTGACGCCGCGGTCAAGAGCATTTTCATCAACATCTTCGGCGGTACGCCAAAATCTCAAGCGTGGCTTATCAATCTGCAGGACTGAAGTCTTTAATACCAGGCATCATGCGTTGTGATTACATCGCTGAGGGCGTCATTCAAGCAGCCAAAGAGCTTGGCCTGCACATACCCTTGGTCGTCCGTTTGAAGGGGACGAAGGAGACAGAGGCGAAACAGTGAGTGACGCCAAGATCTCGCTTTTCTGTGTCTCAAGGGCTCCTTCCAGGATGATCCGTGACTCGGGCCTGAAGATCATACCATTTGATGAACTAGACGAAGCAGCGGAGAACGCTGTTCGATTGGCTCATGCTTAATGAAGATGGTCCCGACTAGTCCTGATTGCTTGTAATACGGATAACTTATGCAACGACAGCGTTTAACGATGAGCAAGAAAACAGAGTATATACAGGTCGCGCGCAAAGGACACGGCACAGTAGCAGCAACCGTAAGAAGACAAACCTGGATATGAGTGCGTGTCACCACGATGGACGTGAATAGGAGTTCGGCGCAACACCGTATGAACCGGCAGGTGGCGGGTGATGATTCATGGACGGAGACATTGCTGGCATTCCCGGAGCATGTTCCCGTCCTTGTCCCCGGTTGGGGAGCACACCAGCATAAGCTGGCGGCATTGGTAACATCGATGGCGAATGCATGAGAACGGGACTACTGCCATACATCGGAAGATTAGGAATGGCCGGTTGCAATCCAGGACTCATCATGGGCATGCTAGCTCGACCCTGGATACCGTTTGATTGAGTAGATGCGCCCTGCATGTTGAGTGGAGGACCGTAAACCGGAACTGCCCCACCATGTGAAGGGTAAGGTAGAAGCTGCGCAGGGTAAGGCGACGGAATCGGACGCATCATCGTGGCCGGTTGCGGAGGAGCAGTTGGCCCTTGCACTGGCATCCAAATTGGCTGAGCATATGGGGAAGGTGGACCGTTGACTAACATTGGCCTAGGTACCGGACTAGGTGCCATCTGCGGAGGGTACATGATGGTCGGACTGGGAGTCTGACTCATCATGGGATACCCGTATGTTGGCCGTAGGCCTCCTGTCGGCATGGGGGCATATGCATATGGCAAGCGCGCCGCCTGGCCGTTCGGTGGTGACCCTATTGGTGGAGGTAAAGTCGTACTTCTTGATGGAGACGTCACGGTTGGTGAAGGCACTTGCTGGAAGGCACGTATAACGTCGTGTGACGACATCCTCGACGACGGCCCCGAACCAGAAGGGGGAGGCGTCTCACCATCTTCAGACTTCACCTCATGCAAAGTGAATGGTACAGCTGTTAGGTCATCTGCAATGCCCTTTAGAGAGTTTACCGATGGCACATCCGCCTTATCGGATGTTTGTGACCAGACTGCCTTCAGATGTTCACGGTCTGGAACTCTCCGCGATGAGTCCTTGGATGTTCTTGGCAATTTATTGAGCAAGCCATTTGCATTGCTAGGAGGGGGAGTGATGACCGCTCGCTCAGGCTGCAACGTTATCAGCGAAGAGAACGCTACAGCACAGTCGTCCAAACTTACAGGGAGCGTAGTCTTCTCCTGTTCACTTTTGCTGCCTTCTGCCTTGTCAGGGACATGATTTGCAAGAGGTTCAGGGTGGCCGTCCTCCGAAGGCCCAGGAAGGCCATTCAACGACACAGCCGCCTCTGTCGCATTCGAACGTTCGTCTTCCAGTTCACTGGTCACAATGAAGTTTACTGTCGTTTCTGGCTGCGCACGATAATCAACTCTCGCATCACGGTAGAAAGCAACGTCAGAACCAACAGGCATCTTGGGTTGTGACCGTGACCTCACGGGAGCATCAACAACTGCGGACCTGGATACCGCCTCTCCTTTGGGAAGAGATGCTGTATGAGGTAAACCAGAAAGCAGCTCGGGAGGAGGCGACCGGCTAATAGTATCCAGTGTGTACTGAGAGAAAGCATCCGGGGGCTGGACCTCCACGAAGGAAGTCTGCATTGATTCACCCCGTTGCGAGTCGTCTGGCATCTGTGTATTTGCAGAGGTAGGTCTTACACCAGACGGCTTAGAAGGCAGATTCACAACGGGGCTAATGGCTTCTTCGATGACCGGCCGAAGGGCATATCGCCTCTGTGGTAGCCTCACTGTGTATCGTGGACTTCTTTTGTATGTGAAAGGCTCACGGAATAATATATCGTTGATCGACAAACCACGTCGTCGAACACCGGCAGCAGAGGAATTCCATGAATAAATCTCTGGCCAACTGGAAGCCGAAGTATTTTGCGAAGACCGAAGCTGCTGTCTGGAAATAGGCGGCACAGGACGAGAGACATGGGGAAGCTTGACGCCGTAGACATTCCAAGCGGGTTTGGGAGACTTGGGAGGCTCAAAGCCCGTAACATCAAAGACTTCCGATGGAAGGCATATATCATGTGCAGGCTTGAGTCGAAGAGCAGGTGGCAACCATTTGGCATGTTTGACAGGCTCTGTTTGAGAATGCATCCCATCCAGCGCACCCTTGATCCGCGACAGTGTGTCGTCCAATGTCGACATCGGTGCCTCCCGATAAGACGAAGTCAATGGTGATCGTTGCGACCCGTTTACATGATGGGCAGGTGCAGCTGCGAGGTGATTGGAATTGGGATGAGGACGAGCATGGTCATCATGATGCCTGAGATACGGCACAATCGCTGAATGCGCATTTGAGACCGGGGAGTGTCCAGGCAATCTGAGGATGTCTGCCTGTTCCAATGAGGTCATCGGCCTTTCTCCTTTGGGTCCCGTTGCGAAGACAATCTCTGGCCGCTCCGGCGAATGATTTTGATGCGTACTCTTACGTCTCCACGTACTCTCGTCAGTAATGGCAGCCGACGTTAGCTCATGTGCTGCCTTGCTGTCTCCAAAGAAATCGGCTGCAACAGGCCTGAGAGGCCGCATTGACAAGGGATGAATTGTTTGCAATGACTCTTGAGGCTGTAGTGCGGTACCATGTGCATCGACCAGCTTGCCCATCTCAGAGAAGTCCACCACTTCCAGATCCTCGTCAGAATTGACGAGTAAGGCCTCTACCTCATGGATGAGAGGCGGTGGTAGCAGTTGCTCATCACTTGGCGGACCATGATGAGGAGGTGATGAGCGGCCGGAGCCTCTGCTTCGCCAGGATTGCGCTTCAGCAGCAGGTGAGGGCATCTCGCCAGCAACAGATGAAGCGAATGACATTTGCCGAGGTTGTGCAGGACGAAATGTGCCCTTAGATGACGCTGCCTGATTGAAAGCCGGCCGAGCTAAAGGCGGTTGCTCTATAGAGGTACCTGACCTTGAAGCATCGGCGTTGTTTGACGTGACCTCCTGAACAATTGCCTCCTTAGCAATCGCGCCTTTGACAGCACTGTCAATGACATTAATCGCCTGAAGACATCGTTAACATGCGCCAATAAGCAGGAGATGGATCATAAGCAGACCTGGGATTCCGCTGTCCCGTTAGCTTCTGGTCCTTGTGACGCCTTGGCCTTCTCCATTGTCTTCATTTTCTCCTCAAGCTCCGCCGCTTTTTTGCGAGCACGTTCCTTCTCTTTCTCCCGCTCTTCTTCTTCCTGTTGCCTTCGAATTCTGGCGCGCTCAACGGCGTTATGCATGACTGCTTTGCGCACCTCATCGATATCTACGGGCGACTGCGTTGGTGGCAGAGGTGAAGTTTCCGTTCCTGCTGGCGTTGGAGCGTTGGCAGAGGGCTCGACTGGCGGTAACGTAGAGGGCGGTACCGGAAGTGGGCTGGGATGCAAACCTTCAGCGAGAGTCGTAGTCTGTGATATGCAAGCTGGTGATCTCTGCGGAGTCGACATATGCGGCGGTAATTCCCTGCCAGGTCCACTGTCTTTCGTCGGAGATATCGGCAAGGGAGGTGGTCCCATTGTGGATGTTTGACGGGGACGCTCTTCGCCATCTCTACCTCCGGGAGACAAGCTGGGCATGCCACCGGGCATGCCATACGGAGTGTGCTGATCTCTACTCCGCCCTTTAAACCCCTGAGAAGATGTGCGCGTAAGAGCTGGTGGCGGGGCGCCAAAATCTCGTCGATGCGATTCTCGGTCGCGGAAGCGAGATGTCTCAAGTGGCGACGTAGTAATTGGTCCGTGGTGGTCTCCAACGACACGAGAACGTCCGTAATGGCTTTCCTGACGAAATTCATTATGTCCGAATTCCTTTTGCAGAAGCTGTACTCCTGGTGCGTGAACATGAGGAGGCACGTCACGTCCTGGTCTCATCTCCGAAGGTGGTGCAGCATAGTCAGACCGACTGTCTCTGCGTGAGAAGAAGGAGGACGGTCCTGCCCCGTTCTGCCGATGAGGTGGGTGAGCGCTAGAATAGGGCTCTAACCTATTTGACCTCTCATTGAATAGCACGCGAGACGATTCTTGAGGAGAATGCACAGACTGCGAGGACGCCGAAGACGGAGCGCCGTTTGAGTACTGGTCTCGAGGGGGAGGGAACCCCATGGCGTGTTTTGACCGAGGCCAGCTTCTGTCGAAGTCATCCGCAAATCTTTCCTCTTTGCTCACTGGATGTTGTGTGGAATCGAAACCTCCATCAGACCCCCGCACGGAGACTTGGGATATCGATGCTGATTGAACTATCTCCGTCTCCTCGACTTTGTACTGTCGGCCATCTTCGAACTCGATGACTCCGCCAAGGAAATCGTCGTTGTCTTCCTCCATCTGAAAATGCGGTGAGAACTGCGATACTGACTGCGATCGTCGCCTACCTCATCCCAGTGATGCGCCTTAGGATCAAGGTGCACTCCACGAAATGTATCCTCCTCTGCAGCCAATGCTTGCTTCTGAACTTCGGAGGCTTGAGCAGCTTCCTTGATCTCCAACGCTCTTGATGTTCGACCTGCAATGGGACTATATTATGTGTTGCCCATGACAGCATGGATGAACAAAGGTTTACCTTGCGCTACTTCTGCCGCTGTCGGAAAGTCACTAGCTACTGCATCCAACTTACTGACCACGGTCGCTGCGTTCTTCGCGTTGCCCCATGCAGGTCTACTGGGACCATCCTTCTTTACAGAAGTCGCGAACATCTCAGACGCTCCACGCGGTTGCGGTTGGATGACTTTCCCTGCGGGGGCTGGTTGAGGGGCAGATGTATTGGTTGTTGAGGTAAGGAGAGGCGGAGGTTTGGGGTTAGTGGCAGATGAAGGGGTAGGAGCCACAGAGGACACAGATGATGGAGGACGAGACCATCCTGGTCCGGTTGTCATTGATGGCTGCGGCGAAGCAGTTAGCTTGGTGGTCACCAGCCGGGAATGAGAAGGTGCTGTCTGAGCCATAGGTTTTGCTGCACATTTTATGTGTCAAAGACCGCATACAGCTACTGAGGTCAGGGAACAACATACGTGTTGTGCTTCCAACCTTCGCCGCAGAAGACACGGATGAACTCGAACCTGGAGAGGAGGTGGATAGCGTCTTCTCCAAGAACTTCTTGTTGATGTTGCTGTGGCTGAACTTCTTGGGATGAGGCACGTTCAAAGTAGGAGCGTTCGTTGCTCCAGGCGGCAGCCCATTGACTGGACTCGCCCTGTACGGCGTCGAGCCTGTTGCCGATGAAGGAGATACAGGGCTTGCGTCCTGCAGCTGTCCTTCTAAAACCTCTACAGCCACATGCTCCTTTGAGGAGAAGTTATGCTCCGGTTCTCCAGCTTGTCCCCCAACCCTTCGACTGACTTCTTCCGCATTCTGGTCATTCCCGGACGAATCCAAAGTTTCAGTGGTAGCCATATACGCGTCCGATGACGCCGTATGTAGTGAAGTTCGCCCAGGTCGCTCTTCAGGAGTGGCACGCGAATGATACAAGCACACGAGCAGCGCATAGTTCTTGCCGTTAGAAAATGCAACAAGCAGCGCGCAGCCAGGCGTGAAGTACTTACCTCTGTACAAAAGAGCGAACAAGCCAGATCTGTGCCAGACGAAGGAGAACTGTGGTGAGCTGGGCTGGCCAATAGGAGTGTCGCGGCATCTGCCGGTGCCGGTGTGCAGACTGCCACTTACATGCGCCGGGCCACAGTTACTGGAGTCCTCATTAGCGCTCCTGGGCGATTCTCTCCCACCAAGGCATACACTACATGGCCGCAGATCTTGCTTTACATGAACTGCAAGCATCGACAGGCATGCAAGAAACGCCAGCGCTCGCGCAAAAGAGGAATTTCAACGCAGTCATGCTCGAAGAGGCGAGATACGGAGATCCTAGGTCAGCGCAATGATCATTCTGGCACTAATTCTGTCAAATCTGATGTGGTATCGTGTCTTACACAGTGTCGCGAGCCTACCGTCTTTCGACAAGAACGCATGGTATTACCCATCTCACGTTTACGAAGACGACGGCATTCGTTACACAGCGGCGAAAGGTAATTGGGGTCGTAAAACGGTACATGACGCGAGATGGGTTCGAAGAGGGAAGATTGCCCCCTGGGCACCTGGCCTGGAAGACTGGGAGGTACGTACCGTCACTCAACATGCGCGTGAACTACGCTTGATTGCTCGATCGCATAGGCTGAAGAGCGTGCACGTAAGCGCATCAAGCTGTTGCTTCCGCCGGAACCAGAGCCACCTTCGACAATCGTTCTGCCTCATCTGCGATCACCTTCGCCTCCTTTGACGGCTCCATATCCTACACCGAACACGCAGCACTTCTCATACACCTCTTTCGTCATGGACAAGGCAGTGACGAACTCCTTCCGATCTCGTCTGCTTGATGAACTCGAAAGCGCCACAAATAGTCTCATTGAAGGTGAGACTGCACTGCGACGAGCGCTCGGAAGGCTGTGGCAAGTCATGAGTGAAGACCCCGAGCCGACTTCTGGGACGGTTCAGCAGAATGTGCTTTTGAAGAATGCCGGCGGCGCTCCAGTGAACGGTGAAGAAGATGCTTCAGTAGTGCCGAAACGGGAAGATGAGGGTGACGACGAAGATGATGAGAGGGAAGAGAGACTGGCACGGGCTCCCGACCTCACTCCCGTTGTGCACAAACTCTTCCTATTGATGAATGGGGAGGGGGCCGGAACTGTTTACGACGGCGCCCACTTCAGCCATCCTGATGTCCAGCTAGAGAGCTTGGAAAAATCGCTGGCAACACTGCGGGAGTTCCAGGATGATGGAAGGGAGTACATTGAGAGGCTGGAGGAGATCAGAGATGGATTGGGTGATGCGCGAACACAGAGGAATGGAGTGTGGGACTTGGTGCGCCGGAAAGCCATCAAGGAGTTGCAAGATGTAGCGTCGAGTTCTGCTTCCGCGTTATAGACCTAGCGACCAATAAGCGTGCTTCTAATACGCCATTCGCCGTGTGCATAACTAAACATTGCATCAGAATGCACCTGTACGTACGACTCATGCCGTCGCATGCTGCAGCCGACATCGGAATACCAATGCGTGCGACAGAACCGAGTCTCCTTATAACTGCGCTCGATAATTGATGTGGATGACCTTAGTCCCGATCAGCAAGCGGCGCCACAAGCCTCTTATATCATTCGGCGGTGCGCCCGCCTCCCCCTGTATTCCTCAATCACTGCTCTGCTCTTCCATCTGACTCCTCGTTTGCACACCCGTCACACCCTGCTGAATGCGCCTGCAAGACATGGATGGTCTGAACCTTTCCTCGCTGTCCGTCGACGATCCCGGGCCGGGCTCTACCCCGCGCATCCCACACGACATCATGAACGCCACGGATCACTACATGAAGAAGCTTCGTAATTATGCAAAGGACCTGCCGTACTCCATTGAGCCCTACTTGAAGATGCAAGAATTGCTTGACCTTATTCTATTACGCTTGACCCAATGCGTGGATGCCAAGGATTATGATCCTGGTTTCCTGCAGTGGGACAGCATGTTGACTTAGTACGTCGCCCGCATCCGACCACTCTACGTGAGGAGTGACATATGTGACGCTGTCCAGCTGGTTCATGCTGAAATACCCTATTCCCAAAGAGAAGAGAATTGCCACCGCGAAGCTTTATTTCAATGTCTGCACAACGCCGGGCATGCCCAATCACGTTGTCGCTGCGGGATGCGATGCCCTCTATTTGCTGACCAGGTCGAAGAATAAGCTGTCCATTTGGGATATGAGGTTTCCCTGGAAGCCCATTTTCAATATTCTGAGCAAGGATTTGTTCATGACGAGGAGACAATTCGAGATTAGGTGACGAGCGCCCCTCTTCTCCCTCGCATTCACATAACCTGATGTAACTCTACCTACCAATGATGCAGCCAAACATCTTGGTACATGGGGTACATTGCTGAGAACATACAGAGGTTTTTCCACCCTGTAGCCATAGACGAAATGCTGTCGACGTTCTTGCCCATGATGAAGGGAACTAGCCTTAGCGTACGGCGTCTTCGGAACTCTCCATCACTTTGGATGCTGACATATTTGTTGCAGACTATCCTCGCTTCTCAGTATTACATGTTGACGTTTCTTCCCATGTCACATCCTCAATCCTACCTCCCCATGATGTTCCGCCTTTGGGAATCGGTCAACTCGTACATGTTTGACGATCATATGCTGCAGTTTTTTGCGAACCTTGCAGAGATGCACGTGGACCCGACGGTCAGTGATCCTCTCAGAATTGAGGAGATCCCTGACGATGCGAGGTCGGAGGGTGAGGGGAGGCCGAAGTGGGACAAGAGGGATCTTGAGAACAAATGGAAGTGGTCGGGCTTGTATTCAGATGTCGGTATATTCACCGAACATGACTGGAATTTCATTGTGACCAAATGTCTGGCATCCATGGGTGGGTTGATGCAGAGCTGGTCCGCTCAGGATGATCGATGCTCATGGTGCTGGCAGAAATTCCGCTCGCCGACGCTGGTTCTCTGACAACGGGTCCTAATGCGGACAACCAGGCCAGCTTCGAGCTTAACAGATTACCTAAGCCGTCGGGTAGAATATGTGAGTTCGTCGAACGAAGTGCAAGGACGGCAATTTTGACGGATCTACCGGTCTAGCATCGCTCGCGCGCATCATCGTATACTCAATGGCACAGGACGGGATGTCGAGCCCTGGATCTACCACTCCGACGCCCGCATTTACGCCGTTGACGTCAAGGTCATCAACACCTCTCCCTCAGCACAACGGTGGTGGGCTAAGCGACTATCTCTCTGCATCTCTTGCGAAAGGCGTATATTCGAAGGCTAAAACGTATCTCGCCGGGTGCAGAGCTCTAGATTCTCTGGTGAAGTTAATCGCCTCTACTGAGGGCTTTTTCCATCCTACGAATTCTGGGACCTGGACATCCGATGTAAGTACCTTGATACCCTATATAGCACATTTGCCGTTGTCCGAAATCATAATACAGTATATTAACTACCATATTTTGTTCCTTCAGCTCAGCGCGTTCATCAAACACATTGTGTATGAGTTCAACAAACGTGAGTATTTATGATCACTTCTTCCAGATATCGGCTTACCCGTCATCATATAGGTTGGTATGAGGAACAGCAGCCTGATTGCAAAACGCCACTGGTCAGTTCGGACGATATCAGTAATATGACCAAGCTGATCTCACGGCATCTTCAGCACCGGCGATTGACACGGGATATGAAGCGCGAGCTTGTGAAGAGTCTCAGGACGGTTGCGCTGCTGGCTATGTTCTCACCGGACAATTCGACTGTCAGCAATATTCAAAGCTGTCTCAAATCAATGAGTATTATGGAGCCTGACCTTATACTCCATCCTGTATTGGAACGGGCAGTACCTGCACTTGAAACGTTGGTTGAGGTAATGGTGCTGTCCCTTAGTTTTCTGTGAAATTGCTCATGCGATTTCAGACGCAACGCACGATTGCTGTGATCAAAGCACTAGGAGCTGTCGCACCTGCACTTGTGTGCCGTCACGTTTATTATGCGGGCGCTAAACATTTGTTGCCTATACTCGAACTTCTGCTTCCTGGCATTGACTTGGTATGCTTCAACCTGACTTCTTTGATCGGTGGTACCTGACTCTTGACCTCCATCAGAACGATCCTCCGAAGACGGCAAGTTATCTTACCTATATGCTATTTTTCAACGCATGAGCTCACGTTAGATTGTAGTTTTGTACGACCGCCTTCATAGTTGAGATAGCCCAGTATATCAAATTCGGGGAAATGACAAGCGAAGAGAGCAACAAACCTATTGATGTTGACATGGGACGCGCTACTGCAGACGCACCATCTTTGGACGTCACAGCTTTCCCGCAAGGAATTGAATCCAGTGAAGACGTGCAATTGACCAAGGATGAAGAAGATGCTATCCTAAAGAATATGTCCACCACGTTCGCAGACTGGGTGGCTGCATTCTTGCGTCGAGTAATCCTCCTTTTTGAGAACCTTCCTGAGGAAGGCGCCGACGGCACGGCGGGCGGAGCAACCGAAGGTACTGTAAATTGAGTCAAGTTGTTCCTCTTGACTATCCCATCTGACTTTGTGCAGTCCAGCTGGTAGACGCTGTCTGCGGCGCTTTTAGCCAGATCTGCGTCCATCTGTCTCAGCCACTATACGACATGGTTCTGAACATGGTGTTTGACTACGCAAGTGAAAATGTGCGCTCCAACGCCGTGCGGGCCATCCATCAACTTGTGGAATGTATCGCGAATGCAGATCCAGCGAAGACCCTCGCAAAATTTGTACCATTCTGCGACCGCAACATCCGTATTGAACTGGAACACGGTGCCAGCTCTTTGCGGACTACATCACCCTCATCGACTCCTCTTCCGTCCGATGCTACTCTCCACTGGAGTGTGTCTCTCCATGTCGGTATCACGGATAAATGTGCTTATCATTTCACCAGATCTGGCCATACTTCGAGGATCGATGTATAAGTAAGCTGAGAGCACTTGCCTGCCTGGCGTCGGCTGATAATTCTGCCGTAAAACAGTGACGGTAGAGCGGTGTGTAGTACCATTGCATTAGGTGTCCGTGGTCTGATCATCCAATATACAGGCTCTACCGTACCGCCAAGACCTGATTGCCCTTTTCAAGTTGCTGCACGAGAAGACGCTCTCGAAGCGCGGATTCTCAAACACTGGCAAGCTCTTGTCCAGCACCTTGCTCACCTTGACGCATACGTACCCTCTCGAAAACAAGCTAGTCAATCCTGATGAATGGGCTAGCGAAGGTAAGCATTTTTCATGCTAAATTGTGCCTGCTTACATGTTTCTACACAGAGTTCCGTCGGAACCATCATCAATACTGGGGTAAACTGTACAAGCCGGAGGACGTGAAGGTATGCAGCTCACCGTTGTTCTTGATAACAATATTTGATGTGTCACTAGCTCTCGTGGCATGTTCCGAACGACGAAGAGACTGATTTCGCACTTGAGATATTCCGGAAGGTGGTCGAGCCGACCTTGACCACACTTGAAGGGTTGTTGGAACCTGGTAAGACCAGCAAGCTGTTCCTTCGTGACATCCCTGACTTTTGTTTAGGAGTTGTGCGTGACGCCGTCTGGCGTAACGATTTTTGCCGGTGAGTGCTGCAGCACGGTCTAAGTGGCTGACGATTGACTGTTGTCTTACAGACATCTCAGCTTCGTCCGTAACGCATTCTCAGGTATCCCTACGTTTGCGAAGGAGTTTATTCCTCCTGCAGATATGCGGAGAGGCATCGAGACGACTGACATAATGTACGTTATCGTCTGCTGTCTTTACGATCTCCTCTAACGTTTTTATCAGCCACGAATTGCCCGAAATGATTGCCAGCATTGAACCTCTGAATGCCGGCTTCGCTCTACAAGATCTGTCTGACCCTCGTCATCAGTACATAACTTCTTTGAAACAGCGATTCGGGGAATTCTTACATTCAGCTTCGGAATCACTGCGTCAACAGGGTGAAGAGAACACTGTTGACGCGGTGCATATGCTGGTGCGTATCATTTCTGCATCAAATAACTGAATGGGGTTGATGCTGAGGTAGATTCGCTCGATACGAACTTACATGCTCGATTATGGCGACAACAGGGACAAGTATGTCATGCATCCTCTTCTCACCATTACCATGACTGCTCACATTTGCGTGCAGCTACTTTTTGCAAAGCGATCGTTACAGCTCGGAGCAGAATGTTGCACGCCATTATGCGAAACAAAAGGTTTGGCCACGCGCTCTCTACGTTCGCAGAGCGAGGTGCGTTCATTGTCAGAGCAACTTCGTACTTGTTCCTTCATAATGTGGCTGCAGGTTCTACCATTCAGCACGGTTGCGCTGGAATTCAATCGAGCGAAGGAGAGGACCCCTTGAAGACAAACTTATTGACGACATCACTGAATGGGCCATGTGGCACTATGTGACCGGTATGTACCACCACGTTGATCTACCTTTCCTGCTGACGTCTCGCAGTCAGAGAGTGAGTCTCATTGGGACAAGTGTAACAGCCATTTTCTTACGTCGATATATCCGAGATAGAACAAGCCAGGCCCTTCTGGAAGACCTCTGCAGTGTAAATTGTCCTTGGTTTTGCTCAGATCGAAAATCTCACATCGTATTGTCCACAGAGCTTCGACGGCATTCGAAGGCGGTGCCTGCCAAAGCTCTATAAAGCGTTGGAGCCTGGAACAGAAGACGACCGCATGAAGGGTGCGCTCTGGACCCTCAACTGTTCTGCCTTTGGTACGTCGCGATTCTTTGTCTAGGATTTGACTCAAATTGATTCCTTCTCGTGATTTGGTCAATAGCCAAATATGCAATCGGAGGTAAGGATTTCCAGCGTTCATTAGACCTGTATATTGATACTTGCTCCATAGAACCTATATTGACTACCGAACTGGTGAAAAGATTGTTCGCTTGTCAGCATAATGAAAGGGTTAGAGATAATCGCCGTGACGATTATCTATCATGATCTGATCTGGAAACGTTTGACAGCCTTCAATACAGGACTATGTCGCGTCTTTATCGGACACATGTAAGTACTGCCTATCAATAAGTACAATGACTTTCTCATAGGCGATCAGGCTTGAACGGCTTTAACGAGCCTTGTTTTGTCGTATACGATATCGAGAACACAGGATTGCGACAAGCAATAGCGGACATGAAGGCAGTTCTTGCGGCAAGCCATGACGACAGCGCGATGGTGGAACGGTGTAGGGACCAACGTATTTCAAGGCTGTCATTGGCGAATGATGCTATCGCAGACACGGTCAGTAGTCAAATGAATACGCCAGGAGCGATATTCATTCCGTGATGCAGACCAATGCACTGCTTGAGATCGCAGAATCTCCGCGCACTCACTGGCGCTATGCTATCGTTGCCATCAGGTGCCTAAGGACTCTAGTCAGACGGGATATCGCCGTTCAAGCGCCACACGCCCGGTACCTCGTGGAGAAAACATTGGATTCTCATTCGAGCATTGTACGTCCACGGACCATGCTTGTGTTACTACTCGCTGCTTACCCGCATTTCCAGCGTTATGTGAGCGTCAGCGCCTCTGCGGCTGACGTTTGTATCACTGACATTGCAATTAGTATGCACAACGTGCGATCATGAAAATCTCTAGGTATATCAAGCTGCGCACCTTGTCCAATGGTCCGATCGACCTCGCGCTTGAGCAGAACCACAACCCACTTCGACGAACTGTTTCCATCGCAAAGCCTACTCATGAATTCACTGCTGAATGGCTAGCGGAATTAAGGCGTCCGATTAACATAGAGCGAGCTAGAAGGGAGCCGTAAGCCTTGCACGTTTGTTCTTGCTTTTAGGCTGCTCAAGATCTTCAGGTTGATACGAGACAAGCTTTCCAGCGGATGGCTGGTGTGGAAAGCTACAGCAGATTGCTTCCTCGCCCCTGATGCTGTCCTCTCAACGTTCAAGCCCTGGAATGCCGATTGCGAAGAGGCATTCGAGGCAATATGTACGATAGTAACAGATCCCTCTTACTGGAAGAAGCTCGCCATTCACTATGCTGCGGAGAACCACACGGATGTCGTCTCCCAAGATAATGCATCATGTGTGAAGTCGATCTGTGAGTTACGCTGCAGTGCTGTGGCGCTCGATGCTAATCGGATCTTGAAGTTCAATTGCTCGAATATGAGCCATTCGAGGCTTTAAGACCCACGTTAGAAGAACTCATTGCGAATGAGGATAAGAATAAGCAGCGTGCCGCTGCCGAATTCCTCGCCGGAATATTTGCTGGTTAGTTAAGTTGACTTCCATTTTGACTCACGTCTTTTCACATTCTACTTCATCAGGATCGAAGCATTGGCCGACTAACAGCCAAGCTAAGTTGTGGGAGTGGTTTAAGCCACAAATGCAGTCGATCTTCGCGCACAAGAGTAACGATACCCTCCCAGTTTGGACTTCGTTCGTTGAGGTATATTACACGGACGGGCTCTGTCTTTCTCAGTCTGACAACACCTGCAGTACGTGTTCTTCAACAGAGACCCTCGACGACTACAGCCGCTCGTGGACTATATCGTGGCAGAGTTCGAGGACGTGGATTTCAACAATGAGTCGACATCGGAAGTTGTTCATGTCCTCAGCATCTTCCGAGCTTTCTATGAGGAGCTTGGCTGGAAGTTCACGCCGTGGGTTGACGATGCTGTGGAGAGGTGCTGGTCAGAGTTGAGCAGAACCGAACACGATGACGTAGATTCCATCTCTTTTCCTTGTCTCCTTGTACTGAAAATCGTCCAGGTCCTGGCATACATCAGTGAGATTATGACCTACAGCGGAAAAGTGATGGTATGAGATCATAGTATTTCTTGCACGCTCATGCTCTGAAATGACCGTGCTGTAGTGGGCACCAAGACCATCTACACCGACTGCTGATGTCTTTGTTCGTGAATGCCGTATCCTTCCCTTGGATTTCGACATCATGGGAGTCCGCGGAACGTTCCACGAGGGTCGAATATTGGACCTCGTCGAGAAGTTCAAAGCGTGGCGTGGACAGCGGTTGCCTGGTTCTCGTGCATTCCAGTCGACGTATGACAGGTCGGCCACTGTTCTCGAGATGTATCGCATTGCAACCCTGACCTTTTTCTTCCAGGGTTGGTGTGCTTGTTTGTAAATGGCTATTCCAGATGGTACACGATGTCAATGCCATTGCTGCGTTCGATTACATTCTTCCTCTAATGGTGCGTTAACGTTTATTGTCATGGATGCTCTGTCGCTCAACGATTGGGACAGCCTGAGCTTTTCCGCTTCGCGGAAGGTATGCTTCTGTACCCTCGATCTCAATATTGAGTGGCCCATACTAACATTTATCCAGTGAACGACAATGACGACCTAGCGCACCGTGCGCATTTACTGCTAGTGCGGATGTGTGGTGTAGTTCCTCCGCGGCCTCTGATATATCCGATGTTGGATGCTATCTTTGTAGCGATACAAACATCGCCGGTAAGCTCACGCGATTTTTTGTAATGGGTAGAGTGACGCTCAATCAAAAAAAAAAGTCTTGGAGAGTCCGTCTCAAGGTCCTTCCTCTTGTTCAAGGTTGTTTGATTCATTCTCCCTACCTGCATTTACTGATTTATCGTAGTATTCTACTTCCGTCAATTTCCTCTCATTAGTGATGTCAAAATCGTCGAGATGATAGAGGTGAGCTTTTACATCTCTCCATTCGCATGATGACTGATCAGACGGTGGGTCCTCAGGTGGTTTGTAGATGTTTGGACGACGAGGTTGTTGAAGTTCGTGAAATGGCTGCAACGTAGGCGTATCCATTTCCGGTGACAATGCCTCAATTGATAAACCTTCAGAACATTATCGGGGATTCTACGCTTGTCACCCCGTCGGAGCGTGCTCCACCTAAGGGTTAGCTAGCACGTTTGTAACGTCCGCTGCATATTGACGTCAATGTCGCGTTTATAGGATCGCTTTGTGCGACTTCTCAAGAATAGCAAGTTACCGGGCAGGCGCTCTCCCACATACACGTCTGCACTGCGCCAACGACACGCAGCCATTCTCGGTATCTGCGCCTTGGTGGATAGCTATCCTTACACAGTTGAGAGGTGGCTGCCCGATTTGCTCACTAACGTGCTGGCAGAGCACACATACGATCCCGTGGGTTTCAATTTCCTTTCAGTCAGAAGAGATCATTGACTTGACGTCTGAACAGATCCCAATTTCTACAACAGTCAGGAAGTGTGCGAGCAACTTCAAGAAGACTCATCAAGACACATGGCACGAGGATTGCAAGCGCTTCACCGATAGTCAACTTACTGCTCTGTCTACGTTGCTCACCGGCTCCTCGTACTGTGAGTGCTTGATGAAACGGATAGACGTAGCAACACTAAACAGTGACGCTACTCAGATGCGTGAATCAATCTGCTGTATGAAGCCTCTGCTGTAGTTGTACTTCGTCCGTCAAGTTGTAGTCAAGTATCTCTGATATGTGTGTATCCTACAATCGTCGCGATAACCTACAAAGGCGCTGACAACGGATTACCTGTAGTTCTCTACATGGATTAGGCTGTATTACATTATCAAGCTTGCTTAACCTCTCTGCTTCATGTATTTTGTGGCAATCAATGTCGCGATTCTCACATCACCTTCGGGCGGCCTTGCTCAAGATCAACCACACGGCTCGTAATCATTCCGTAGTTTCAACACCACCGGCGGCGCCTGTTCGGACACCAGCTTGCGGTACGGAATCTATGGGGCATGCATCGACACCCGAATGAATACAATTGTAGGAAGATTCCTCCCTATCAATCAGACAATGGAGCACTGTTCTTCGGATGTGGTGAACAAAGTTAAGCGCACCAAATCTTAGCGATTAAATCGCCGGCGCTGTGCCGAGCTAATGAACTGTATGTGAAGCCGCGAAATCACCCTATACCGTCAGCAGGGAGTACATACGCATGCACATGAAGGTTATCGGTCATGGGTATCTTTACGTCACGGAACGGCCGTACGATGAAACCAACACCGTTTGCAAAACGCGTGTTGATGGCAGGTATTGAGCCGATAAGCCGTGTGTCGAGCGGTGTTGAGGAGGAAGCATGGCTGATTGGCGCATGTATGCTGGAAAGGAGGCGTTCGGCTAGTTCGCGGATGGCGACCAGAATAGAAGATCGTTTGAGGACTGCAACAAGGCGGTGGCCATGATCGGGTCAGATGGTTCGTAAATGTGGTGCACCAAGCAGGCATATCAAACCTCACATTGATGGGACATGCCGACTAGGCGACGTGGAGACAGAGATGATGCCTTCGACCCGGACCAATTGTTTTCAAATTACTTGACGATGACTACAATATGACCATTGCTCGAGACAGGGGACCGACATTTCACGGCATACAGCGAAATAATCATCTTTCCATACAATTTCTGGCTGTTTCGCCGACGACGCAGGAGTGTCTAGATCTTCCACAGGCATTCTTGCAGGTGACGGGGAGACAATGTTGCATATTGAACAGTCAGACTTTGAAGGGAACGCCATGACAGGATAACAAAACAAGTAGGTTAAGCATAAGTTGCAAGTGGACATGCACGCGCTTGATCAGGCCTAGCTGTCTATGTACGGTGGGGAGGGGTTCGGCGTTAACATCAGCAAACGCCGAGACCTAGTAAGGCACCAATAACTTGTTCGTCTCGATCCACCATGTCGATGCCTCTGGCAGATACGCTCGACTCAAGGGCTCCCATAATCCAGATTTTTGAGCACTTCAGAGAAGAGCTCGATGACTTTCATGACAGGAGGGAGCGTCTCATCAAGGTCCGCCATCTTACAGCTAGCCTGCTTCGCACGTTCACCTCGATGGACTTGTCGCGGCGGATGCTCTTGCGTCCAACTACCGGCCTGGGCAATTTTACATGGTAGTCTAGCCGCGACGCGACCAACCTCTCGAAGAAGGTCATATTTCTCTTGCACCGTTCCATGACGGAAGACTCCTCCGAATCCGACGATCGCGCTCTCTCATTGCGCGCTGTCTCCCGTGCAAAGGGCAAGTTGCGAGGTATCCAGCAGCTCTTCGCGGGAATGCGAGGGGAACTTACGGGCGATCGATTTTGGAGACACCAGAAGAATGTATCGCCGGGCTTGCAGGAATACATCGAGGCCTTCAGTTTCTCCTACTATCTGCAACATCGCACCTTGAGTTCGTACGAAGATGTACAAAAGTCGTTATCTGATGAGAAGGGTACACCTGTACGTGGATTGGACATATGTTCTTTTGGCGCGAACGTCCGCTAATGCATTCTCAGTATTTCCCTTTGCCACTGGGTGACTATCTGTTAGGATTGTCCGATCTGACAGGAGAGTTGATGCGCTATGCGATCTCTGCTATCGCCCGCCGTGGTGGGCGCGCCAAGGCAAGCGAGGTCTGCAGTTTTGTTAGAAGCTGCAAAGCAGGTAGGACGAAGTCTTCCATGGTGACGCGTTGGATATCGCTGATGTCATGTGAGATTTTGAGGGCTTTACACCATACTTTAGAGAGTTGCGCAAAAAGCAGAGTGTCACAGCTCAGTCGTTGGAGAAGATCGAAGATGGTATACTTGTTTTACTGGTGCTTTGCCATGTTGAGCTGACTTCGCACAACGTTCTTTCAGTCGCCTATGCCATTGCCGTGCGTAGCTCGGAGTATGACCTCCCCCCAGAACTTCTGGACGACATAGTGGAGCGGACAGTTTCCAGTGCAGCGAATGGGGAGATCGGCGGCGAAGACCGGAGGGGGAAGCGGAGAGACGATGCCTTTGATGGTGATTATGATTAGGCCCAGCGGGTGAATATTGCACTACTATCTGATACGTTCTTGCATGCATGTGTGTGATGTACTTGGATATGCACCGGAAGCGACAACGCATGAGAACCCATCGTAGCCATAGACATGTGCCTTGCAGAGAGGGTGGCCGCGACTTTCAGCCGTGGACGATGTTATCAGAGTCCAAATTGGCGCCGAGGTCGCAGCCGTGCAAAATGCAAATACGACAGGACCGTGGCCCAGCCATCACACAATGCCAGATACGTGACATCGCCACTTCACCCTCCACCCTCCTCTGCTTCCGTCAACCGTTTCAGGCTCCGCTTCGTCGAATAGACTATAAAGTGCCTTTGGCCACTCTCCTCCCCCTTGTTCGGTTTCCCGTACCTCCCTCTGCTTCAAAGCTCAGTACACTATGCATATCTCGTTCAATCCGCCCCTTGGCGAGGCGACATCCCTTATCACTGCCCTTTGTCCTGATGACCAGCTCGCACCCACCGAGGAACTACTCTTCAGAGCGTCATTCGAATCGCAAACGTCGTATGAGCAGGCGCAAAAGGATGGTGTCCGAGTCGAGATATGGACGGACCTGCCAGTGCAGGGATGTGCGGCAGAAGAGTGGAATGCGATCGTTTTCAAAACACTGCAAGACTTCAAGTCGGATGTTGATGATAATGGGCAAAAAACGTTTACATTGTTCCCAGATGTGGAACAAGATGCCTCAGTTGGCAAGAAGCAGGAGAATTCCATGTATGCCAAGGTGCCCGTCCAACTGCAAGGTTATTCCTCTGGCCACCACTTCTCCTTCACATACCGGATGGTATACCCATCTGGAGATGTGCAGTGGCTGGGAGAATATGGCAGGAACGGTGCTCTCGTTGTGGAGCACAAGTCGACGATGGCTACTCTGGGTGTCAATTTGTCCGAGGAATGGGTGAATGATCCCGCCGGAAAGGCCGAGTTGACCGGTAGAAACGGCGAGGAGGAAGTGGTGGGCACCTTGAATCAGAGCCTGGAATGGTCCAGCTGGGCTATTAGGGATGACAGGTTCGTCCCATAACCCCTTACTCACGTTCAATCTGCTCTGACTGACTTTGGAAACGGCGCTATATTGTTCAGTTTGCCCATCTTCTCAACTTCAGTCGAGACGCCGCTGTCCCACCTGATTGTCCTCGTCCCTTCGATGCGCTCTCATACGTTGGTCATTCCTCGAACGATCGCTCTATATGCTACAGGTGGTGCTTCCGTCCGCGTATCCGCTCAGGGCGAGATAAGGTACACTTCAAAATTCGATGACGGTCATGCGTCGGTCGCTCCCGTCGACGCTGTGTCTCCTTCCAGTCTCGAAGAATGCCATCTCACATGCTACACGATCTCCCAGCAGGGCGTACAATCTCCATGCGCCGTCTTTATGTCGACACGCTTTTTCCCTTCCTCTCTTCTAGTCATTCCTTCCCAGCCTCTATTTGGGCACCATCCAATAGAAATGAAGACGGAAGACTTGCTGTCTCACATGCCCGGTGTCACTACAGAATCGTTGATAATGTCCTTGCCTTCGTCGCATAGCTTCTGCGCGCTCTCGCAGAACGAGACAGTTGTTCTCCATTCCAGCCCCTACGGTGGTACTGCAAACATTTCTCCTACATACATTGTGATGACGGATGGGACTGCGAGTTCTTCTTGGAAGATCTGCCTTCTCGATTCATACGAAAACGCCATGGTCAACGAGGCGACTGAACTTAATGACGGGCAGCGTTTGCTGCCGACCCCTCCACCGTCCCCCCCTATGGCACCTCGCCCACTCCAGCGACCGCCAGCCCTCCCGATTTCCTCACCTTCTGATGCTTCAGAAACTACGGTCGATTCATCTGCACCTACGTCATTGCCCACTCCCATCTCTCCGTCATCTTCTACTCATGATGAGTCTCCTACGCCCAGCCCGCCAACCGCCCCCCAGACAAGCTCGAGGGACTCAGATGCACTGGCCCTGGTCCGGAGCCCTCATTCACTGGAAATCTATATGCGCAGTTGCCTGTTGATGTTCGCGTGGCTGTGGCGTTCTGTTTTCCAGAGATTAGCATTCGTTTGGTTGGGCGCAGTCGGAACTCGGACGTCGAATTTCGGGAATGGGGCCCATATTCATATGCAGCCCAAATCTGACGAGCCGGAACGTGACCGGGCAGACGACAATGGTGAACCTGCTGCTGAACCAGGCTCCAAAGGCTCTGGAGTGTCCGTCGACGGTGCCGATGTTCGTGGCGATACTTCTACAGACGATACCTCAACGGCCGCAGACGCGTCCATGGAGATGTCGAGTCAGCAACCTTCGCTCATCTCTGGTTTCAAGCGGCAAGTCGTTCTCGAATCCGAGTTTAAGCAGCCTGGTGCCGAGCAGACGAAGCCCGAAGTTGAGCAGGCGAAGTTTGTAGCCGAGCAGACCGTGCCCATGGCGGAGCAGCTCAAACGCCTGCCGCAAGCACTGTCGGCTGACATACATGCACGTTCGGGCAAGTTCGCTCTCCTTGTGCAGGTCCCCTCTGGCTTCGTTGTGTCGCCTACAACAATCAGGTTCACACTGAACGGCAATCCCATAACAGATCCGGAGATCGTTGCCACTAAAGACGAGGGCTATTCCCTCGTTCGTCTTGCCATGCCATCTGGCCTTGAGAGTGGAAAACTGCACATAATTTTCAACGCCTAGTTTTTCTTTGGGGCGAGTCGGATATGATTTCAAAAAAGTGGATGTATTCTTCTGCGTGCTATGTCATGATGAGCTGTCACGTCCTTTGAGACGTCTTTTTGACTCAATCCCCTCTGCAGTTGTAGTGTCTTGGTCCCAAAGGCTCCGTGAAGAATGTACCATCCGCGCCCTATGATATGTGACATTACTTCTGCAGTATTGTTTTACGTGATCTCTCCATATAGCAGATCAACCTGCATACAGGAGGGCGAGAGTACTACTATTTCGCGTTATGTGCACCCTGCATGAACACATCTCACGCCAGAGCTCACGCAATAGCACTGATAGAAGCAGGTGTGACGACTTCCGCCTTCTCGATCATACTACCATGCCTTCCATGCACGACTGCATAGTGCAATTCTCACTCCCAAAAGTAGGCGACATCGCCAAATACCTCGTCATGGGAACTGTCCTCGTAACCCTCGTATCCTTCATAGTCCATCACACTTAGGTCAATCACTGCGTACGGGAATGCCGGCGCCGCTGGCGCAACTCCGCCGTGGCGAGCACGAGTAAAGCTCTGCGCCGCCGGCGCGTGCACGGCGTGCTGTGTCCTCGTTGCTCGACGACTCGCTGCTGCGCGCTTTGATGCACCTGTTCTCCATTTCCTGCGATCGTCGGTCAGCATGCGGCGTGCAACGGAGGAATAACGATCAGAACGCACTCCTTGCGCGTGGTCCAGTCGATGTATTTGGACCCGCTCGGCTGCCAGTCAGTGCAACCGCTTGCTGCGATCGCAGCGACATGCTTCTCGATGGCGTTGTCCAGGGCGAAGTTCGGTATCATCGCTGAATGGGGCGCTAGTGCTGCTCGACAGATCGCACAAGTTGGTGACGATTTCTGCGAACACAGCTCTTGGTCTGAGCAGCTCTATAGGGAGGTTCTTGAGTGCGGATGGAGCTCACTGCCTGCATGGTCCAATTCCAGCCGCATTCTCCGCATATCGTATGGCCGCAGGGATTGCATAAGTGTGCAGCGGCCCTACCACGCGGATGCGTCAGTATGCATGCATCAGAAGGCGCATATACTGACATCAAGTCACAACATCTAGGAGGAGAAGGACAGACAGGCCGTCAGTAACAGAGCATGAAGCGTAAGAACACCCCAAAACATACATGGGGCAGGTGAACTCGTCCCCGAGCTCTGCCAGGGCTTGTCGTACTCCAGCGTACGGATCGATCAGATCCTTCTCCTCTCTAGTCTTCCTGGCTTTCTTGCGTAAAGAGCAAGGCTCGGTTTCGGAGAATTCGGCGCGGCATCTCTTACGTGGTGAGCTGAAGGCTCCGCCCTTTGGTGGGCATTCTGCTCCGTCTTCAGCGATGCCTAACTCTGATAAGCGCATATGATCAGCGCTGGGCACCGAGTCGTAAAGATGGATATAGCTGACGTCCTGATGTGGTCGAGGCAGCGCGCATTGGAGCTCTCATGGAGGTGGTTGCTGTAGGACATCCTATGACACACAGTAACGCGACGCTCGAAAGATGCGGTACCTGACAAATTGGATGGTATATTAAGCACACGAGATGCTACTAGAACCATGGCATATGAGCTGAGGGTAGGGGTATCACACGTTGTTGGAAACAGACCTGTGTCGGTCGCATGTGTAGAACGACCGTCTTCAGTAGATCCATGCTGTTGCGCATTTTGCCCTAGAAAATGAAACAACGTCAAGACATAGGGCAGTGAACTGACAATCACATACTTGAAGTCCCCGGACCGTGGAGAGGCTCTACGAAGCTCGCCTCTATAGCCTCAACCTCTTCGAGGAACGAGCCATCAACATCGTCAAACGAGTACTGACTGGATGAACGTGAGATGATAGGCTCTGCAGCTGGAATGAGCTCAAATTCTTGTTCGGAGGTCGTGCGGTGATCGGCGGCATCTGCTTCCACCGTAGCAGGGGCTGGACGATTGGCATCGGCGCCGTCGCTGACAGCATGAATTTCGTCCATCACGGCGGGACTGCCAGGCTCTTCACGGGACACATGAGTATCATTGTTTCCATCTTCTTCGCTATTACCTGCAAGAGCAGGTATAGTGTCCCAGTCAATTCCTTCGAAAATGTCCGGGAGAACGTCAAATTCATCTTCATCCGTTATGATGGGCATTGGCTGCAAGAGGTAATACGACTCAAACAGTAATAGAGTTGGTAGAAAGGGTTAGGTGATGGTCGATATTGCGAGTGTACGTGAAAGTCGCAACAATTGCACAGCATGCAATTAGAAGCGGCTCGGACAGACACGCGAATTCCCAACAACGGCAACTGGCGCTCGCTTCAACTTTGACGTGACGTGTCAATCACGTGGCTGGACGCGACGGCTTTCTCGAACGCAGTGCGCATCGTGCCGTTCACTTGGAACCCCCCCTTCTCAAGCTAGATCGATGGGTTGTGAACAAGATGTGCTCTCTCCTCGTTGCATCGCCTAAGCTCGTCAGCGGCGACCTGGGGCTTCACAGTCGCGCTGTAATCGGTGATGCACTCGCGCCCGGGGGAAACTCCCGAGCCTCTGCGTAATCACCGGTCTGAGGCAGACGCTCGGATTCGTCGATTCAGGGAACTACTACTACTAGATCTCCACCTACGTTCAAGTGCAAGTACTTGTGTCACACTATTCGTGCACTGCAACTGTCGAGCAGGTGTTCTCGTCAGAATGGATGCGGATGCTTCCTCACGTGGACTCAGACCTTGTCTCCCCAATCCTCCACTGAGCGTGATACAGCAGCTACGTAGCTATCGCTTACCTCTCGCTGTCGACCATGTACCCAACTATGTCTGGTGCGCGCTCTTCACTGCTGTTGGTGGCTTCATATTCGGTTTCGACACCGGCAGTATAGGCTCCATCACGACTATGCCCCAGTTCGTCGCTCAGATATCCACTGATGGCAAATTGTCGTCCACGTTGCAAGGTCTCATTGTGTCGACTATCCTCATCACTGCCTCGTTGGCGTCGCTTTTTTCTGGTCCATTGTCAGATAGGATCTCGAGAATAAGAACGATCTCTCTTAGCGCGATCGTGTTCGCGGCAGGCAGTACAATCTCTTGCTCCGCTCATACGTTAGCCCAACTCTTCGTGGGAAGATGCGTTGCTGGCATAGGCGAAGGTTTATTCCTGTCGACAGTGACTGTCTATGCTGTTGAGATCGCGCCAGCGTCTGCTAGAGGCAGAATTGGATCGATGGTGCAGATGCTGTGCACCATTGGCATCGCGTCTGGTATGCATGATGAATTCCTCATGGGTCGATGGATTGTGACTATGTTTCTTAGGTTACTTTGTCTGCTACGGCAGTGCTTGCTCACCGAGCTCTTTTTCCTGGCGTTTCCCGTTTGGAATGCAGGCTGTGGTATCAGTCATGCTTGCTGCGGGCGCGCCCTTCCTACCGTACTCGCCTCGCTGGTTGAGGATGGTTGGCAGAGATGCCGATGCCGAAGCTGCGTGGCTGAAGCTGGGCGTAAATACCGCTGACGTCGAGAAGATCGAGCTGAACGTCCGCGGCAACGATACAGAGGGTAATTGGTGGGAAGAGACCAAGCTATTGTGGATGAATGGCGTCAGAACGAGGACTGCATTGGGCGTTTTTCTGATGGCCATGCAACAGGTAAGTTATACGCTTCTCAATATAAGCTTTGCGCCATCTGAAGGAGCGTCTCAGGCTTCTGGTATTGATGGCGTGCTATATGTGAGTAGTGGTGCATTAGAGTCCTAAAGTCACGATTTCGCTGCTCACATCTTTCAAGTATGCGCCGGTCCTCTTTTCTCAGGCCGGCTTATCCGCATCCACTGCCTCTTTCATAGCATCTGGCGTCTCAGGAATGATCATGGTTGTGTTCACCTTCGGCGTTCAGTTCTTTGCAGATAAATGTGAGTGGACGCGTTGTATGTTTCACGGAGAATTCAGAATTGATTTTGTGCGCTTCAGGGGGACGGCGGGCATCCATGATACGTGGGGGTGCTGTCATTGGAACGGCTATGCTTATTATTGGCTCAATCTATGCCTCGCATGCGTCAGACCACGCAGCAGGGCGCTGGGCTATCATTGTGCTGATCTATGTCTTCGTAGTCGGCTACGTCGCCACTTGGGCTATTGTGGTCCGCATAATCGCCAGCGAGATCCAACCGATGAGGACGAGAGCGGCCGCTACCAGTCTGGGGCAATGCGCCAACTGGGTTTGTACATGACCTCTGTCATGCTCACGGTGGCATTGCTGACTCTACACAATAGGTCGTTAACTGGATTATCGCGTTTACCACTCCCGCGTTCCTGGCTAAGACATCCTCCGGTCCATACTTGCTTTTCGGTAGTTGTTCGTTGCTCACTACTGTTATCTGTCTCGCATTCCAACCGGAGACGAAAGGCGCTTCTCTCGAGGAAGTCGACAAAGTGTTCGAGGAGGCACCTTGGAGAGCTGCACTTCAGAAACACAGGGCCCGTTCCCACAGCGAGAGAAACAGAAGGAATGACTCTCCAATCGTCATCGCTGTCGGGCATAACCCAGTCGAGGGTTTCGAAGAAGTGGAATTGATACGGCTGCCTGAGGTTCGGTTCTGTAACTACTAGCCGGGGAGAATAATTTCATCGCCCTTCCTAGGACGGAGCTCGAGATTGATCGCCCTCTGGATCCCGTCTGAGTTGTACATATGTGACCACACGAATATAGACGATTGCACGGAACGAGAGGATCCTACTTGCATTCAAAGTCGTGTATGTCTGCGTGCGTGTCCACATATGGTAAGTCATCTCCCAAATCGGGCAGGTGTTCTAAAGAAGCTGTCGATCGCAAGTCGTTCTCCACCCAAGTTGCAGCCAGCCGTCTTCAGAAGACGCGGCGGAATCTGAATCATAACACCTCGCTATATATAAGGCCTCCCATCTCGACGCTACTGCCCATCCAGCTTTCCCTTCTTCCCTCACCTTCTCCTCCTAACCGCGTCAACTTCAAGTACAACCTACACCACTCGCCAACCACATCAAGATGCGTAGCCCGGTCATTGCGTTCACTTTATTGGCCGCTGCTGCGGTTAGCCCCACCCTCGTCGCTGGTGCGCCGACATCGCCCAATCCCAACTCGTCGATTAGAAACTCAGCGCGCGCCCTCCCTCAACCCCTCGACAATCTCGCCGGCAGCCCATCTCTCCCCAAAGGTCACAACCTCAATGCTGTCCCCAGAGGAGTCCCCGATCTTCCGGCCCCCGTCAGTGCTCCCAACATTGAGTCCCTGCCGGTAATCGGCCAGTCCCAAGGAGGGAAGAAGAACGACAAGCAGCCGACGCCCGAGGCACACCGTGCTGCCGAGCAGCAACTGCACAACCCTTCGCCGTCGACCATCGATTCATACACCTCTCACAGAAAGCGTGCTCAGGACCAGTACACTGCTGGTGGCAACTCGTACTCTGGCGCAACTACCGACACTTCTGGTGGGGAGGTCGTAAACTACAGTAAGGGCGGGGGTGCAGGGGGTGGAGACGGTATTGTCAATGATGGTGACAGTAAGTCTCTTATCTCATCGTAATATACAATGTTCGTATTCATGTCATGTTTCAGACACGGGCGGTGACGGTGGTGACGGCTTCAGTGGCTTCTCTTTTGGTGGCGACGGTGACGGAAAGGGTGCTGGAGGTAACGCGTACTCTGGCGCCGTGGGCCCGTCTGAGGGAGGACGCGTCATCAACAAGAGCGACGAATTTATCGAGAACGAGGAACCTAGTAAGTAACATTCTAACGACATGCTGAAGGTTCCTCACGCCCCTTATCGCCAGACACTGGCGGAACCGGCGGTTTCAACGAAAGCGGTGACGCGCAGGGCGGTGATGCGTCGAACCCCGTTCTCCCCCCCCGCAAGCGTGCTCAGGACCAGTGGACCGCTGGCGGCAACGCGTACAGTGGAGCGAGCAGCAACGTTGATGGAGGCGACGTCATCAACGCCTCTAACGACGACGGCGGGGTTTTCAACGGTGCGCCTAGTAAGTGACTTTCATGATTTTCTCATGGGCCGTGGCTGACGACGTGTTGCTTATAGACACGGGCGGAAACGCTGGCGAGACGTTCTCTGGAGAAGCGGACGGCGGCGATGGCAATGGCTACGGTCCTGGCGGCAATGCATACAGCGGCGCGGCGGGCAGCGCTGTCGGCGGCAGCGTTGTCAACGCTGGCGGATTCGTCGAGAACGAGGCCCCTCAGACGGGCGGCGCAGGCGGCGTGAGCCAGAGCGGCGACGCCCAGGGTGGTGATGCCTAAGCCCATTGTAGACAATGGTTGCATGCGAATGGCTGACGGTATTGTTATTTTTATCTATTGTACCGTAAGACACAATCTATACCCTACTTTCTCTAAAGCGGAGCAGCAATGAGAAGCGAAGCAAAAGTTGATCGTATTTTCGAGCCTCGATGCATACAATCTTGGTACAGTACATGAAGCGCGAGTTACGACTCGTCTCTCGGTAGCATCCAACCTGACTGTAACCGTCCTGCAAGGTTACCCACAGGGCCGGAAAGGCCAGCCTGGCTCTTGTAGCTCTGCAGGAAGTTTTTGATTAAGTTGTAATCGACCGCTTCCTCGGCATCAACCTCATCACCATCGCCATCATGCTCCTTCTCCAAAGCCGCTTCAAGTTCAGCATCCATTGCTGCTTCGATATCTAAGATATCATGACGTTCACCGAGTGATTCTTTCGCCTTTCCTTTGCCCTTGTCTGTCTGCGATGGCGGAGGATGCTTTCTTTTCCGCGACTGTGCCAACTCAGCATCCATGGCCCGCATAACAGCTTCAAAGGAGTCCAAATTTGGATTGACATCTGGACGCGGTCCTGCGGCAGATTTGCGAGAAGGCGTGTTAAAAGCAAGCTCTGGAGCACTGTAATGGGTCGATGTCGCCGTCTTCTTCAACAGTGTGTTCTCGGCAACGACATGTAATGGAACATACGCTGTTATAAAGAATATGAGTCCCCATGGCCAGAAAAGTAATATGGATCACTTGCCGCCACGATCTGTGCGTTCTTTGACAATGTCGCCCCATTGCTCGTCGGATATTCCTAGCGCTTGGCGTGCGAACTCCAAAAACTCATCTTCCTCCTCGTTCATGTCTATTTCGACGTCGCCTACCACTTGCGGCTTGTCCTCTTCGTCTTCCTCGTCGCCTTCACCTCCGCTTTCCCCGTCAGTCTCGTCATCGGAATCGACACCTTCATACTTGTCACGGGGGAGAATGGGAGGTCGGATTGGCCGCTTGCGAAGTCCGGCGGAGGCGTCTGATCCTTTGGTAGGGACTTCGCGTGTCTCGGTCTCGATGGTGATTGGGGCGACGCGCTGGGAGTTACTGTGGAAAGAAGGCGGCATCTTGCCATACTCAGATGGCAAGATGCCTGGTACGAGTTTATCCATGGCAGCTTGTCGAGCTACTCGCTGTGCTTCAGTCTGCTCGGTCAGCGGAGGTGTCGGAGCTTCAGATCCGTCCTCGGACATATGCTCATCCTCGCTGAAGTCCTCGTCTGAAAACTCCTCGCTAGATATGACCATTCAGTGAGCGCAGTCCAAGGGCGGGGCAGAAATACTTACTCAGCGAATCTTGCGCCCTCAATGTCACCTTCCCCCTCGATGAACTCCTCGACTTTCTTTGCGAGATTCTTCAATTTTGATGCCTGTTCCCTCGCGACACGGTCTTCTTCCGACTCTCGCGTCGGCGTCTGCTTATCTATGTCCATCGCATCGGGTAAGGGTCCCTGGTCCTCCACGTCTACATTGCCACCGAAGTTCTTCTCCAGCATTGACTCGAAGTCTTCTGCGTTCACGTTGAGCCACTCGTCCGAATCTTCTTCTCGCTGTGCAGGAGGGATGGGCGCGCCTGCTGCCTTGGAAACGGTAGCATTAACGGCAGCGGCGAACGAGGGTCTACCAGCATCGCTGTACCATGAAATGTTAATATCGCATACATTGGAGCTTAGGCAAATAGGCACGTGCTCTTCTCTGCGAACTTCGAGGAATACAGCGGTTGCCTTGTCTTCGAGCTCATTCCATAGCTTGGATCCTTCTAGCTCGCCTTTGAAATAGCCAGATGACACGAGGTTCTGTATGTATTTTACGTATTCCGTGCTGCGGTGAAGAGCCTCCTTCCTTGCCTGTGCCTACATTAAAACAGTGCAATATGAAATGGTGAATATGGGCGATGACCACAGGTAGATGGTGAAAGCACGCGTACCGATGATTGCATTGCTTCAGCTGAGACGTTGACGGTATCTGTGCGATCTTTGCTCTCCTGGTAGAGCATCTCAAATCCACACGCCTGCCATTGCGGGTCCTGTAAGAAGGAAAACCAGGAGGAAATGTATCAACGACGTACAATCTTCATTCCGACGTCTCGCCATCGCCACTCCGTTGTGTCTTCTTTCTCTTGCCACCGACCGAATACCTTCGGAGGGTAGAATTTCTGCCCAGCTAATTGGGCATAAGCTGTTCTGGTCATCTTGACAGTCGTCAGAATGGATGGCTCGGGAGGGAAGCGCGTCATCTTATGAGCGGCCTGCAAAAATACTCAGCCGGGGCGAATAGCGACAATATAACAAGAACCTACCCGGAGCTGAATAGCATCGCGCGTATAGAATGTTTCGGTGGGTTTCTGCACAAGAGATGGATCGACCGCAAGAGCCTTGGCAATGTCAACTGGCAAGTAGGCCTTCGCGACATGCACATGTTGCCTAGCTGCAGTCGGATACCTAAAATATCTTGATCAGACACGCCGCGATATACGCATGGTCTTACGTACCCTGAGAGCCGCGTCCACACAGTCTGCTCTACCTCAGCAGGCGCGAATGTGTCCACAAGGGGGTCGCGGACAAGCTTGATAGCATCCTGGACCGTTATGTAGTCTTCATCATCGTCGATTTGCGTCATATCGCCTTCCTCGTCGCTATCCTTTGCACCGGGGTAACGCCGCCGGCGAGGTTTGCTAGATGGTGCAGAGACGTATGAGAGAGGAATGAGATGAAGGCGGGAGCGGTAAATCCAGACCTAAAGGGTGTCAGCAAACACGCATAGATGCTGACAAGATGGGGACACACCCTATTCTCAGCATTGGATGGAGTGACCCATGATGGAAGCGCCTCGGCTGCTTC
The DNA here is from genome assembly GCF_001632365.1 of Laetiporus sulphureus 93-53. Classification (NCBI taxonomy): domain Eukaryota; kingdom Fungi; phylum Basidiomycota; class Agaricomycetes; order Polyporales; family Laetiporaceae; genus Laetiporus; species Laetiporus sulphureus. Next base: position 414,960 of record NW_024468530.1, on the reverse strand, counting down.
AATGAGTATGAATTCGCCGTCAGAGTCGAGAACACTGCGGAACATTGGTCAGGTAATTATTACCTCCATCAACCGGCATACATACCTAATCGTGACGTCCCACTTTGCGCTGATCTCTCTCAGCAGCCAGACCGCACACCACTCGTCGTCGACGCAGTCCCCCACTCTCATCCTGCCCTCGAGCACCCATCCCTCGCAATCCGGGTTCTGCACTACCTTGAGCTCGAACGCATCCCGGTGCCAAAGAAAGCCGGGTAGTAAGGAGTCGACATGTTCGTGCATCAGAGTCGCGAGAGTAGTCGCAGAAGCACGATCTGAGATGTCATCTTGCGGATAAAGAGTGTACTGAAGCGTGTCCTCCGAGATGGCAGGAGGCCGATTGAAGATATCCTTGACCGAGTTCATCGAGGAGGATTGTAAGTTGGTGACTGTCGTGGGTCAAAAGTGTCGTATGGCGTCAAGCTCAGTGGCGGGAAAAAGTAAGCGACCGAGGTGCGATCGAGATGACCAAGCGCCCAAGCCGACGCGTCCACCCCACAAATCACGGGATCCAGAAACTTCCTCTTTGGGCTGCGCTACTGCACAGGCGCTTCTTAGGGTTGCACTCCCGCCACCGACGTCGACAATGGCGGCCACTTCCTTCAAGGATAGAGATTTGCTTGCAGTCATCGGCGACGAGGTATGCGCTGCCTCCCCTGCTGTTGTTTTGTGTAAACCGACCTTTCACGTTTGAATTAGGACACTGTAACGGGGCTCCTGCTTGCCGGCATTGGCAACATTAGCGAGAACCAGAAGAGGAACTTCCTTGTCGTGGATTCTAGTAAGTCATACTGCGACCTATGTACAAATAAAATATGACCTGTGAGATAGAGACCCCGATTCCTCACATTGAAAGCGCGTTTGAGGAGTTCACCGAACGGAAGGATATTGCCATACTCTTGATCAACCAACACGTTCGTTTAAACGTTGCATCTCCCTAATGTCCCCTTATCTCAATGATTCTCTAGATTGCAGAGAAGATTAGGCCAATGGTAGACAAGTACGAACAAGCATTCCCGGCCCTGTTGGAGATTCCCTCGAAAGACCATCCATACGGTATTTGTTACCCCTTGCGTAAACCTGAGAGCAGGAGTTGATGATTGTATTGACATACCATAGATCCAGCGAAAGATTCAATACTCAAACGCGTGCAGAAGCTGTATGGAGAATGAAGGTGCTAAGGACACGGTCTTACTTGTAATCAAATCCAACAATGTCAATGCAGAATCGTCGGATTATTGCATGTCAGTAAGCTTTACACGTACTAATACAAGGCTAGACTGCGACATGAATGACGGTACAAACCAAACCACAGCATAGGTGGTAAATGTGTTATGAATACCATGACATGACCGCTTCATTGACCTTCACGCCATCCGCTCTCTCAACAAACACTCGTTTTGCACTCCAGCTACGTGAATCTGTGGCAATTGTAAGAGAGAAAATTGGAGGTGGATGATGCAGGATGCTCACTGGGAATGTCCACGAGTAGGTAGCGGAACTCGAAATAACCCTGATCGTTCTGTGGTAACATCGGTGAGCAGCGAAAATAGGGCAACGAGCATGCGTTGAATTCGGACGGCTGATGAACGCACCATCACTAGATCGACGTGCACCTCTCCTTCATCATACAATCGTCGTCCGCTCTGAGCTTCTGCACCGCTCTCCGTCGAACTCCTACTTGACCCACGTAGTCCGGAAAACAGGCCTGTAAATCCAGACGCCCAGCCCTTCTCCTCCACCTCCTCCTTAACTATTGGCTTGAGCGGTTCCGGCTCTGGTTCCGACCGCGAGGCAGGTTGACCGCTCAAGAACCTGAACATCTCTTTCGCGGCCTCCTTCATAGCATCCGCACGCGCCTCGACAGTATTCACAAAGTCGTCATACGTCATTTTGGACAGGTTGTCAACAGTGTCTTTCGTCCAATGCACGACGATATCGACGAAAGGCTCCTCTGACTCAGCCGAGGAAGTAGCGGTGCCTGGTGGTCGACCTTCCACGTAGAAGTGTAGTAGCATGTGCTCTTTGCCGTCAGAGTCAAGTACAATCTGTGAGGAGACAAGGTGGTTGCGGTGTCTCGGGCGGAGCGCTGTAGGCGGATTGTTGTGGAAGATCAAAGGCGCTTGAAGGTATTGTGCGAGCTGTCTCGACATCAAGGAGGAGAAGGCGAGTCAGATGGGGATGCGCACCTTTGAAGATCCCTTGATCTTCTCACAAGCCTGACCATACAGCACCGTTGCCGAGTTTTTCGAGAAGAGCTCCGAAGTTAGGGCGTAGATGAGCACAGCGGATAGCCCTGCACCAAGCAGTATCACTGCGAGGTTTGACGTTCGCGCAGTCGTCCGCGCAACTGCGTAGGAGGGCGAGATTGATTCATCTTTCGTTACCATGCGAAGAAAGGGAACTTGCCCGCGTACCTTTACCCGCTGTGGTTAGCTCCGACCACTTCTTCTCTTTTGCGCCGTCCCGTGGCGTCGGAGAAATCAAGCCCAACTGAAATGGCCCGACATAGTCCTCGCGCTGCACCGTCTGCTGCTTTCGATCGAGCGTACGAGAGAGGAGCCGAGAGGCGGAGGCTGCGACTCGATCGCTCTCTACGGTCGCGTATGATCGACTAAATGCGACGCGGGCGTGGATGACAAGCTGTTGATGAGGCGTGGTGCATTGTCTGATGACATGAGCTCTTGGATGGTATAGCGAAATCCGCCAGATGGCGGTCGTCATTTTGGCAGCGAGCGTGGAGAACCCGCACCTTCGAGTAGAGGAAACTGTGGCATCAAGGGAACGCGTTCACTGTTCGATCACGTGATTGACTTTAGGGGAAAATCAGTCGCATGACCTTGACATGACCTCGAATGTCGAGTGGCCACAGGCGCGACGTGTCAACATTGTTGTTCTTCTAGGTCTGATTGCAATGGAACTCGTTCTTGGTGAGACTGCTGTTGACTAGGCAGCCCTAAGTCTCACATCGGGGAATGCGCACAAACGCAAGGCGGGGACGATACACTATGCGATCACGACTCATCTTTGAACCAGTCTTGCAGTAACGGGTTTATCGATATGTATTCTCTGGCCAATGCTCATTCGAAAGGATGGTGTTCAAGTATAGATGTACATCGATGTATGCTCATACATGTCACAAGGTAATTCCTGTGTATGTCAGATGCGGAATGTATAACATCACAAAAGATTTACCACAACGTTTAATAACTGCCCACATTCTGTGGAAGCAGTCTGAGAGGCCGTCTTCAGCTCATCAGGTTACTTTCCAAAATTGTTCAGAGCGCTTATAACCGATTGCTTCAGCTGCAGCTCAAGTCAGTTCCCTCATCCTGTGAAAGGACTTGGACATGGCTTACCGGAGGGCTTAGCCCATCTCCTTCAAAATAAGCCAGCACAAATTCGGTTGCCAACCAGTTGCTTTGCACGGCTCCGAGGTCGCGGATGACCAATGAGCGAGGTTGCTTACTGTCCAGAGACGGAGGGGCAAGCATGATGTCGAGAGGAGTGTGCTTGGCAAGCGGGGTGTTCGGAAAGATGGACTTGAACTTGCGCAGTGGTGACTGCACGGCAAACTCCTCTTCTGGAGACAATGAGCCGCGCTTTTTGCTCAGGAGTAGCCGTGCCTGCATCGTGCGCATGAACCCATCGCGGAGGTGGCTATATGAAGTCGACCGTGTTGGCACTTTGCTCAGTCTGCCAGTCAGTTACGTCCAAAGGAATGATGAGTCACGTACCGATCCTCAGGACGCATGCACTGTTGCGCACTATGTGCTCAACCTTCTCCTCTGGCGACGCCGATTTTGGTATCTACCCGACAGAATGTGCGCAATTGAGATCGTCACAGTGCGGAGTAGCACGCAGTGGACACCGACATTCAGTTTAGGGTTCGCCAAATCAGCGTAAAACCCGACGGAGTATACTTTGATGCCCAGGAAGGACACAGTCCTCACTCCAACTCCGACCAGAGTGAAAGTCGGCAGAGGAGTTTTAGACGGGATGCGAAGTGTCGTCGGAAACGCGATCGAAGTTGCCGGGTCGACTAGAGTAGGTCATGCATCAGGGAAACCTTGCCGCCGGAGAGTCTTGGAGAATGAACGAACTCCGTGTCTCCTCTCCTGCATCGTCCGGAACAACTTCTGAATCCAGATGGACTGTGCGTTTCAAAGCCAACGCGGCAGATATGGCCAGCGCGGAACACCACAACAGAGGTTTGAGAGACCGGGATTTCGTCACAGCGCGGACTTGGGTGTGCACGCTGCGCACCACAAAGCGGCTGCGACAGCTGGCGACGAAGCATTGGGCGAGCCTGGTCTGTACGAGCATGATGGCGAGCAGGGAGGTGGCTCGGGGCACGTGGTGCGTTAGGACGCGACAGGAGTGGGCGCTTTGAGCGTGCAGTACGCGTCGCATAGGGTCCGAGGTCGGGTCTGCGCTGGACACTCCTTTTGGCCTCTCCTCTAGACCCGAGTCAGACTCTCACATCCTGTGGCTGAGCAATCCCCATCGACGCGTCATCCCGGGCCTCGTAAGCCTCTGCCCTCCGCTATAAGTCCAGACGTACGTGGGCGTCAATGTTTCCCCGTACCCATCATGGCTAACACGCTAGATGCACTACTCTCAGAGTTCGCTTCTTCCGGGATCACCGCAGACTTCCTCAGATCCATCATGGATGACGAGGACATGTCCGTGCCCGACTCCCCCATGTGGGAGTCCGGCACCCAGTCCCCTGGCCAGTCTGCGTTCGAGAGACAGAAGGCATCCCTCCGGACATACCTTGAAGCTCTTCCGTACAAGTGTGAATCTATGGAGGAAATGCAAGAGAAACTGGAATACATTCTTGCACGGATTAGCATCTGTGCTGAGACCAAGAACTGGCTGGTCCTCACCACCTGGGATGGCATGCTACAATGGTTCATTCCTCGTGTTCATGTTTATTCGATCGTTTACCCATTATTACCTCCGCAGCTGGCTGCTTATGCACTATCCGATGCCTAAAACCACCCGTGCGAAGCTTGTCCGTCTCTACTACGAGCTTTGTCTATTACCGGGAGTTGAACCGCGCGTTACTCGGGCGTGGGCGGATATGCTTGCCCGCTTGCTCTCCAAGAAACCGGAGAACAGGCGCAAGTTAGAGATCGCTGACTTGCAGCTCCCATGGCGCCCTCTGTGGCGTGTCTTGCAGAAAGAGCTGTGGCCCAAGAAAAGGCTGCACGATTCTTCGTGAGATATCCACTATTGGCTCCGTAGCTCATTGACTCAAATCAGTTTCACACGTCAGGCGAAATATGATAAACATTCTGCTATTTGTTGCTGAACAGTGCAGAAGGTATTTCCCTGCGAGTGAGATACCCGACATGCTGGACGCTTTCCTGCCACTGCTCACTAAGGAGGTGCGTTCTCAGTCGATCTGAGACAGACCGGAATGCTCATACGTCCTACAGACTGTCTTGACCATGGTCCCTGTGATCACATCCTTTGTTCCTCCAACCCACATTCATCTTTATCTCCCTTGTCTGTTCAAAATCTGGGAGGCGTTCAATTCTTCCGTCATTGACGATAGGTTGATAGAGCTATGTGGCGATCTGTCCGAGGAACATGTCGCCGGTAAGTGCGGCGATGCAGGAGAAGAAGGTGGTGCTGCATGGAAAGACATCGGTATATGGAACGAGGAGGAATGGCGAGTGCTGACAGGGAAAGCTCTCTCTTCCATGAGTAGGTGGACCGCCCAATGCATTTCGTGATCCAACTCACTGACAAAATTTCCTAGATGTTCCAGTTGGCGTAACCAAAGTGAGTATACCATCGTATCGGCTCAGAGCCATGGCTTATCTTTTTTACAGGGAGCAAGCACAACTGCGTCGCATGCAGATGCTTTGGGTGATAAACAATCTTTGCGGATCAAGAAGCCTACAAGCAGAGCCAGTATGTGTTTTTGAGGATTTCTTAGAACCAAGTATCGCTCACCAATTAGCAGGCGCTCTGGCCAAATTGTTCGTGTACTCAATGTGCCTGGATGGCCCAATACGGGAAACGAGCGATGGCTCTCACACAGACTCCCTACTCGCTCCGCAAGCAGAAGGATATCTCGCCGGGTCTCGAGCGCTTGACGCTTTAGACAAGCTTATCACAAGCACGGAGTCTTACTTTCATCCGTCAAATTCCGGCCCTTGGAGTCTAAGTGTAAGTTGTGCATCAAATTATATGCCGAGAAAGCTCACTCCCTAATGCCGTACACGGTTTAGCTGACGCTGTTCTTGCATCGTGTGACGTCTGAATTTTCAAAGCGATGGAAAGAGGAGCAAGAACCGACATGCAAGACACCTACGGTGTGTACTATTTGCTGGAACACGATCTGCTTGCCTGAACGAGTTTACAGACCCGTCGTCTCACCCCGGACATTCGTCGAGCCTTCGTGACATCACTGCGGACTGCGGCCCTTTTAGCAATGTTCGCCAAGGACCCGTTCTCTATGAGTTATGCACAGGCCTCGTTGAGGTCTATGGCACTTATTGATCCGAGGTTGATCATGCCGGAGCTATTGGAGCGCGCATACAATGGCTTAGAGATCATCAATGAAACTCATCGTACGACCGCAGTGTTGACGATGCTTGCAGCCGTGGCCCATCCTCTAGTTTCTGAGAAGGCATGGCTCGGAGGTCAGAAACACGTTGTCCCTCTTCTGGAGCTGTCCGTTCCTGGCATTGATCTCGTAAGTTGGTACGATTCACGCGGTTGTACCCGGCTAACAGCTGTCGATTGCCATCTAGAACGACCCGATCAAGACTCTATGCGCGACAATGTTCATATCCTCAGTGGTGCAATTCATCAAGATCGGTGATATCTCGATGCAGCAGGCAGGTGTTCCGCTCACAGGTGACGCACCCTCCGAAGACATGATGGAGGTCGATGCGTCCGAAGCTGAACGGTTGCCTGATTCCATCGGGAGTTCAACGATGTCCATCGGGAGCAGAGAGGAGGAGCGTGTGCTCGCAAGAGAGAGCACGTCCGGATTCACAGGTGATTGTGTGCCAGTGCTTCCACGATGGTCTCTTCTAATAAGCTCTTTGAATGACAGACTGGGTGGTATCGCTCTTTCGACGTGTCTTCGCACTGTATGAGAACCTACCAGAAGAGGGTGGAAAGCGCCACATCGCTGGAGGCAAGATGGAAGAGGGCGTGCTGAAATCTGTCAAGGCTATGCTCGACGTTGTCTGCCAGAATCTATCAGATTCGCTCTTCGATCTAGTCCTGAAGATCGTTTACGAATATGCGACTACAAATGCGAAGTCCAATGCGGTTAGAGCGTTCGGCCAGCTTGTCTCATGCCTCGCTCGTGTCCATCCTGAGAAGACAATCGACAAGTTCCTACCATTCTGCACGGCGCAAATACAGGAAGAGCTGAAGCATGGAGCATCAAGTGTACGGACGACTTCCATACATAATTCCATACCGTCGGACACGACACTGCACTGGAGTATGTCCCATGTGGTCCGTTCGCCTGTTATCTATTGACATCACACCGCCAGACATGTCCATATTACGCGGATGCCTCGATAGTGGTGGCGTTGCGGTGCGGCTCACGCGCATATATCGTGGATCTGGTTGCTCATTATATCGCTTGCAGCTCCTGAAGCATAAAGCACAGTTGATGGAACTAATGAAGCTCCTCGTCGAGAAAACGAAGAGCGAACGAGGATACAGTAGCACCGGCCGGTTGTTGAACCGGGTGGTCAATAGTCTAACATCTATTTATCCGGTGAATAGTCGTTTTGTGAACGCTGAAGAATGGAGCATGCCGGGTATGTCTCACAGTTCTCTTCATCGATGGGTTGGGCTTCCTGAGGACGATGCTATAGACTTCGAGCGGGACCACCTATCGTACTGGGGACACCTGTACGAGCCTCAGGAAGTCAAGATCGAATGGCACGGTATGTCTTGATTCGGAATCAAGTGATAGGAGTTACTTATTGTGCAGTCCCCACGCCGGACGAGATTGACTTCGTCCTCGATATACTGGATCAAATCGTATCTCCTGCACTCGACAAGGTGGAAGGTCTTGTTGATACCGCAGGCAGCTGGGATGAGGTTGCACATAATGACTTCTGCCGGTCCGTCTTTGTTGATTGAACCTTTTCTGTGACTGACCACAGCATACCACAGCTATCTGCACACCGCGAGATCTACCTGGAGTGGCCTCCCGACACTGTTCCAAGAGGGCCCAAAGATGGTGGAGAATCCATGCCTCAACGAGAGCTTCGAACTAGCGGAGCTCCTCGTGACTCCCCTTAGCGTTCAGGCCGGTTTCGCACTCACCGATCCCGAAGATCCGCGATATAAGAAAGCATCAGCCCATCGCGCTAGATATGGCAAAGCAATACACCGCGCAGCTGTGGCCCTGCGGCAGCCGAATCAGGGCGAAGATCATATCGACGCTGCCGTCAACGTGTCCAAATCCATCGATGTGTTTTTGCTCGATTATGCGATGACAAGAAGTCGCTTCGATTCTTTGCGCAAGTCGTACGCGCAAGCGAGAGAGTGAGTTTTCCTTGTGAGTCTATTACCAGATATCTAATGTTGACTAGTTCCACACGCATGTGGGCCAAGCAGAGAACGAGCGTGCGGGCTGTGCTGGTCAAGCGTGCATATTCGTATCATGCTGGCAGAGTCTATATGCGTGCTCTATATCGCCGTCGTTCTCAGCTCGATGACGATCTCCTTCGCGACCTAATCGAGATGTCGCTTTCTCCCTACACTAGACTAAGAAGGTAACTAGAGCGTACATTATATAGCACGTCATGTATCTGACCTTTATATATAGGAATGCGCAAGCGGTTCTGCACAACGCTTGTGGGGTCGGTCTTTTTATTCTCTCTCCGCCGCCCTTCATTGACACGCTATCTTCATTTCATCGCTCAGTATTTTGTCCGGTCTACCAGGCTGAGCTTGCCGCCCTTGTTCGGAGCTCTTGCAAAGGGATCCGATCCTGATCGCATGAAAGGAGCTCTACACGTTCTTTGGAATAAGGGCACGGGTATGTCACCACAGAACGTTATATTACACTTGTTCTAATTCCCGGTCTTCTAGCTGCGTACGCGCTTGCTGGTAAGAACTTTATATGACGCCAATTCTCCAATCACATGAATGACATTTTTGTAGACGTGAACTTCTCTGGGCAGTACCTGCTTTCGTTGTTGAATTGCCAACATCAGGAGAAGGTAAATCCACGCATTTATTGCACAGTTGGAAGTGCTGAAGTGTGGTCGTTGCACAAGCCCTCCGTACAGCAACTTGTCAGCAATCTGGCGCAAGACGCGCTCATATATCTCACGGAGGAAGCGGTCCACACGGATGCCTTCCTTGAAGATATCCCCGGCGTTCTCACCGCTTTGACAGACCTGAAGCAGGAATATCACCCGACTCAGGAAGATGCTAAACTGCTGACGGAGGCGACTTCGACCACTAGCGTTCGCGCTATGTCAAAAAATCAGCGATATGCCGAGACAGTGAGTTCTGCGGCTCTGGTCCCCTGGAAGCATTGTGTATGAATTTTTGTCCTGCGCAGGTGTCTGCAGTTCTGGAACTTGCATCTAAGCCTACCACCCATGTACGTTCGTGCCTATTTTTTCTTCGTTGTCTCGGTTCATACTACGATGTACAGTGGCGATACGTCGAGATGGCCGTCAGCTTCCTATATGGATTGTTGAGGAGGGATGTTAGCCCGTCTGCTGAGCTGGCAAAGTTTTTGATGCAACATGCCTTGAACCCACATCCTATAACGAGAGTTACCGCGCAGAAGTGCGTGCGCCATGTTTTTAGTGTAGCCGTGGTTCACTGACTCTCGCCTCAGAGCTCTTACTAGGTTAACCTCCTACATCAAAATCCGGACATTTGCCAAGTCCAGCGAGGAGCTTTGGCTGGACGAATGGGCTAATCCTCTACAAGTCAAGATTGCTGTCAATGATCCTCAACGCTTTCTTGAAAGTCTGGAACGCCCTATCGAGTTGCCTGGTAACAACGAGCAAGTGTAGTATTTTATGATCATCTTTGCGGCCTTGCTGACGTTACGCAGTCAATTATTTATAGACAAGATCAATACCGGATTTCTTGCTTGGTCTCCGACTGTGAAAGCCTATCGACCGGTTCCTGAAGGCGAGACAGCATTTTCATGGGAATTGCTATCCAGACCAGCATTGGATGCGATGAAGGGGTTTATAAGAAGCCAGACTTTCTATGTCAAGCTTGCCATGCTTTGGTCTCAAGAATCCAGCAAGGCCACTGGAACGCCTGAAATGCGAGCGGACAATATAACGTTTATGAAGTCACTTGGTAAGGCAATTTCAGTCTCGGTGATTTGCCACTTACATGCGTTGTAGCCAAGACATTTGAGCACTATGAGCTTGATACGATCTTTGAAGTGATCGATCCTCTGCTTGTGGAGGCTGACCGTTTCAAACAGCGTGCTGGCGCCGAAATGCTCGCTGGGCTACTACGAGGTAAGAAAGCTTGGTAGCATTATTTTCAATCGCTGGTTGACTCCCTAATAGGTTCCAAACATTGGCCAAAGCAATGGTCTGATAAACTGTGGACATGGACCGCGGAGCGTTTACAGCACATCTACATGAATACTAGGCCGGATACTGTCAGTTTCTGGGAGGCAACCTTCAGTGTGAGGAATCTGGTTACTGCTCCAAGCTGCAATCAATCTTGACCGATAATCGTAGGAGCAATTGGTTGATAGGGATCCTCGAAGAGCGAAACCGGTCATTCAATGGATTTTGTCCCTGCCACTGGATTTCCATGGCGATTCCGCATTTGATAGTGAGTAATCTATGACATTGTTCTCATACCGTCCTAATTTGATGCTTTTCAGTGAGCAAGTCACTCTCGCTCTTGAACGTCGTGATAGATGGTATGGGTCTGCGCTTTTTGCCTCTATGTGATAGATATATGCACGCATTTCTTGATAACGCCAACACCGGGTTCGCTGAGGTCTGTTTTCAACTTCTCGCAATCCGTGTCAGCGTCATTAATTTGTGGACGAATGCCGCCAGATACGGGCACTGCTTGCGCAGAACCTGTACGCAATGATCATCATCCAATGGCAGCCCACGTACCCTTCAGCGAAGGCCTTCCTGGACGCTTGCCAGTCTCAGCACGACCCATTACGAATACGGTTGGTGTATGTTCTTCTTGCACTGTTCCACCGCTGAAGGGTCAATAGAGAGGCGAGGTACATGGATCGCATCCTACATATAGCCAAAGAACTGCCCAAATGGAAGGAGGAACGTCTCCCTCCGCCAAGAGTAACGCAGTCACAGTACGACAAAGTCGGACTGACCAGTATGCTTATTTCTCGCCATGGGGAGAAACCTGGCTAATGCGAAAGCAGTGCTCCAGTGGATCTGGGAGTTCTCGCATGGTCCACAAGCTGCGTTGATCCTTCCCTATGCCGTAGCATTGCTGTAAGCGGTTCTGATTACAGAACGTCTTCGGATTTAGCTGACCGGTGCATAGGCCCGAGATCCTGCGCATGTCCGAACTTAATGATAGCTCTGAATTGCAGAAGTACAGTAACGCCGTCCTGTACGTTCTATCAGCTGTAGATCCGCCAGCCGAATACGTCGACGTAATCATGGGGAACTTCATTCAAGCGATCGAATCATCTGAGGTACGTCAATCAACTTTTCTTGAGAATGGAACTCATGTCGGGCCGGTTTACTAGTCATGGCGTGTCCGATTGCATGCACTACCCACGCTGTTAGTATTCTACTATCGAAACCTGATGGGCATCTCTGGGGTAGTCGTGTCGAAGTTGATGATGGTCTTGCTGGAATGTCTGGCCGATGAGAATGTGGAAGTTCGAGAAACTGCCTCCAAGATGTTGTCCAATGTCGTCAGGTGTTCCCAACGCCAAAGCATCGTCTCTTTGAAGGTATCAACACTGCATTCACTATTGAGCGGTGATTCTCAAACATTCATATAGGATCACTTCGTGGCTCTCGCGCGAAAAACTCGGCTGCCGAGCCGACGCGACCCAACATATACGGACTCGCTGCGATATTTGCACTCGGCTGTTCTCGGCTTATGTGCATTGATTGAAAGTTTCCCTTACTCGGTTGAGCCTTGGATGCCTCCGCTCACTGATGGTAGTGTGCCAACGCTCTATAGAAAGTGAACACCTCTGACGTATGTCTGCAGTGCTTGCGCTGCATGCCACAGATCCGGCGCCTATCTCCACTACCATACGAAAGTGTGCTTCGGACTTCAAGAAGGTTTGTTGCCCACGTTTAGCCGCTAAGACATGTTATGGACTGATAATGATTCGTTCTTACAGACCCATCAGGTTTGTGTAACGAAGACTTGATCAACGGTTGTGCTGACGTGTGTACGACAGGATACATGGCATATAGATCAGGTCGCGTTCAATGAAGATCAATTGCAAAATCTATCCACTATGCTCGTCGGGACTTCATATTGTGAGTTACACAGTAATAATCAAGCTACAAGAAGATTGAAGTGTTCTTGTCTGCTCTCAGATGCTTGATGCGTGGCGGTTCTTGCCTTCTTGGACGGACTGTACGTTAGATGCTTCTCGGAGTATAATTGTAAGGTAATTTGTGCTGTACATGATGTTATTCATACGCCATATCAATGACGACGTCGCACTCTTCATCTAACTAATCGTCCTAGACGTGAGAGACTCCGTCAGGGTCTATTCACTCGTCTGTAGTTCTTGAATCAATAGCAACCCAGCTTTGCAAAGGCCGAGTGCAATCTCTGAGAGATATACCGCGACTCGCTTCGAAAGAAATTGGAGAATCATGCACAGTGCCAAAGCAATATGCATTGTGCCGCAACCCGGGATGTGTAATCGTCATGCGATAAAACTCCGGAAATTATCTCCATTTGAATCTCTAGCGAAGTTCGTATGAAGACGTACTCATGATGCTGGGGCCCTGTATATACTACGTAAAAGATATTTGATTCAGAGGTAGCGAAGAAGAGTTTGTCCACGATAGAAAGCTGTTAGCGTCATGAAGCGTCGGGCACCGGTAGAATTACGTTCCCAGGAGGAAAGAGACCGAGGATTCCTCCCTTCGATGTTTGAATTGCGCTCATTCTGGCTAACAGCGTCAGTAAGTGGGGATGCCGGGCACGCAATCGTGCACTGAACTACATGCCAAGGAAGTACTCTTGACATCGGCTATCCCGTGATGCAAGGTACCACGAGCGATAGCTTAGGCCATCGGTGTCTGGGCGCGGTCAATATAGCCTAGCAGGAGCACTAGAATCACGAGAGAAGTGACTTTGAAAGGGATGGTCAAGGCTGTGCCAGTGCACCGCATATCTGAATAGTCTTCTATCTGGAAATCTGCGATAAAGTATGATTCCTACTGGCGTCATAGATTTTTCACCAGCAGCGCAAGGAACCTGAAAGCACAGTGAGAACTGTTTCGATGGATCACCGAATAGTCGGAATATCATCTCTCCGCAACCTATACAAGCGCTGTTCTCAACATGGATAAGTGATGAAGACGGGACGATCTCCGAGACAGTACCTCTTCCGGAAGAGAAGCATATCACCGCACCAATCCTGCCGTTGAGAGAAGAGGGAGCCACGTAATCCACCTTCAGAGATCACACTACGTAGCACTGTGGGGTAGGTTCATTGGTACCTCTCCCCGACTCATTGAATCAAGACGGGACCGAAGACAGGAAGCAGAGGAGAACACTTGACAAGCAAGCCCGGGTGCTCCTCATTGGCAAATCTCCCCCAGTCTCCTAAACCCACGGCAAGACACATGTCAATCACATGGTGAAGCGATAGACGAGGAACGCCCAGGATCATGACGGGCAGCAGGTCACAGGACATGCGGAGGATGCAAGGCAATCGATGCGATGATGGGTCGCAGGGATTGAGCACGGGCAGCTGCACATGGCTGTGAGTGAAGTCATGAAATCGTGCCCCATACGCCTTTTCGAAAGAGAAGTGAGCGTATGTCCGCCTATCTAATGCTGAGTAAAACTCTTCACGATCTGAGTGCGTACATTCATCACCGCTTATGTGCAAACACGTACAGCGCACGAATATATGGGATGGGTGCTCGGTTACGTTGGACAATCACCGGGGCCCGTGGAGGCCGACTGCCGCGAATGTTCAAGTAGCATACCATGTGTTGCAAAATGCGGGTTGTGGTCGATGGTAGCCAAGACGTCTTCATCAATAGGTAAGTGAGAAAGGTGCTACAGTCGGCAGGAATGATTGCGATTGATCGGATAGCGCGATGTGTCAGAGAAGACGTATCAATATCTAGCAACAAAGCTTACTTGCGGTCCTCAGAGCAAGTGTGGTTCTATGATTACACGAGACTGCAGCGAGTGTCCAATAATGTCCGAGTGATCGAAGTGAGATATCGGTTCCTGGATGAACACGAGTCTTTGCCTGTAAAATCCTCGCGGAAACGGACCATCGTGCGCCCCTCTGCAATGCAGGCGAGCGCACTGGTGCACGATAATCGTGAGCGGAGCATAGCATGCCAAAGCGAACGATGACTTTGTTCGGGGCGCTGATCAGCCGCTGCCATAGCATCTGCTTCCGCAATCTCGCGCCGGCGGCAATATCTCTCAGACGCCCGGTTCAGCTGCGATTTTAATTCGGTTCGGCTCGCGTCGAATTCTGCATTAAATTTGCTGCGGTCCTTCGCCTTTTCCACCAAGTTACTCCGAGGGCGTGGAGTGAGAGCGGACATAGTCTGGCCGAAAATGATGAATGGAGCGCGAAGGGTGGAGGAGCGTGCCATTTGGGGAGAGGTTGCTGAGACCGTGCGAACGGGGTCACTGCCCGAGCACCTCGGGTGGCTGTTCGCGCGCGCAACAAAGCTGCGACTGCGACTGCGAACTGCGAGCATTTTGCTCAACGAGAGGAGTTGTCAGAAATCGATGTGAAGAGAATCTGAGAGCAGCGATAGAAGAGATACACGACGCAAGAGCGAGGTGACCACCCGAGCCTGGCCACCCCATCTTCATAGCAGCATTGGCAATCGCCGCCTCAACAAGGGCACGTTGCAATCAAACCCTGAACTTCTTCCGTCAGGCAGGCGCGAGGCCCCCTCCTCTCCTTCCTCCTCGCCATCTACATCCCCAACGAGGCCTCCTTGTTTCCGCTCTGCTTTCTTTGCTCTCTCACCAAATCTGCATCGCTCGACATATCTAAACAATCGTATACTGACAAGACACATCACGACCTCTCAGCGCGCCTTTCCACCTTTTTATACCTTTATTTCCTTAGTCTAGATCCCCACACAGGTTCGTCGCTCCAGCAGCGACTGAATTCTTCAGAACTGGGCTGGTTGTCTGGTTACCTCGTCAACATCGCGCGCACGATCCCCGCATACCTCTCGCCGCCCCATCCACGACATCATTGATTATTGCTAATAGTGATCACCAAGCAATTTTTATCCCACAATTTCACATCGCACGTTTACCAGACAAGAGTCTAACTTAAGTGTAAGTGGACTGTGTGCAACAGTGACTCAGAGCATGCCGATGTTGACCATTTTCTTTGGACAGACTAAAATGCTCCACGAACCTGTGACGAATACCGCATCTCAGAATTTTTTCAACGACGACATCATAATGCAAAACCAATCCAATATGAATCGTAGCGGGAGAGACGTCTTGTCAGTACCTCGGAGGGTGCCTGCTGGGAGGATGCCGAAAGGTATGTTCTCCTGCATTTCTTCGCCGCTTTGGGAGGTAAAGAGCCCATCTTGTCAGCCGAGCTGTCAGAGCGGAGCATGCTATCTCCCGCAAATGGTGAATCCCGTTGGAGGTTCAATGGTAACGGCCAGCTTGTAGATTCGGCGACAGCGAGTTGGGATCTCGCGGAGGAGATCGGCAAGATGCATATTGGTGCAAACGGTGATGGCGATGCGCAGATCCACACACCTCCGCCATCGAAGACCAACATAGCCCATTTTCATGAGACATCCCCGCTTGAGACCTCATCTGAAGCCAGCCTTGAATCCGGCTCATCCAATGCTCTTGATCATCCCATCAATCTCGCCAGTCATTCGCGCGAATCCTCAGCCGATACGAGCATATCGGCGGCCTCCTCGGCGAGTCAGACATTGCGAGGCTCTCCCGTTACGCCTTTGAGAATCGGAGCCGTTGGAGAGGCGAGGAACAGACCGCACTCGTACAGTGGAGGCATATCCGCTGCGGACCTCACTCGTCTTCAGCAAGCAGATGGTAGTCCTCCGAACAAGGGAGATTCGTGGTCTTCACCCAACGGAACTCCGGAAAGGCAGCCGGTGGCGGATCAGCCGACGTACCCCTCGTTGACTTTGCAAACAAGTGCTGCCCGCCCGCAAGAGCATCAACAGGTGATTCAAGGTTTTCCTGTTCCCCGTGGCGACGAATTCTCCGCAGAATATCAGTTGGCACAGCGTCAGTTCGGTGCTATGCATCAAGTACCTGGAATGAACTCAGCAGCAGCTGGAACAGCGTATGCTCAGGGAAGGCCTGGTGGTGTTCCTAGCAACGCGGCTACGAATATTCCTTACCGTCAGGCCCCCAGAGGGTTCACTCCTCAGCTGCCTACCGTTTTGCAAAGCCCGACCAACTTTGGATATCCAGCTCCACCGCCGCCGCCGATGTCTCTTAACAACGCCCAGCAACAGCTATATGAGATTATGTTACCTACCCCGCCTCTGGATAATCCCGCGATGGCTCGTTTGCAGCAACAGCACAACGTTTTCCGCGGCGCTCACCAACACTCTCCGTCTGATCCTGCGTCTGTCCGTGATCCCGCAGCCCTTGCCCTGATTAACAACAACATGCAGGCATTCGCTGCCAGCCAGATGTACCCGCCGGCACTTGCGCCGCCGGCAGCAGCACTTTCTATGTTCGCAAGCCAGTTTTATGGTGCCCCACAGGACGCGTACCCCTCCCCTGAACTCGCAGCCGTGCAGATGATGGTTCGCTTGCAGTCGCAGTATACCGGCCCGTACAGCTTGCCAATCGCAGGACAGAATGTCGGTGTTGCGAATCCGGCCAATGCATCTACCCTCAGTGGGAACACGGGCACAAACACAGGGCCGAGTGCAAACAACCGCAAGCTGGGTCTGTACAAGACTGAACTATGTCGGAGCTGGGAGGAGAAAGGCAGTTGTCGGTACGGTGCTAAGTGCCAATTCGCACACGGCGAAGAGGAGCTGCGGAAGGTCACACGGCACCCGAAGGTTCGTCTTGTAAAGTTGCATCGCCGAGTTAATGCTAACTTTGTTTTTGCCTAACTAGTACAAAACGGAGATATGCAGGGTGAGCAACTTCTAGCTTGTGGAAGTTCGCCTTAGAGCTCATGCAGTTGTATCGCAGACGTTCTGGGTGTCTGGCTCTTGCCCGTACGGCAAAAGATGTTGCTTCATCCACACAGAGCTTCCTGCTTCTGGTGCGCCTCCAGGTGCAGACGGAGCTCCGCCGCCGCAAAACCCTAGCGGACGCGACCGCTCTCCCAGCACGAACAGCGATCCCAACGAAGTTCCCACCTCGCTTCTTGCGCGAATCACTGCAAAACGTACGCAGGAAGGATCAATCAATTCAAACACGGGTAGTGTGAGTACGACGCCGCCGTCAGGTGGCTTCCAGCTCGGCGGGCGCCCTGGTTCTCTTCACGTGGACACTTCGGTTGTGAATCCCGCCGCGAGTTCTAAACAGAACAAATCCGCCTATCCCACTTTCGCACACAATGGGATGTTGATGCCTGCTAGCGAAGAAGTCACCGCTAGGTCGCCCGGTCCCGTAACTGCTGGCCCAGACTTTGGCAGGCACTCCAGTTCTAGATTAGATATTGTTGGAACACAGGTAGGTGTATTTCTGGATGTCAGTGACTATGACCGTGCTCACATGGCGGTGTTCTGCAGCGAATTGGCAAAAATACTGGTACAAACTCTAACGTTCGCCATTCCTTCAACGGGAGTGATCTTCAACTCGACTTCTCCACCACTCCCACCGTGGCGAACATGTCCTCTCAGTTGGGAAATTCTGATGCTAACAAGGGTGCATCGCGCATCAATGGCCATGCTCGTTCCGGCAGCACTGGCAACTGGGGCAATACCGCTCGCGGCAGTCACCTCACGGCGTACCCACTCTCTTCCATCCCGGGTGGCGAGCTAAAGGCGAGTTCCCCCTGGGCCGAGTTTTCCGTTGGCTCGCGCCTAGCGGAGAAAAACTGGGTCTAGGCCGTGTTTCCTTACATGTATGTCTGTACTCATGACCCCGTGGAGGCGGGACCATGTGGATCATCATGCTCTCACATTGGCATGGACGTTCACCATCGACTCTCGTTCTTGTTCGGCTAGTACGAATGAGCGGATTTCGACATGCCATTCAGTTGTGGTTCTGCTTATCCGCGTTACCTACTCTTGTGTCTTTGTGTGTGTGCTTTCCCGTCTCGCTTGTCTCAGCGCTCCGTTCCCAATGTTCTCTCAGCTGTAAACAGTTTGACTTATTGTCTTGACACTCGGATAGCTTCATGACCACCCTGTCTCTGTCACGCGCTCGCTCACGCATGTTAATCTTATAAGTCAATACATTTTGTTCTCACTGCATTCAAAAACGCCGCAAAACGGGGCACAGCTTGCTTGACATTCATGTGAGTCATAAGGTGTGAATTGCTTTAGGAAATACGTGAGAGATAAGATGATTACACATAATGGAAGCTTGAGCGATGGATAGGTTGTACAGAGCACTGAACGCAGACACATAAGAGGACGGTTCCGCATATTGTAAGTTTTATCAAAGTGGCACTCCGAGCTCCCGCGTTTCCCGACGAAATCCCTGCATCCGACATCGGGCGTATCCGAGATAGTCGAATTCTGGATCTCCGTCTTTTCCTTCAACATATTCCCTCGCCTGAACGATCCCCCACAAAGCCCACATTGCATGTGACGCGGGGCTCCATGCACGAACTTGACGGTCAAGGTTCTGCAATTCAACCTCCAAGGCATCTCCGGAGGGTCCTGCAGACAGCTTAGCGCCCGATGCCACATGCTGTATGTAGGAGCGGTAGAAGTTGCGACGTTGCTCCGTTGTCGGATAGAGAGCAGGGTCCAGGACATGTGGTGTATCAGAATGATAATTGGCGGTCCATTCGTGGAAGTGGTTTGCTATGTCAAACGCCGCGGGGTTGGGAGCGGCATATTCGAAGTCGACGACGATGATCTGCATATGCCAGATGTCAGGAAACGTTGAGTGCAGATCAGCTTGGCAAGACGTACCTGACGATGTTCCGGCTGGCCTTCTTTGAGGGATTTTAGCCTCAATAGGTTTCCATACTGAGTGTCGTTGTGTGCGAACACTCGAGTATTGCCGAGTCCGCTTGTGTTTTGCTTATGCAACCAAAGTCGGTACCGCTCCCACTCCTGCTCAAACCCATCCAGGTCCAGCTCCTGACGAATCGCGTCCGACGCGGAGGGCAACGCGAGGACCTCTCGTGCGAAGCCCAGCCAAGACTTGACGTTCCTCTCGACCGCAATACTCTTTTCATCGTCACCGACTTGCCTCTGCTCGACATCCTCGACGTTGACGCCGTGAAGCTCTGCCATGCGTGCAGCAATCCATGAGCTGATCTTCGGGTCGCGCAGATCGGCAGCGGTAAGAGTAAGAGCATCAAAATATTCCTCTACTCGTCCGTTCTCGAATGTGCCATATACACGTGGACCAATATGATACTGTGAGGACAGCACATACAAGGTCTGCAGCTCTCTAGGACGGGAAATCATAGAATCCGAAGAAGGGCCATAGATGCGGAGGAGGACGATGCGAGTGCCTGAGACTGTGGGACACGATACAAAGAAGACAGCATTGGTCATTGAGCCTGACACTTTTTGGATGACCATCCTGGTTTCCGTGATCGCGGGATTGGCCCATGTTGGCACTCTCAACGAACGGAGTGTCTGAAGAAGTTGCGTCGAGAAGGGAGTGGTTTTGTAACGTCTGCGAAACGGACAGCGAGTCAGTCTCGAGCAAGCTACATCACAACCAGCAGCAAACCAGGATAGAGTTCCCCTTCCTGTTCCACGACTAATTGGCTTTGCCGACTGTCGAGCAGCGTGAGCTAGCTTGACGAACAATCCAGATACTCACCGCGCTTCTAACCGCGCATCGGAATGCCGCAGACCCTCCACTCGAACGACATCTACGTCACCATCCTCAAACGGAATCGACACAGACGAAGATGAATATGCCGGAGATGAACCGATGGTCACATTGTCGCCGCTACTCTGCAAGAACGATGAAGAGCTTCTGCTACGCGGCTGGGCAGGCCGACCGTAAGGTGACAGAGAAGAGGACGGTGGTATATCCGGACCAAGAGTTGGTGCCATTTTGCTCGCGGTCACGAGTGCAAAAAGAGGCGATTTACTTATCGCGTGGAGCAATGTGCGTAAAACAGATGGACTCGAGCGAACAAGGCTCGATGGGGACTTGCTCATCCAAACAGTATGGAGCTGGTAATGGTAGAGAGGAACGAGAGGGTGCGAGTTGTGCACGACAGCACGAGGAGGAATACTGTCGTGTGCAAGGAGATAGGGAGCGTTTGCCTGGCCCCTGGGGTGAGATAATTGCCATATGAGGATATCTTCCTGAGTACCTCCGACTAGCTTCAGAATGCACTCTAGCTTCAGAAGGTCCCATCGGCTCAGTCATATGCTTCAGCTATCGCTCTCCTGGACAATGTCACTCTCAGCATCTGGCGACTGCGAAGACCTGCGACGCCAGCTGTTTGCCGACAGCAACACGGAAGTCAGAAGGTTTATGCAGTCAATGCGCCAAGCAGTCCAGGGTCTCCATATTACACTGTCCATAGTACCCGCAATCCATCAGTTCCTGAAATTGATCGGGATAGAATCGTCTATAACCATGGTCGCTCCGTTAACGTTCTCGCTTGCACTCTACTCCTCGCTCTACTGATCCGAGGTTTTCCGAACTGAAAGCAAGTCCAGGCCTGCAGGGTTGAAGCTTATCAAACTCACTTTCGCGGCCGGTTCACACCGCCGGTGCAGACTCCTGGTGTTCGGATTTCGTGGATAGGTTAATCCTCGTGCTACATCGGCTGTCTCTATCTTTCTAGCCGGACTGAGCCATCGTGACCTTACATGCGGGCTAATCGGTTACGGAGGCATCAAGATGGCGTAGGAATGCTCCAAGTATCGAACATGGCATATACACGGTAGTGCAGTCGCACCTGCTCAACTTCTCACCAGCGACGGGTGTACAATACGTTCTCACCCGCTACCTGAGCTTTGACATTGAACTTGTGGCTGCTATCGGAAGTGTCACAACGCTGGCTGGGCATCTCATTCAGTTTTCCTGTCGAAGGCAACCGTGGGGTCAATTTATTGCTCGCTCCATGTGGGTATGTGCTATTCTTATCACTGTGACAGTCCTGGTAAAGCTCAATAGCTCATGTAGGTGTAAAGCTGATGACGATGCTCCTTACTCATGCGCTCTATGTCCACCTTCTCGCATCGAAGCCCTAATTCTCCAAACCAATGCGATCGCGATGCCAATCTCAGCGGGCCGCATATGCAGAGACCTTCCGTGCTGCGCTCGGTTCCGGTTTGCTCATGCTTCGCCAGTTCGATGGTTGTGTATAGACTTCTTCGGTTAGCAGATGGATCTGAATGGTAGCCAGCGGGTTCTCATGCGGCCGTTACGCCGCATGACAATTCGGCAAGACCTAGCCGAGTTACGTTACGTACGGTGAGCGAGGCCACAGCACTTCCACTAGTCAGTCGATCTACTGAGATGAATGGTCACGGGTATGGTATTGAATCAGTGTTCGACGCACTTCGTAACGTACAGTTACCTGATCCAAGTTTCATCCGCAACATACGACTACACGGGGATGGTCCTAGTTGGACCCGCGTTGGTTGTCTGTTTTTATCGCATCTTCTGATGCTGAATCGCGGTGCAAGGTAGAAGCCGCGGATACCTGTTGATGACATGCGAAGGGCTCGACCGACAACGTTCGCATGAAAATAGAGGCCTGGTTGCAACACATGTGCGTCAGCAAACGATGAGAGCCAACAGCAACAACACTCACCAAGAAGGCAACGCCGAGACACGGAGTACAGACAATCCATATGGTCTGTTCATGCGAGAGGAGCAAGCTTTAGCGAGGTCGTACAGCCGAGTTGTCTTCCGACATACCCTTATCGATAACGAGATGGCGTACACAACCGCATGCCCCAGACGGCCTGGATTTTGCGACCTGAAATAATCCATGATGTCCGCGGCGCTGATCCCGGCAGGTAATGTATCAGATAAGCGACTGTCATATATAGCGCCTGCGAGTGTCTGATGGCCAGGGTAGTCAGCGCAGCTCATGCAACACCTTCCTTTCATGCACTAACCAAACCCACAGTGGCTCCCGTGAACCTGACCAGGAAGAACGCACTTGTTCCAGATGCCGTATCTTTCCTCCGTAACGCTCTCGTAAAGACTTGATATGGGGCATGGAACAGCATGCCTATACCCACGCCGGCTATCAATGTGTAGATGCTTCTCAGAGCATGGCTAGTTTCGCAGTCCAGAAGCGTCATGAGGCCTAGGGAAAAAAACGTGAACAATCGAAGATCCATCTCGGCAAACGAGCCGTGTTACCAAAGCCTGCAGCCGAGATGGAGAGCCCGAGACATATCGTGATCTTCTGGCCACTGATGTCCGGATGCCTGTCTTGCCAATATCCAATAAACCAGGCAGCTACCCTCGCCAAAATTAGAACGGTGTGTAATCAAGTATTACGTGCGTAAATAGCTGACCTGGCATTGAAGCTAATGACGCCCCAAGGGAATAAGGGAGCATCTTGACACCAGCTTGCAACGGTGTCAGTCCATCCACTGCCTATCGGGAGAAAACATGAGCAGCACATTAACTGACGTGTGATATACGGTCAAACCTGGTAAAATAGGGCCAAGTAGTACGTGCCGGCGTTGAACGCGAAGTTGTGCAGGAAGATCACAACCAAAACGATGACTGCAATATCTCCAGAAAATTGAGTATCGACCAAGAAAACAGGCATTTTTAACATACGTATCGTGAAATCTGTGAAGATCACTCGAGGAAACAACGCATCGCGGGTGGTACGGACTTCGTAAAGGCCTGCCGAAACCAGTACGAACAACCCGGTTATAATTGCACTCAAAGTCGAAGGTGCAATCCCTAGAAGCGCGTCAAACCAGCTACCAAGAAAGAACCGCGATCATCGCCTCACTTACACCCAACATCTGCAGCAGTGTTTAGTCCGATGATCACCGAGCTACTGCCACCCACGAACAGAAATCTGTGGACACCTCAATGCTTCGCGTTGAGTAAAACAGACTGTCGAAACTCACAGTCCAACAAAATCGAATGTCTTGCAGAACGTTCGCCACGAGACATTGTCGGTGCCTCCTAATGCTACGTTATGCAGAGATAGCCACAGGACGATCGTCGCAGCGGCACAAACGGGGATATTGAGCAGGACTGTAGGGTTTTGAGTTTAATAGTATTGCTTGGCCGGGGGGAGGAGACTATTTCTTACAAGCCCATCTCCAGCTTAGAGCGCCAGTCTCGTCTAATGTAGGTCAATAAAACCAAGTACAGAATAGGTATATGCGGACACGCACGACCAAACACGCCTCCCAGTAGAGGACCGGCTATAGCAGAGCAAGCCCAGGTAACACTGAGCGCTTGCGACCATTTCGCTTGATATCTGATTTCCACGATTTCTGCGGTTATCGTCCAAACCAAGCTCACAATGCCACCGCCACCGATACCTCCAAGTGCCCGTGCTGCGATAAGCCATTCGATACTCTTGGTACGATGTTGGTTAGGTGCATGATCAGCCTGATTTGAGAGACGATTACCTGTGCCGCGCCGCAAAGTGCAGAACTAGTTGCGAATATAAAAATGCTGCAGTATAGTACAGTCTGCTCGAATAGCGCGCGTCAATCATTGGCATCATGAATTGCAAATTCAGACCTAACGAACCATACGACCAATGAGATCCGAGACTTTTCCGTAAAGCGGTTGAAATGCAGTTTGCGTAAGCAGGTATGTTACCGAGACCCATGTGTACTGCGCTGGTGACGCCTCGAAATGGCTTGTTATTGTCGGTAAAATAGTGGAGACAATTGTCTGACAGGCAGATGAGGACATGTCACATCGCACAAGCTGACTGGAACGACGCACTGCATCTGTGGTCGCAAGAAATAGCGTCAACGCGGCACTGCGAACCAAGGTCGGTGTTTATACTGGCATGAATATATCAATACGCACTCACCCGAAATGTGCGGCTAAGAGTCGTACAGTCGAGAGCGCCGGCCTCTCTCCGTCGCATTCGACTAACGTTGTGCACGACTCTGATGCGCGCTCTGAGGCCATTTTCTTGAAATCAACCTCGACAGACTCGGAACGGATTTCAAGAGCGCTACGTGGATATGTCGGTGTTTGTGGCGACTGGAGAGAAGGCCCGAGAAATGTGTGAGGCTCGGGACCTGGTAGTACTGGATTGGACTCTGCGAAACGCATGGTTGAGCACGTCGAAACACCAGAAGGACGTTTCGCTGGGGCGACTAGTGGCGCTGAACATTGCTGAGGCTCGGGATCTGGTAGTACTGGATTGGACTCTCTGAAACGCATGGTTGAATACGTCTGAACACCAGAAGGACGTCTCGCAGGGGCGACTAGTGGCGAACATTGCTGATTGTGCGTTTTTATACAGTCGGAGCAATCTCCTTCGGCAGCGTCCCTGGTGTTCTTGCGAGAAACGTCATGAAGCCGAGGTCCTTGAGTAAACCATGGAAACAACTCATTCACTTCTAGATAGAGATTTCTGCTGAGATCATGATAGACGATTTAGAAAACCGAGCTTGAATGGACGGCTGACGTGCGATTTGCCTTCGCACCCTCTTTGTTAGAGATAGTCGTGGGGTCTAGGCAAGAAGATCCATGGGACCATTCCGCGCATGGTTGATTGGGCAATAGCGAATTCCACCTCGTCGGCGAGTGGACCCTTTGCTCTCTCAGCGGCCCTGACGGCTCCAGGCACGGTCATAGAAAAGGCGTAATCGCCCGCAGCTGCCAGTGCAAAAGGTCTCAGCCAAGGAAATCGTCCCACACGCGACCATCGGCCTTCGATTCGATTTACGTAGCTGAGTGGTCAGTGAGCCCGGGGCAAGTTGTAGAGATCCACGCCTCGACTCGACCGATGGCGAACCAGGATCGCGTAATAATGGAGATCCATAAGAGGTTCCACGCAGGAGCATGTGCAACCTACAAACTCAGATTCAACGATCATTCTTATCAATTTCTAGTCGACTAAATTTGCTATTTGCTGACAGCTACCTTAAAAGCGTTAACCCCTTGATATATGAGGGTACAATAAAATGAATCCCCGGGTGGTAACGTCAGGAGTGCTCGTCAGGCGGTCACGGCGAGCGCCCAGCCCTCGACGGTTGTGATACTAATGATGGCATCGCTCTACTGTCGTCTACTGCTAGATGGACGCAACACGTACATAGTATGTTATCTAGAGTGAAAACGTTGCATTATCCGACGTGATATTGACATCCGACCGGCGACCGCGCAGGTGATATACCCAAGCTAATCGTAGATCTAGCTAGCAGCCTTTTTCCTCTGTCCTTCTTCATCGCTCTGCGCCGAGCCAGGATCCTCTTCTTAAACATCGCGATCGAAGGGGACGCGTAGTGATGATTGAAAAGCGCCAAAGAAGACGACAGCGGTGAAAGCATGGCCAAATCAAAATCCAATGAGCTCTCTGAATCGATTCCAAGTACGAGACGCCCAGCTAGCTGGGGATGCAGAGGAATGAGTAGAGAAGCTCGTACCATTATCCTGTTCGGCCTGAGGTTCTGGCTCTTTCTGGCTCTGGGAAGATCCTGCATCCGCAGCAGGCTGACTTGGAGCTTCCTCTCTAGCGTTTGTCCGACCTTCCACATCATCTGCATATTGCTGCAAGATTTCTCGTTGTCGCGGCGTTAGTGATCTATTTGCATATTAGAAGAGAAATCTCCACCAATTCTCCATCATCGGATCAATCTCCGTGCTCACCTAGGTAGCTGAACCGAAAATGTCACGAACAGATCCCCTTTGCCGCCACCGAAGACGGAGGAAACTCCGCCGCCCTTTAACACCATTTGCTCTCCGTGCTGCGTTCCACGCGGCACACGCACATCTACATCTCCGTCAAGGGCTGGAACACGGACTTTCCCTCCTAGCAGTGCAATGTGCAAAGGAATACGAGCTTCGTAATGCAGATTGGCTCCTTGTCGCCGGAATTCTTTGGAGGTTGCAACATTCACTCTAACAAGTAGATCACCAAGGCGGCCTGCGCCAGATACCGGGGCATCGCCCGCGCCCGGTATTCTTATTGTCATACCGTCTTCCACACCTGTTACGAAGAGATGTTGTTCCTCAGACTGATCATTATTCAATGAGTATTCTCACCTGCTGGTATGTCCACTTTGACTTGTTTCTTCTTTCTGACTCGCCCATGGCCTGCGCACTCCACACATTGACTTCCTCGTGGTACAGTGCTCCCGGCGCCATGGCAGCTTGGACATGTCGTGGCCATGTGGAAACCATTATCCAGCACGTATGACGTTGTACCTGCACCGCCGCAGCTCGTGCATGTCTGGCGCTTAGCGCCAGCTTTAAGACCGGTCCCGCCACATTTGGAGCAGTTCACAATTGCATCGACGATGATGTTTCGTGTGGTACCCGTACAAGCGTCCATGAAGGACACGCCGACGGTCGCCTCTAAATCACTGCCCTGCATGTTCTCCGCGAACCCGGATGCGCGTGTCCGTCCTGCCCCACCGGCAAATGCACCGAAAATTTGCTCAAAGAGGTCTGCTTGGCCACTAGAAGTCCTACCAGAACCGAAGAAACTGTGGAGATCTTCCGCGTTCTGGAAACCGCCGAAGCCGCCTGCCCCGAACCCCCTACCACCAGCACTACGTTCGAATGTGTTGGGATCAAACCCGGGCTGTTGCGAAACAGGACCGTATTTATCATAAGCAGCACGTTTCTTCTCGTCCTTGAGGATCTACACTGGGATGTTAGCAATAGAGTATATCAGCGGCGTTGTGAAACGCACATCATACGCCTCTTGGATTTCGACGAACTTCTTTTGCGCATCCTTATCGGGGTTTGTGTCCGGATGGTATTTCCGTGCAAGCTGAAAGGAGATAGAGCAGCCGAATAGCCAAATGCTAGAATACGACTCACTGAGAAGTATACCTGCTTGATCTCAGGCGCGTTTGCATTTTTCTTGACGCCCAACACTTTATAGGGATCCTTTGGTGCGGAAAAAGACGATGAGGTATGGAATGCACGCTAGATGCTTCATATGAGCATGACAAAGCATGACCAGCGTGAATAGACGAGGGACAACCTGCTTGCCGAGACGATTAAGGGAAGGAGATATTCGTCCGGGTGAACGTCCAAAGTTTGGGGGATGTCTGCAAGCATTGGAGCAGGCCGAGAATGTGCGAGTGCTACTTCCGGCCTGCGCGAATGAGCAGACTACGACGGAGAAAGCCCGATGAGATGACAGACGAGGAGGCATTGAAGAGTTGGGCTTTAAGCAGAGGTGTTCAATCGAGATGGAGGCGCCGGAGTGCAGGCGGTCCGAATTTTGTTCGGTCACGTGCACTTCGGGAGGGTTCCCGAAACAGTACATTGCCATCAGCGGCTGGCCGCTACAACCACGAATGCCTATCAGCATCCTTATATTTCTGTCTGGTGGATCGTAGACACATGCCCATTCTTTGGCTTCCTACTCATATGTCGATTAACAACAGATTTATAAATCGGACTGTAGTGACATAAAACGTCTTTGTGCGCGCTCGTCAGTGAAAGCGCCTCCGAAGTGCATTCTATGTAACGCATCAATGCCGAAAACACAGAATCGGAAACCTTCATTGTCGAAGAGGTTGTTAATTTCATCGGATTTCCTAGGATTGGCTCACACAGAAAAATTTCACATACAGATGTGATAGACCTCCGAGTTACGACCCTACTCATGGCTTCCTTCACTCGTCTGATCCTTGCCCACTGACCGAGCATGCCACCACATCTTCCCATATGAAACCAGAATTTCCTCTCCTTTCTTGATCGCTTCGTTGCTGCTCCAGATACTCATGCGCAGCTCTCCGGCGTGTGTCCTGCGTTCTTCGAAGACGGCGTTGGGTTTCGCCTTGATACCCCTGTAATCATTCACGAATCTGGCCTCGTTACCCATTGCGAAGGCATCCACGCCAACGCTCAGACCATGCTGTGTGCGATATAATGAGAGATCATAGTCGGAGTGAAGCCTCTCATCGCAGTGAATCTCCCCGATGTAGTCCACAATGTGCGTGCGAGGCGGGATCTTCTTCACAGCGTAAAGGCCGTATTCGCCGCAAGCGGGATGCGAAGGTTCTGTTACTCGTCTGATGACCGTCCAACGACAGAAAGGAGTCGTCTTGGTACCAGAAGCCGACGCCTTTGGACCGACCAACGCGCGTATTTCTGCGGGCACAGACGAGTGATAGCGGGGCTCAAAACAGTATTGAACATGCACCGGCCAACGTGGTGGCTTAGATGTACTCTCTCTAGGATTAATGGTAGACATCTGCGAAGACTTTGACGCATATCATGGACCAGAGCACATTGGGAGCGTCCGGGAAGGACCACTAAGCGTGTGAATATTCCTGTCTTGCACGCGAGAGTCGTGAGGCCCTCGAGTATCTTCCCTGCCGCCCCTGCAGTGCCTCTTCACAAAGACCAACGCGCGGTGTTTCCCATCTTATCCCGTCCTGTTTCTCCTCAAACTCTCGTCAAGATGGGCCGGTCACAAACCAAATCCGTTGCACGCGTTTATGCAGACGTCAATGCTAAAATGGGTCCCTCGTGGTATGAATACGGTGCAGTTCCCTGACACTTGTTAAAACCGCATGCATTTTACATGGAGACAAGATAATCTGCAGGTGCAATGGGGCTCTCAGGACCACTACGAGATTGTGCGCAAGGTTGGACGGGGGAAGTATTCCGAGGTGCGCCACCGTTAATCGAAGATGATAATCATCTTACAATTGTACCCAGGTCTTTGAGGGCATCAACATCGTGAACGAGGAGAAATGCATAATCAAAGTGCTCAAACCGGTCAAGAAGAAGAAAATAAAGCGAGAGATCAAAATCCTGCACAACCTTGCTGGTGGCCCGAACATTGTCGCGCTACTTGACGTTGTCCGCGATCCCTCTTCGAAAATACCCAGTCTGGTCACGGAATATGTTCACAACGTCGACTTCAAGGTCCTGTATCCAAGGTTTACCGACTTTGACGTCCGGTTCTACATGTTCGAGCTACTCAAGGTGCGCCGCATGTTATTCTTCATCGCCTGTGGTATGATCTGATTGGTGCAACTGCAGGCGTTGGACTACTGCCATTCGAAAGGTATCATGCATCGGGATGTTAAACCGCACAATGTGATGATCGACCACGAGAGGCGGAAGGTACGTAACTGTGCATTGCACGGCCGCTGCCCATCTCGAGCCTCACGCTTCTTGTTCTTGTAGCTCCGCCTGATCGACTGGGGTTTGGCTGAATTCTACCACCCGAAGACCGAGTACAACGTGCGCGTTGCCTCACGATATTTTAAGGGACCCGAGCTACTCGTAGACTTCCAAGAGTACGACTATAGCCTGGACATGTGGAGCTACGGCTGCATGTTTGCATCTATGGTAAGGATTGCAGTGCATTGGGCCGTCCATACGCTCATCCATGGTCGTATGCAGATTTTCCGGAAAGAACCGTTCTTCCATGGTCATGATAACTACGATCAATTGGTAAAGATTGCCAAAGTTCTCGGAACGGAAGGCCTATACCACTACATCCAGAAATACGATATCGTACTAGATACTCAGTACGATGATCTTCTTGGAAGGTGAGTTGAGCCATGTCCGTGTCTGCGGTTTGCCGTCCACTCATAGGCGATGTATTTGCAGTTACCCGAAGAAACCGTGGTCGCGATTCATTACCTCAGAGAATCAGCGATATATCTCGAACGAGGCCATCGATTTCCTAGACAAGCTCTTGCGTTATGACCACCAGGAGCGCCTGACGGCGAGGGAAGCTCAAGCACATCCATACTTTGGTATGCTGTCGCGTTGCTCTGTCGTGGCTTCCTTAACCTATGTTCCCAGAACCTGTGAGAAACGCCAACGTGCAAGAGGACGATAGGAAGGGCGCTGCAGCATAGCAGATAGACATATTCGGCGTCTCATGACCAGTGTAGGGCATGCTTCTGCTAACT
This sequence comes from Laetiporus sulphureus 93-53, assembly GCF_001632365.1. Taxonomy (NCBI): domain Eukaryota; kingdom Fungi; phylum Basidiomycota; class Agaricomycetes; order Polyporales; family Laetiporaceae; genus Laetiporus; species Laetiporus sulphureus. The sequence continues at coordinate 384,553 of NW_024468530.1, read as the reverse complement.
GAGCAATCGTTACATAGACCGGTGTATTGTTGGGTGTGCTGCGGATGATGTGCTCTTTTTCTGCCAGGATTCGTAAGGTCTACCGTGGTGCAAAGAAGCGAGACCGGGCGAGGTAGGGGAGCTGAGCACCTGGCGGATGCCGTTAGATGATAAGCAGATAGACGTGACCAGCTGAGACGCATGGTGTTCGTTTCCTCCACGTGTATTTTCGTTTGATGGGTATTTCACGATCGAAGCTGCCTTGACTCGAGCTCGTCCATGGTATGTCCTAGGTATGTCCAGGCGCCTCTCACTCGAAGCTCGACTGATTTGGGTCAGAGCACCATATGCTTTCGAGAATGATATTGCCTCCGTGTCTTTGTCTTTACACTCTTAGCAACTGCCTGCACATGTGTAATGCGCCGAGCGGCCTTCGGAAGGCATGCTGAACGTGGTCTCTCACCGCATGGCACTGGTTGATGAAATTTGTGCGTATCGACGCTGCAACCTGCCTGGAGATTTTCTCACCTCTGCAATGCAGAGCTAGATGAACGGAGCTGCGGCAATCCATATGTATAGCACGCACGCTACCAGGGTATAAAGCAGTCCTCGATGCATTTCTCATGGCAGGTTGGCCGCCCTGTATCTTCCTCCTCGAGTGCGATATTAGGATGCCTTGCGCGCCTTTACTCAGCCGTTTGGTGCTTGCGTTGCTCGTCGGGAGTGTCTACGTGCTGTCCGTCGCTGCATTCGATCTGAGCTTATATGATAACGCACGTAGATTCTCATCTCAGCAGTCGCAGTCCAGTCAAACTGATCTATCATGCACACGTTCGTGCGCTTTCACAGGTCGCAGTGTAAGTTCTTCCTCCATTCAGTTTCGGATTGTATGAGCTAAGAATAGGCCAGATACTGGGGTCAGGATTCATACGCGGCCGCCAATCCCGGCACGACCGACCTCCAGCAGCCAATCTCGTTCTACTGCCAGGTGAGTCAATCCGGAGATGCTACCGAGCCTGGGCTTGGTTCTGAAAAGTTTTCAGGACGACGCGATCGATGTTATCCCAATCGCGTTCGTCGACACCTTCTTCGGCACGGGAGGTTATCCCGTTCTCAATCTCGCGAACGTTAGTCTTTCGCACACGAGTGACTCAATAGGATGGTGCGTCTGATTGCTGCTTCGCACTCAGACCTGCAACTCCACGAACAACACGTATTATTCAGGGACCGAACTATTAAATTGTTCGTTCCTTGCATCCGACATCGAGTACTGCCAAAATCAGGGCAAGGCCGTGACCATCAGCTTGGGCGGTTCTGGTGGAAGCGTGGGACTCTCCAGTGCAGCGGAGGCGGAGGCATTTGCAGATACCATCTGGGACCTATTCCTTGGAGGTTCGAATGACTCTCGGCCGTTTGGAAGTGCAGTTCTAGATGGGTGTGTATCTCTCACATTCTGTGGGGATAGTACGTCTCAATCTGGGGTCGTCTGCAGTGTGGACTTGGATATCGAGGGCGGCTCGGATGAATATTATGCCAACTTCGTCACTCAACTCCGCACGTACTTCGATGGTGCGGACAAGACGTAAGTGTGCCCTCATATCGTTAAAGCCGCAACACCTGACGATCAACAGCTATTATGTGAGCGGTGCGCCTCAGTGCGAATATCCCGACGAATATCTCGGCGCCGCCCTGAACAGCGCCTACTTCGACATGGTCTACGTACAATTCTGTGCGTACATCCCGGGACTATATCCGTAAATTCCGTGCCGCTGACTCGGTTTTCAACCGTTGTCGATCACCAGATAACAACCCCTGCGGTTTACAGAATTTTGATGATGCCTCGGTGAGGATGACATCATGCTGCGGAAGGTCGCTGCCTATACTGATGAATTGCGTAGGGATGGGACTTTGGGTTGTGGTAAGGCGATCTCCGCGAATGATCTCGATGGCGTACGGATTCTCATTCAACTCTGCGCTTTCTCCGACGTTAGGGACATTTGGGCACGAAATGTCAGCATCAATCCCGATGTGAAGGTGTTTGTCGGTGCCCCGGCTTCAAGCACGGCTGCGGGCACTGGTTACCAAGATATCGGCACGTTGTCAAGCATTGCCATCACCACGCGCAACTCGTTCCCGTCATTTGGAGGTGTCATGTTGTGGGACGCGTCCCAAGCTTATGGTGAGCGCCACACAGTGAGTCGCGGAAATATGCCACTCATTTCCGCACTTGTTGCCAGATAACGACCGTTATGACCTGGCTATCAAGGATGCGTTGGTCTCCGCGGGCGCCACTGGTTTTACGTATCCGTCTTGCGATGTGGAGGAGTGGACGAGCGGTTCCAGCTACTCTGGCGGTACGAACGTATCGTGGAATGGGTACGTGCTCAAATGCTTTGGCATGCTTCCAGATATTCACTGTGTCCGCTGCCCATGTAGCTACATCTGGGAGGTGAGACTCGCAATTTCTGTAATTATTACGATTTTCTCAAATACACCGCATACAGGCGAAGTACTACGCCTCTGATGAGCCGACTGCCAATTACAACGGAGACTGGATGCCCAGTAAGCTTTCTCCTCACAGTGCGAGCGTTGACCAGCGTTCAACCGTCTTCCACAGAGAGCGCCTGCTCTGGGACCGCTGCGAGCGGCGGCAGCTCCTCGTCCATCTCCAGCATCGCTACCGCGACGGCGACGAGTGCCATTTCAACCGCGACCTCGAGCTCGGGCAATTGTGCAGGCGTCGCGGAGTGGTCGAGCAGTACGGCGTACACGGGCGGGTCGGAGGTGCAATACAAGTGCGTACTCCGCCCTCGCAGCGCCAGCCCCGTGTGTTGACGCTGACGCCCACCGCGACCAGCGGCGACCTGTGGACCGCGCAGTATTGGACAGAGAATGACGTGCCGGGCGGTGAGTGGCTCTGCACCTCCGTTCACGTCGACTGTGTTCTGACGGTGTCGCGTGACGGATGTTAGGGTCGTCGGGGGTTTGGACGGACGACGGTCCGTGCACGTCGAGCGACGTCGCGGCGCGTGAGGTGCCGCCACCCACGCCCGCGCCGGTCGCCCCGCGCAGTAACTCCCGCTTCTTCCGGTTCTGAGATATCTGAGAAAGGCGTATCTATGCGGCTATATATGACATGAATAGGTTTATTTCCGGGGGTGCAGCACATCCCACGACACGAGAGCGGAGCTTTATTTCGGGCCACTCCTCCATTGTTTCCTTGGCGAGCTCTCTTTCTCTCTCATGCTGCTACGGACGCACTGGACGGCGGCCACCTCCCTCCCATCCCCCATCCCCCATTCCCCTGGAGGCTCCGGGCTCATTCACGATGTTCATGAATGGTTGACGTTATGGGGTGATTTCTTGACTCAGGGTCTTTATTGTTCCCGTACACCGTTTCCGTCCCTTCTTTCAACCCAGAATCTGGCGTGCTGTCGGGCGCCGGCTCTCGATGGGTCTGGTGCCTGTTCTCGCGCTGTGATAGATGCAGAGCGCTATATGACGAGTCGAGATGGCGTCCGTTGTGTGTATATCTCAAACGTGTAGCATTCTATCAAATTTTATCTGTATGCATGCTGTTTTTCGGTCTCGCGTCCCATCTGAACTGGTTCAAATATCAACGCGTCACGGATCGGTTTGAACTCAGTTCAAATGTCACACCATACGCACATGGAATTAGCGCCCGAACTGAACTGAGGCATTGTGCTAAAGTCACGCAGCTGAACCGCATCGGCGCGGTAACTTCCCACCGGGCTGCAACGCCTCTTCACGCCGTACATGATGGTTACGGTCCTCCAAACGCGCTCAACAGACACCGACTTTGATCACTACAAATTTCTAGCGGCTGCCATGCATGCTCCAGCAATTTTCTCCACGCATTGAGACAACAAGCACGCGCACGTCGAAAACAAGGTCCGAAGACTCGCGAAAACTGCGCACTGTCGAAGGCGAAGGGGGCTAATAGCGGCCATCCGTGTATGTATAGAAACGGTCTTGGCAGCTCCCTCGCGGTGGTCAGCTGCAATGCCTGTCTCGGGCCAAGCAGAGTAATGACCGATGGCTCATCGCAGCGCTCGGGGGCCCGCGCTGAGGCGCTGTGGTTAATGTTTGGGACGGACGAATGTCAATGCATGGCCATTAATCAGTTCTCTAATTGCCCCCTGCGCACTGTGATCGATCGACAAAGGCTAATGCATAATGCATAACACCCCACAACCAGATGAGCAGAGACAAATCATGCAATTACTCCAATACGTAGTAGAAGGTACACGATCGCAGCGGCATAGCGCATATACAACGACATCATGGTGCAAAAGCAGAGACAGCTGTAAGATAGACCGACCACCGAAGGAAAGCGAGAAACCACATCCACATCCAATACATAGCATTATGCGATACACGACCCGGCATGCAATACAACGAGACCCAAAGCGAGAAACGGAGCAAGCAGGCACATCAACCCTCCCGCACGGAGGTGCTCGAGGTCGACAGACGTCGCGCATTTTCCTCGGCAGCAGTCCTGCTTTGTGACGACGAGAGCAGCGCGCCAATGGCCATGCTCTCCCGTGAACGTGGTGAGCCACCGCTGCTGTGCGAGCTCGCGGACGAGTACGGCGACGGAGGGAAGGGTAGATCATGCGTGTCGACACGCTCGCGCGAGGACGAGCGGCGCCGTTTCCGCGAAGGCGATGCAGACGGCACGACAAGTGAGTCGCGCTGTGAGAAGGAGCCGGAGTCGCTTCGTCGGTGCGAGTGGTGCACGGATTCATCATGCGCATATGGTGAGTGGTCATATGAGGTGGTAGGGGGAGACGGCATGTGCGATGTGGAGGAGTAGTGGTGGTGGAGGGCGTATGGCGAGTGCGAATGTGAGTGCGAGTGGTGCGAATGCGAGCTCTCGGCAGAAAGCTGCAGCGGAGGAATGGACTGCGAAGACGCCTGCAATGATGGCTGATACATTTCGAGCATAGAGCGCTGCAATGATGCGACGGATGCGATGCGCTGCGGAGGACATCATGTGAGACCTAGCGGGACGAATGGACAGATCGGAACAAACCTGATCCTCAGCACTCTTGGCATTGAGCATGGCGATGAGCATGTCGCGGTCACCGTCGCCTTTCGTGCGGTAGGCGTCAAGAATGTCGCGCAGGCTTGGTGGTGGTGCCTATTTTTAAGAACAGGTCAGTCACTAAATGGTGAGGTTACACGGGCAGAAAAAACGCACCTGCTGGATGGATTTCCACGCAGAGGCCAGAAGTGTCTCCATGACCTGGTCGTGGTGGCGAGAAGAGCCGGACGGGAGGGGCTGGAGAGGCGGGGATGGGAGGGAGTTCATGGAGGAGCGGGTACCTGGGACGGTGAAGGGGCTTTTCGGATGCAAGGAGAGCTGGGCGGTGAATTGGTGTTGGTTGGGCTTATAAGGACGAGGAGGCCAAGGACAAGCTGTGACTATCTTTACGACACTCTGCGGCTCAGCACTCCCAACGCGTAAATATAGCCTGCCAAGACTGACGAGGCATCAGTCCGCTCACTCGCCCCAGCCTCCATCCGCCGCCGAGCCAGAGTCGTGCACCAGCTGCCACAGCGTGTACGACGCCCGAGACGGCGAGCATGCACGCGCACGGAGGAGACACGCGAGCAGGCGAGGTGGCGAGGACGAGAGGATAGTATTATGGATGGATTAGTGGGCAGGAGGAGAAGCGCGCACGACGACGAAGCGCGCTCGCGACATGCCCAAATTTAGCCTGCTATTTTTGCTTCCATCTGGCTTGGCATTTATCACGTGCAGCCAATATTAGGACTACTTTCCCAACTCGGACAGTGCCAAGCACAGCACGGTCCCGCAGCCACTCACAGACGCCCACGCCTCTCTCGCGCCACAGCCTCCCTCGCTCCTCGCGGCCGAACACCACACCTCTGCGTTGGCCACCGCGACGACCCGAGTGCAATGGGACCTGCACGTCCACCTCCGTCGACGCCACGCGAGCTCGCGAACGCACACCCGACGATGTCCGTCGAGCGCGAATCACACGCGGCCGAAAGACGTCGCTTTCGCGCTGGACACTCGGGAGCCGAGAATGCATCAACCACGTCTGGGCATGGAGTTGCTGACCAGCGTTCTATCCTTGGGCTCTTGGCGGGTGCCAGTTCCGTGAATAATTTACCACAGCAAAACGACATGCCGGACGTTATTAATAACTTATCGTGCCATATCGCGCCTGCCAAGAGCCAGATAGCATACTAAGCAATGCTATTTTCGGTGCCGTGGGTCGGTGCCGGGCTCGATTGACTCGGACGCTGGTCTATATATGCTTGCCCTCCTCCTGAAGATCACCGCCATCAGACAATATATCGTGGGCTTGCAAACATGGAATTCTCAGACCTTAGTCAAGACTTGGTTGACAAGATTCTCGTCAGCCTGACCGACTTCAAGTCGCTTGCCGCAACTATCCTCACCTCGAAGCATGTCTATGACGTCTTTCAAACACGCCCAAAGTCTATCGTCGCCGCCGTCGCTTGCAACGTTGTCGGCCACGCTGACGTCCTACCCGCTGCTGTGAGAATGGTCCGAGCATATCAAGACAGCAACGATCCCGAAAGTGATGAAGATACCGACGAAGACGACGACTACGATGAAGAAGAGAATGAAGAACGTCCCGAAGACGAACAGTGTGGACCTCCTCCGCCAGAGGACGACGTGATGCGCATGTCCCTAACCCGCACACAGGCTGAATCACTCGTCGATCACGCACCGATTTTGCAGGAACTTGAGAATTTCTTCAGCTGGATGTGCATCGTTTCATTTTATGATGGCAATGTCTGAAGATCTCAATTTGATGACAGGCACAAGGACCGCATGTCCTCTGCGAGTATGCTCGCCGAGGACGAGTCGGTGAGCTTCCGGCGTGCAATGTACCGCCTATGGCTCTATCGCAAGCTGTTCAAGCATCCGAGATATTTTTTCAACCTGCAGCAGCCTGATGACGAACAATACCGCAAGGTTATTCGGCCACGCTTGGACTTTCTCACGGCGTTCCCGCTAGAGGAGCTGCATGATATCTGGCGCGCAGTGTCGTTCACCACGGAGCTGCTTCAATGGGCGACTACAGTCTGCCGAGATGTGCTCCTTGCTCCAGATAGCTACCGGTCTGCTATCCGGCGCATCTTCCCCTATCTGCAGGGTGGCAGGTGGCAGCCGCAGCTCTTCGAGGCTGTGTATGCTAGCATCCTGGAAAAGGCCGAGATAGGTGCTGAGGACCGCGATGCGGCGACGGCAAAGGCGATCTTGCGCAAGGTCGTCGGAGAGCATGATGCCTGTAAGCGAAGCTCTTCTCCAATGGCATGCTCCCGTTGGACTGATGGCGTCGACATCCCAGGCGATCGCTGCCACTCTGTACAAGGGCCCAAGCTCTTCGGGGCAAATAGTGCGCATTTTCCCTAACTTTGACTGCAGCGCTCTTTTTGACTGACAACGGCCGTAACTCAGATTGGGGTCTCCTCCATGGGCACCTTAGCCCATCAATATTCGAGACGCTGCTCCATGGCAGACTTCGCTACAATATTTGGGAAATGATGAGGATGTACGAAATCCTATTCGCGCAGGAGAACGGCACGGTCAGCTTTCGATCGCCGAACTACAACCAGGTCATGGAGGGGCTGTTCGATACCGTTGTTCCCGGGGAGGGGGACGCGCCAGATGTGTGGTCGAAGGACGGTTGGTACTGCTTGGAATGCGTCCGGACGCTCTTTAAGGAGCGGCTCATGTGGTATTGGCGCGCAAAGAAGGAGGAGGGTGCGTCATTCTTGGTGCATTGCGTCCATCTTGGGATCTCATAAGAAGCTGACGACACAGCGGGAATACCTATCCTCGAGGATTGCTGGTGAGCATGGCTTCATACTAGTTACTGTCTGTCTGTAGGGTGATGGCTGACGATGTGCAACACAGGTACGGGTACAACTGCCGGACTCAGTCGCATAAGGAGCAACACGCGAAGAGGCTTAACGTAAGTTGATCCTGTCACGCCAAAGACTGTGCTGATGAGTTGCCTGTAGCACCTCTGCGTGCCTACACGCGGCGACTAGATCTCCAATGAACAGGAAGACGGGTACGCTAGTCGAAACATGAACGATGAACATGTATATCTTGACCGTGTTTGAGTTGGACATTGTCTATAGATTCTGGACTATATGTGTGCTTGGGATGATCATATTTATTGGAGGAAATTGTAACCGTGTGCTTGCATTTGCTGAAACGCGGTCAGGTGAGTTCCGTGGGAAAGCTGTGTGCGGTCGCGTTGGCAGAGCTGGGATCGATGTTCACCGACCGTCTCAGTTTCAAACACTGGGACCATGCCGCTACCGTCTCTCAGCCCAGACCTTCTCGACCGTATACTCACCTTCCTTCCCGACTTCAGAACACTGTCTGCATTCATTCGCACGTCGAAGAACCTCTACAGCGTCTTCCAAGCTCGACCCAAATCGATCGTGAAGGCCATCACTCAGAATGCATCGGGCGATCCGAACATTATCCCTGCAGCCGTGAGGTTGGCATACGTGCTTCCGGGTCGAGGGTACAAAAGAAAGGAAGATAACGGGGACGATGCGCTTCCTAAAGAGAGGGAAGTGGCTGAATTGCCTTTGACCCGTGCGATATGTGAAGCTCTCGTCTATCACGCACCGGTCGTGAAGGAGCTGGAGGATATCTTTAGTTGGATGTGAGTCACTGTCAAAGAACACTATCGCCATAGTGCGCTGTAGTCTCACACTAGTCGAATAGAAAGAAGGACCGGACCTCAAGGACAAGCAAACTGACCGTCGACGAGTCATCGCGCTTCCGGCGCGCCATGTACCGCTTTTGGCTATACTGCGAGTTGTACCGCGAACCACCCGACGAGGACTGGTACACCTTCCCGCGCAGGGTGTTCTTCCAGGCGCTACCGCTAGAAGAGTTGCTCGAGCTCGGGCGCGCCGCAGATTTCTGCGCGGAGCTGCTCCTACGGACCGATAACTCCTGCGGGTGCGCGAGCTCGTTGGTGCCTACGGGTGGGTCGTCTCAATTTTTGTATTTTCCATGCGGAGCGCCGGAGCTGCATCTGCCCTGGCAGTGACGTACTTTAGAGACATCTCGGCTATGGGCCCAGCGCGTGTGCTGTGGATTTTTCAGTCGCTGGAACCTCAGGAACCGGAGGATGTCGAAGAAGGTTTCTTCTGGTATCCCTTCTTCCTCAACCTGATTCATCACCAAATGAGTCCGAAGATTGGCCATGAGGCTTTGCTTGAAGCGATTCTGAGTGAAGTCACTGGTTCACAAGACGAATGTATGTATGTCCTGCCTGATAATCTGATACGTGTCTGAGTCTTGTGTTAATACATCGTGGATTTACAGGCGATCGATGTCATGCCGCGTGCGGCATCAATCTCTGGGGCCCTTCTAGTAAGCATCGGCGCATCGTCACCGACCATGGCGTGTTGCTCAATATACTGATGACTGATCAGATTGGGATTTACTCCGCGGAATCTTCTGCCCGACATTCCTCGGCACTTTCTATCCCAATAACCTGCAGATGAACAACACAGAGGTCAACCTACTGCTGGATTACCTGTCAGACGTGAAATCTAGATTCAGGAACTACATCACTTTTGATTATGCTCAATTTATGGAGGAGATCGTCGAGCTGCATGACGAGGAGGCGTGGTCGAGAGACGGTTGGTACTGTCTGGAATGCGTCTCTGACCTTCTGCGGGAACGGTTCGTCTGGTGGTGGCTAGAGAAGAAGCAAAAAGGTACGTACGCTCGTACATTGCCTTCCCAGCATTTCTTGATTAAGCGGTGGTATATGCTCACCGCATCAGCGGGTATAAGAATACCTCTCAAAGCTTGCGCGTGAGTGGGAATTCCGTAGGCTTACAGGCCGTTACTCACGAACAGATCGACCAGTTGGGGTTATGATTGCTGCTTACAGGGTTCTGACTGGTATCACGCAAGAACCATGAATGTACGTATTTTTTGGATGTGGCTGTAGGGGCCATATTCTGACCTTTCGATTTTAGCACCTCTGCCGTCCTACGAGGCGACTCATGAGTCCAATTCATCTCAATGAATAACGGCCACCTTCTTCGGTTAGGCACACTATTGGCGCCCCTTAGTGCTTAATCTTGGTTATTGGAGCGCATCGTCTGTGGATTTATGAAGCAATGGCTCGTCTAACGGACCAGAGCAATGTCATGTTCGGTGGCATGTTACGAAGCAACTCGGATTTATATAATTTGTATAGAGCTCACATTGACCGCATGCTGACTGATATAAACATTTGCGAAGGTGGATAGATACGTGTCACCCAGTTCATATACTTGGTAATTAGATCACGACGCGAGCCACCCGAGCGCGGTGGCCACAACGCGCCGTGAGATCTACCGTCTCTAATGCGGCTACCACAACCTCCGCCGCATTTCGACCGTACTGAAATCCGAACCTGAGCAGCCGTAGAGGCCGGAAACCATGATACACGCGGTGCTGATCTGTCCGATCCTCTCCTCCGCTTCGTCTGCTCATGCTCACCGTGCTGTCGCTCTGACAGTCAACACCTCAGGCGTAGCGCGCCTCACCAAGTTCTACTCGCCCCTCCACCGCTCCGTGCAGGCACTGATCCAGAAGATATTCGCCCTGGTCTCCGCGCGGGCGCCGGGATTGTGCAACTTCCTCGATGCACCAGAGCTCGAGAGCTTCTTGACGCCGCAGGATGAGACGGGCGAGAAGCTGCGGGTCGTCTACAGGAACTACGCGACGCTGTATTTCGTGTTCCTCGTTGACAGTGCGGAGAGTGAGCTGGGTATCCTTGACTTGATCCAGGTGGGTCGCATGTTCCTCTGCAAACCAATGTGCTACCGTAATTCAGCGCGGATACCCTGCAGGTGTTTGTGGAGTCTTTGGATCGCTCATTCGAGAATGTGTGCGAGTTGGACCTGGTTTTCCACTTCGACGAGGCAAGTCATATCTCACGCAAACTATGTTATTGCTGATAGAGGATCAGGTGCACCAAATTCTTTCTGAGGTGATCCAAGGAGGGTTGGTCCTCGAGACGAACGTGGAGGAGATCGACCGGCGCGGTAAGCGTGCACCCTCATCTTGAGAATGGACAACTTGACTGTTTGTTGTCTCACAGTGCAAGAAGCAGCCAAAGCACGCAAGGATTCATATGCTTCTGCCAACCCGCTCTCGCTTGGTGGCGGCGTGGTCGGTTCGAGAAACTCTGCGATACCGACACTAGGATGGTTGACGGAGAAGCTCGCCGGCGTCGGCTCTAGATAATAAACCCGGGGACACTCAGTGTATTATTACATGTACAGTCTACAATGTTAGATGTTAGTTGTAACTTCACATTGCGCATCGTGTCAACCGTCCGAATCAAAGAGCATTAGTCTCGCAACAAGTAGCATAAGCTGCGGCACGCTATGCAGCCTTCTGCAATTGCAGTACGTCCTAAGCCACTCGACAGACTCTGCAAGGCAACGGAACGCAAGCGGAACTAGATCTGAACACTCTCCATAGTCGGGATCAGATCTAACTGACTGTGGACATCGTACCGGTCCCTGAATCACATAATTTGATGAGCTCTCTATAAGTGAGCACGAGCAAAGCCCACCCACTTCTCTTTTTCTTCTTCCCTCCACCAGGAGGACCTTTCGCGGGCTGCGCCTGCGGTGTCTCACCTCTTTTCGGCGTCGGCCCTCTCGTCGATGCCGGCGCGGGCGTCCCAGACGAGCGCGTTCCTGACCCCGCACCAGGTGTTTCGGGGACCGTCGTGCTCTCAGACGCCGCCTCAGGCAGCGTGAATGACGCATTCGCGTGCACGGCCGTCGTGCGCATGGCGTTGAACAGGAGCAAGTTGTTCTGCTGCCGCTCATGCGGCCTCTTGCGCCGTTTTGAAGGACCAGTCAGGTCGCTGTCGGCCGCACCCTCTTCGTCCGCGCTGCGCTTGCTGCCCGCCGTTGTCGAAGTGAACTCCACGATGGGCCAAACGAAGCCCGTGCGTGGTGTATAGCTAGGTCGATGCGCGCGGAGGGTGTCCATGGACGTTTGTAAGGCATGGAGGGACGTGAGCTGTAAATGTTCATTGCTGAGCTGCGCCTGTATAGCTAACTCGCAGAGAGTCTCACCAATCGGTTCGAAACAAGGGTATAGACATCGGGAGACTGATATATGCGGTTATTGATAATGAAGTACGCTGCCAATGGCCGGACTGGTGGATGGTTCAGATATCAAAGCCACAGCAGTGGGGTGCACCCAAGGGGATGTGTGGCCTACCTTCATCGGGCGACAGTCGCTCTCGCTTGTGGATAATAAACAGCCCAGGCGGCTGTGCATGTACAACAGCAAACTCGACACCAGTAAACCGCCTGCGTATGCCAAACCCAATCAGCCTATCGAATCGCAATACCAACCGCAGTCACGCACCTGAGCTCCTCCGCCTCGTTCTCAAGCGGCATTCCAACGTGCATCGTCTGCATGCGCAGCACTTGGTTGTTGCTTTGCTTGTCATAGAACATCGACGTCGCGAAATAGTCGAACACATTCTCGTTCGTGAGCGGTCCGTTAGCCTAGTCAGTCATTGTTGAATCGGACGCCTTAGTGTGTTGCACGATGGGCACGACGGGAACGCGACACCTGTATCCATTCGTGCCAAATGAAGAATCGGTGGCTGTAGTCGTCCGGAGGGTGCAAATCATTCAAATCCATTGCGTGGTGTATTGCACGTAGGTCGAGGATCCGACTGAGGCCCCAATCATAGCGTAATTAAGCATTTAATGGTTGAGTATAAAATGTCATGTCACATGACAAGGCGCCCGCCTAGCTCAATCGGATAGAGCGTCAGACTCTTACTATAAGAGTCCATCTGAAGGCTGCGAGTTCGACCCTCGCGGTGGGCTACTGGTACAATTTTTGGTCCTTTACATTCACTGAATCAATATATATATGGACAGCATACTACAGAGATGATACATTCGTTAGTACATATAAGTCGAGCACTGTATCGTACAGATTCTTTTTTCTCGCTCCTTAAACCTTCGCGTACACATTCACATCCGCTCAGTATGCCACCCTCGACGTAAGCCCGTTTATCTCGCGCTCGTAGCACCTGTGTTTGCTGATCTCATACGCAAAGTTGGACACGAAGCCCTTCTCCTCGCCCTGCGCGATCTTGAGCGTGTCCGTTGCGGCCGACCCTGCATCATACTTGCCCGTGGTGACGACGCCGTACGAGCTTACTACTGAGCCGCTGTTCAAATTGTTCGTGAACTGCACTCCCGGGAGCTGCACCGCCTCACGGATGAACGCGACACCTGCATCGCTCGTCAGCATCCATGCCCCCTACGCAGTCAGATATGCGATCATACGAACCTTCGCCAGTGGCACCGATGGGCTTGCAGTGCCCGAATGCCTCCCGAACCCAGTGAATCGCCCGTCCATTCTGCGCGAGCTTTTGTGCATGCTCAGCGCCGCTCGGTACAATGACCGCGTCAAACAGCGTGCTGCGCTGGCCCTCATAGTGATGGTCCGCCCAAACGCCTGCGCCCTTGCCGACGACCTGACCCGCGGGGTACACCAATCCGCGGCGCGGGCCAATGATCCACGTCGTCGCCTGGCCGAGCTTGAATGCGGCGCGCAGCGCCTCGACCTCCGCGAGATTGAACCCGTCCGCGACGAGAATCGCAATGCGTCGCGAGACGATTGTCGGCTCCTTGGGCGCGTAATACACCTGCGAGAGCGTCGGCGTGCTCTTCCCATGGTTCTCGCGCAGCGGCTTCTCGGGCACGATGCCGCCGACGTTGATCGCGACCTGCTTCGCGAGCTCAAAGTCGACGTTGTTCAGCAGCTTCGTGTACGTTTCGAACACGACCGGGTCGTCGCAGTGTGAGAGCTCGAACGAGAACGCGCTCACGAGGTGTGCCTTCTCGTATGGTGTGAGCGAGTTGTAGAAGAGTTGTGCCTGGTTGAAGTGTTCCTGGAATTTCTTGCTGCGCACGCGCTGCTTGATACCTACAATCTTCTGTGCAAAGCTGAGGGTGTGCGTTAGCCGCGCTGTTCTTTAATCACGAGAAAAAAATACACACTCGGCATAACCTCCCTCGCTGATCGGTACGGGGGCTCCAACTTCCTTCCTGTTCGGCCAGTAGTTTACCTCGCCTTTAGTTATTCTCCTTCTCATCGCGCCATCGCGGTTATGGTTGAGCACAGGGCACACCGGGCGGTTGATCGGAAGCTCCTCCCAGTTCACGCCCAGGCGTGTAATCTGCGTATCAAAGTACGAAAAATTGCGGCCCTGCAGGAGCGGGTCGTCGCTGAAACCGATGCCCGGCACGACGTGCGATGTACAGAATGCGACCTGTTCCGTCTCGGTGAAGAACTCGTCGACCGTCTTGTTGAGCGTCATTTCGCCGATCACCTCGAGCGGCACGAGCTCCTCGGGCCACACCTTTGTCGCGTCGAGGATGTCGAATTCAAAGTCGTGCTCTTTCGACTCGGGGATCGTCTGGATCGCGAATGTCCACTTGGGAAATGCGCCGTTCTCAATGGCTTCTTGGAGATCCTTACGGTGGAAATCTGCACGTCTCAAGTCGATATGGGTGGAATGTACAGATCAGTGATGAGCCTCCTCACCAGGGTCCTGGCCGTTAATCTTGAGCGCCTCGTCCCAGACAAAACTATGGACACCAAGCTCCGGGAGCCAGTGGAACTTGACGAAAAAGCGTTCGCCCTGGGCATTCAGCAACTTGTAAGTGTTGACACCAAAGCCCTGCATCATACGGAACGAGCGGGGGATGGCACGGTCGGACATGGCCCACATCACCATGTGCGCCGCTGGATACGCTGAGGTCAGCAGGGAGAAGGATACAGAAAGGCATGCCGACGCACACTCAGGCTGGAGCCCACAAAAGTCCCAGAAGTTGTTGTGCGCGCTCTGGCCTTGGGGCACCTCGTTGTGCGGCTCGGGCTTGACGGCATGCACAAAGTCGGGGAACTTAATCGCATCCTGGATGAAGAAGATTGGCATGTTGTTCCCGACAATGTCCCAGTTGCCCTCCTCGGTGTAGAGCTTGACCGCAAATCCGCGGACGTCGCGAACAGTGTCCTACGTTGCAATTGCTACAGGTGAGTGGTCGTATGAGGGGAGAGGGGAGGAACATACTGCGCTGCCGCGCGAGCCCTGCACGGTGCTGAAGCGCGCGAAGACGGGCGTGGTGCGCGAAGAGTCGGTGAGGACGGGTGCGTGTGTATACTTCTTCGCGCGGTCGTCGAACACCTTAAAGTAGCCGTGCGCGCCTGAACCACGGGCGTGGACTATACGCTGAATAGTAAATTATCAATATGCGGTGTCAGAGAGTATAACGTGAGTGACTGGCGCACCTCCGGGATACGCTCATGGTCGAATCTGTGGATCTTCTCGCGCGCGATCTGGTGGTATGGTGAGCATCCCGCCACGATATAATACACACGCATATACCCACTTGGTCTTCAAGAAGATTTGGGCCAGTGTTGATGCCATCCTGAACCTTCAGCCTGAAAGCACCATCAGCCACTGCACATACTATTAATTCGGCACAAGACCCACCAGTTATCCGTGTCCGACACGTAGATTCCATAGTCTGTGGTGAGGCCCTTGTTGGGCATGGACGCGGGGTCGATGATATCGCTCTGAAGGTCCGCAATCTTTGCATTCTGTGTCGCAGCCCCAAACGCGTGTTTCACGGCGCCGGAGATCGCGCTGGCCATGCTGCCTTCGACTTAGTGTTGGTATGTGGATGTGCTGTTCGCGGAGGGCGGGAGAAACGGCGTGCGGGGAGCAGGCCAGAGGCGAGGTGGCCATTATATATTCTGCGTATTTGCTGGTCCGGGAGGAGGGCCCATGGCTGGGACGTCAGAGTGACGCAGGACAGCTGCCATAACGGGAAGTCGGCGACCACTCGGGAGCGGCGCATAGGTCACGGGCGGCCACCCGAGGTCAGCCATGGGCCACATAGACCCACTATGTATGACGATCATCAATTCGTCCAACGCGCATTCTTATTTCAAGCAACAGTTAAATACACACAGAACTCGGCCGAACAGCCAAAGGATAGAATCCATGCATCATATCACACGCAGTTCAGAATAGTAACACAGTGGAAGAGGTGTCGCACACACTACATCACACAGTCCGACATAGCAAAGGCACAGCATATGCAGGCGTGAACATTCCAGTAAAGGGGGAACGCAGGAAGAGTCGCGCATAGGGAACAGGTCCGCAAAGGAACACACGCACGACCACCGCGTCCGCCATAATCGTCTTCGCAGTCTAGGGGCATCCCGGTTGCATATGTATACCCTTGTAACCGGCACTCTGCTCCACACCACTCAGACGGACCTGGGCGTTGCACATAGCTAGAGCAACAATAATGAGCTTCGACGTGTAGCAAAGCGTGAACAAGAGACGACGTACGCAACCATAGAGGCAATCCAACACTGCAGCATGCCTTCGTTTACTTGGCGCTGTCACACTCGCAGCCCTTCTCCTTTCCCTTGCCGACCCATCCCTTGCCACAGTTGTCGCACCAGCCACGGGTATCCTTGTTCACACCAATCGACTTGGACGTCGACGAGCCGGACGAAACCGACTCGGCGCGGTGGATCGACACCAAGTGGCGTGTCAGATCATGCTTGCGACTGAACGACCTACCGCACGACTTGTGGTGGCAGGAATACGGCTTAGAGCGGTTCGGATCGTGGGTCTGGATATGCGTCTTAAGGTTATAGGCGCGAGCGAAGGCTATGGTGAGAATAATAGTCAGGAACTGCAGCTTGGGAATAATGATAAAATAAGAACAAAGAGACTAACCTCTCGGGCACGAAGGGCATTGATACTTCTTCTTCGGGTCTTGCTGCATCTCCTCCATCTTCTTGGGCATTGGAGTGGTGGCAATGACCGGGATTGGAGGCACAGCGGGTAGCGACGGAGACACAGTGGAGGGCGATACAACTGCGCCGACGCCGTAATTGTACTGCTTGTTAACGCCCGGGATAGACGCCTGCGGGTAGTAGTCCGAGGCCGCAGAGCTGCCAATGCGTACGTGATGCGGCTGCGCGGGCTCATAATCGGAGAAGCTCCCACGCGGGGAATAACCCGCCGTCGTCGGGGAGTAGCGCGCGATCGTGGGAATCGTCGCGGGAGAGTTGCGCATAGATGGAGATGCGGGGAGCGCAGCAAAGACCTTGTGCTCGTCCTGCGGCGCGGGCAAGGCCATGCGTTTAAAGTCCATCTCAAGCTCGTGCGTACGGAAAGAGTAGTTGCTTGCGGTGTAGCTGGATGCGGGAGAGCGGGCGTAGGCGGGGTGGAAAGCGTAGTAGCTGTCGCGGCCGGAGACGGAGTCGGCGTAGCTAGAGTCATACCCCGACACCGACTCGGAAGAGACGGTGAAGGTGGAGGGCGGGCCGCAGGTGGGTGTGTCGGAGCGGAGGAAGGAAAAAATGTCCTGGGTCTCTGTCTCTACGGGGAGGAGCGAGAGCTCGGCGTCGAAGGCGGCGAGGGACGAGTCTAGCTCTGACTCGAACTGGTCCGGGTGAGGCGCGAGGACGCCTGAGGTGGCTGTGCTGCCGAAGTGGAAAAAGTCAAAGGACTGCTTCGCGTAGTCGGCCTCGTCCAGGAAGGGGCCGGCGCCGGGGGAGTCGTCGTGCTTGGGGTGTGCGGGAAAGGTCGCGCGGGAGAGGGTGGGAGCGTAGAATACGGGCGAGGCAAAGTGTGAGTCTACGGACATGGTGCAGTCGGCTGCGGAGGCGGTTATGTAGTGGAGTGGAGGACAGAGGAGGGCAGCTGGAAATGTGGTGATGAGGGCGGAGGAGTGCCAGTCAAAAGGTGCTGCGTCTCGCGCTTTTTTCCCACCCCTGTCATCAACGACGGGGCGTTCCCACGCGAGCCAGCTTGACTCACCGCCGGCGCGCGCCGTGTAAGCACGTTTGTCAAAACATACGGCCGCCCGCTGCCGACGCACACCCTGAGGCGTCACGTTTCCGCTCCACAATCACTGATCTCACATTATGTTGTGGAATTGGCAGTTGTATAGAGTAGTGTCGCTCACTTCACAACGCTGCCTCTCAGAACAGCCCGGATGCAGGACCAGTTCTTCAACATTTGCTGCATGCATTACGAACGCCTCTCATCTAGATTCTACGGTTGCGCGGCAGCCTCGCGGCCTGGCCACACTTCTTCTGACTCGAGTCCCCGCTTTACATGCGGATCAAGCCACGTCAGCTTAATCACGGATGCCCCCGCCAACTGTCATTTACAGTCAACTTGAGCTTCCAACTCCAATACTGCTGAAATCTCCGTCACTCACCGCCCCATTCGGGCTCCGGAATTCAATTCGGAAAGAAATTCAACCACTCAATTGTGTTCTTCTACTATGATCGCAATTGCACCCATCACAACCTCGCAACCCCAAATCTGTGTTCGCGCTGCCAATGGCGTTTCCATCTCAACGAGGCCTGAATGCCTTGCCGCCGGAACGAATAACCACTTCGGAACCGTCGTCCAGGCTGAATTATTCTTGAACTTCCATTCATTCACGGGAGCGCGGTTTCCTGGAGTCTAGCACGCGATATCTTTCGTATGGCGATATCGTGGCCGCTGAGCGCTACCGGGTATACGGCAGTGGCGACGGTGGACATTGGCGAAAACGACCCCGAGGCTCCTGCTGCGGCCCTCTCGAATTCAACGATCGATCACATCGCATTCATCTCCATCTTGTTGCAGATTGAGCAAATCGCCTATTCCTCACCGTCAAATTCCCTTCCAAATAGAAACGCGATCCAGCAGCGCAGTCGCTTGACGCTGGGCCGAAGGGGAGAAGCATCATCCAACGACTGCGGATTTGCAGAGACCGGCGTTCTCGAACACCACAGCTTGAGTGAGAAATCCTCGAAAGGCCAATTAGTCGACGTCTCCGCAGCGGCATGGAAGACAGAACGCCACTGGATGAAGCCGAACAGACATCGTCGAGCTGCGCCCACACGAAAACGGGAATAGCGAACGCCAGCGGTCAGAGTAAACCGCTCCGCAGCGGGGCTGTGCGTACACATAAGCCCACATCTTCTTCGGGCGTCCTCAACCTGTATAGCAGAATGATGCACCGAGCCTGCGATCCGCAGCAGACTGCGGAACATCAGCATGCATCCACCGTCCATGTCCAGCTACAGTGCATGAGTTTCTTCGCGGCTAATGTTGACCGCTACGCAGTCCGCAAGCGAGAGAGTTCGTCTCACGTCGATGCACGATACACTGTGCAGCGCAGCAGCAAGATGGACAGCATATAAGCCGCTCCGAACGCTGGGTTATTGATTTCTTTTCTTCTTGCCTGCTGGGCCTTTCAGCTGCTATCTTGCTGAAATGCTGACGTGTCGCTCATCAGTGTTGCTGATGGCATTAATCACGACAGCGGGAGCCGCTCCTTCTCTCCGGCTTCATCGCACAAACCTCGTTACGCGGCGCGATCTCTATCTTGCTATCAGTCCGACCTCGAAGGCTGACATGGACAGCTGACGGGCGCTGCACAGCCTCCGGTTTAGGCCCCTCCGTGAGTAGCGACCTCCATCATCTCGGCGAAAGCCCTTCTGACAGAATGATGGATCATGTCAATCCTAGATCTTGACCTTGATTCTTAGAAAGCCAGCTCGGTGGCGACTGGTGAGTTGTTAACAAGTCCGCTGGGACCGCATTGCAACTTCCATTCGCGTGCGTGTGCGCCGAAGGGACGTGCGCCACGGCGGCGGCGCTGCCACGCGAAAACCTGGAGGCTGCGAATCAGCCAGGCGGCCGCATATTACCGCAAACCCGCGGATAGAACGCCGCGCGCATTCACTCTCCGTGGATCTGCGCCTCATCACAAGGTCCGCTTCTGTGATTGTACTAGGACCGTTGAAGTGTCGAGCGGAATTTGTCACATACTTGGAGAAGCGAGCTGCACCGCTCTGTGGTCTCACGACGGTTTGTGATGCCGCGTGGCTGGTTCGAACGGGCGAATGTATACGCCGTTCAGTCGGATGGTTTCTTGTGAATGTCGCGGGAGGTTGTGCTTTCCTGGAACGCTCTTTTCAAACATAACGTCCGGACGTGCAGGGACGTTCATTGCTGAAGGACCAAGGTTGGCGTTTCGGCCGGCCTTATCACCCGAAGGTGCCGAGCGCAAGGCAGCTACTCCCCAGCGGTACGTATTCCATCCGCCAATAATGTGCTAGATTCTCGCTCAAGGCCGCCCGCAAGTTCGCGACGCGCCCACTGCTGTTTACGGACATCTGCCACGCCGCTCACTCGCGGACGGCGAGGCATACCATCCCACCCTATGCGGTACGCATCCCCACCTTCCGCTCTCCTGCAAGCCACCGCATGGTGCTCCAGATCCGCCAGAGGACGCTTGCACTATTATGTCGAGTCTGCATGCAGTCATAAATACGGTTCATATTGACTGCTTGCTCCGGATCGACGCTCATGTGGAAGCCTTCTCTACCACGGTCATGTCTTAAACTATAGTCACTTCCTCAGGAGCTTACTCGTGAAGTGCGTTGCACATTCTGGATGTCAGCCAATCTCAACCTCTATGAAACACGCTCGATCACTGCACCACGGGGGGGCTGAGATCCGCTGTGATGTCGTGAATTGCTCAAGAAAGGGACTCGAAGGTGCTCGAAGCAAGGCGGTAGCGTGCGCACGACGAGTCGCACCGTGACATTTGGATGCCATAGTCACCAGCCAGGGCAAGGTTCCCGTTGCTCCGGCGCCTGCTATTCTCTCTATATATTCACAATAGCATATCGTTATTGCCTGCCTAGCTCAATCGGATAGAGCGTCAGACTCTTATGAGTGCCAGGCATCTGAAGGCTGCGAGTTCGACCCTCGCGGTGGGCTATTGTTTTTTGATCGCTCGCTCAATGTACTCAATGGTTTTCCTTTCGAGATGGCTGAATAACGACTATGCTGTGCAGTCACATCGGACATAGTTGCGATGCGAAGAGAGTAAGACGCTATATTATATAAATACAGCCAAAGAGTATACAAATGCATACGACCACAGTCCGGGAAAACACACCACCAGCATATCACACACCCGATCTATAATTTATGTTGTCAGTATACCGCCAAACACATCAGTCGCCGAGATGCTCACCTGTGAACAACCTTGTTCTGAACAGATAAAAAACACAGTGGTCAGTCGTCTGTGGTAAGGCATAGTTGGAACGCACGTACCTGTCCTGAGAATCTTATGATCTCCCTCTTCTCCATCACAAAAAGCGTGCGCTCAAGTGCATGACTAGAGTAGCCGTGCTGCGTCACGAATTCGCGCACAAGACTCTGATAGCTGGTGCTCCATCCGATTGGCAGCCGTCTCCGGATTTCCTTCTCGATCGCGCTCATCTCATCGTTCAACGCGCCACGAGACAGTCCGTCGACAGAACCAGCGGACACGGCATCCATTGTCGAGCACTTGAAAAGGCGGATGGCCTCTTCGACGTGATGGTTGTGGACGACTGGAGAGAGGGCTAGCTTTGCCAGCGATTCCGAAATGCGAATGATGGCCTCGAGTTGACTGTGGAAGAGTCAATGACAAGTGAGACTGTGGAGATCACTGGACGAACCGTATAGTAATGGGAATGGAGCTGCGTTCGTCACTGTCTCGCTCTATCTGCTGCACTTGCTGACGCAGCGAGACGAAGTGGCTGCTCAACATCTCTTGCGCTTCCGCCGAAATCCGTGGTGCGCATTTTCTGTGGGTTTCGTGTTATGAAAACGCCGTTGTCGACACAGAAAGCAAGCACGGGCGTACGATTTGCAATACGAGATATACCGCTTCATCTTATCGATGTCGATCTCTCCCACAGCTTCGCCGTTTTCGTCAGCATTGTCATTTGGTCGGTTCATGTGGATGTTCATGACATGCTTTGCAATCATCTGCAGGAAAGAGCTCAGCGAAATATCATGCACTGGAAACATTTTACGCTACCCGATCGCGTTGTTCGTTGTGTTCATCCTTCACGATGAAAATCATGTCAAACCGCGATAAGATGGTCGTTTGGAAGTCAATGTTCTGAGGCAAGATGTCAGTCGTATCCCGATGAAGCGTATATCAAGCTTCATACCTCTCCCGCACTACGGCCCTCGTCATATCGACCCCAAACTGGATTTGCTGCAGCAAGCACACTCGTCCGCGAGTTTAGGACGGTGGTGATACCGGCTTTGGCGATGGAGATTGTCTGTTGCTCCATCGCTTCATGGATAGCGACCCGATCCTCGTCGCGCATCTTATCGAACTCATCAATGCATACCACACCTGTGTCTGCGAGGACCATAGCTCCCCCCTCCAGGTAAAATTCCCGCTGTGCATGCACCATTGTCAGATGAGACGTTCGAAGGGCGTTTGACAGACGTACTGAGACTGGGTCACGCTGTACAGATGCTGTGAGACCGGCAGCGCTCGAGCCCTTCCCTGACGTGTATACTGCAATTGGGGCAACCTTCGTGGCAAAGCATCAGCTTGGGATCTGATACAGGTCGATTGCTCTAGTCACCTTTTCTACGAACTTGAGGAGCTGACTCTTCGCTGTACCGGGATCACCCAATAGCAGGACATTGATATCTCCTCGTAGCCTCATTCCGTCGGGGAGCACCTTTTTCGAGCCGCCAAACAGTAGACACGTAATTGCCTTCTTGATATCTGCAAAACGTGTGAATGACCCTTGTCCGACTGAGATCAAAATTCAGAACATACCGAGGCTGCCAAAAATACTGGGTGCGACGCTCTTAGCAAAGCGCTCATAGAAGCCTTCGCTGCGAGCCATCTCGCCAAACTCCTCCTCTTCTTCAGGAGTGAATTGCATGCCGAATGGATTTGAGCCTCCGGACCCGCCAGCGGATGGAGACGACACCTCGAGATGCACGAGACGGAGGTAAGGATTCCGCAGCGCAGCTGCGCCACCGGATTTCTATTCGCGAGATGATCGTAAGCATTAACATTTTTACATTCGAAGGAATAGGACGAACCGACTTCGCTGCCTGGAAAGTCGAATAGATGCCGGTCACAATCACCCGTGAACCAGGAACGACCTGCCCAGTCAAATATCGATCTGCAGAGAGGAGCATGTGGCGAGGCAACTCTCCGACTGGCACCATGTCTGGTGCCTCCTGCAGCTTTAACGTCTGGTGATCTGAGAATGATGATTTCGAATGAATGATGAGATATGGATCCATGGGGCAATCCTTCTTCTGATTCTCAATCTCTGGTGCATCACAGACTCGAGGTAATCCTTTATCCGAGCCACCTCCCAAACCACCCAAGCCGTTTGGTGGGTAGAGAATCTTGGGACTACGACACGCACGACATTGGAGATGCAGTTTCGTAGCGCGAGCGGATAGGACGGAAGCGGAGATGACGATGCCGGGTATGCGAACGAGTTTGTTCATTGTGTTGGCAGATAGGTCACGGAACTGCTGAAGATTCAGCCCAGACTTGATGAGTATCTGGATGTTAGGAATGGAGTGCGCTGTGGTATCGGCATTGTTGCCGTGACTGTTGGCGAGAGGAAAGAGGATTGTTCGCGCTGCTTTTGTCGCGGCGGTTTCAAACTACAAACACGTAAGGAGCGCGTTCACATGAAAGACACTGAAGTCAACACACCAGTGGCAGGATCTCTGCGGGCTTCTCTTGTATGCCATGCACCAACTCGTCATTGTATAGACCAACGTGGCGAAGGTCCACCTCCAGGTGATACTGCTTCAGTAACAGATTCGCGCGTAGCTTGTCCCTACGGTTATATAAGAAACAAATTTCTGAAGTCATTCATTATGGAAAGCCTGACCTATAGACAAACTCCCCTCCAATCCGATATTGCAGCAGGAAGTCTAGAAGGAGTCTCTCCGTTTGAGAAGGAGATTCAGGAAATGTTGGCTCGGGGGCGTCATGGATTGAGACGGAAAAAATACGATCAGCATCAAACCCAGACATACTGAACTGCTGGTTGGGAGATCGAGAAGTGAGTAAAGACGCGACGCGCCGTACGCGTTTCATAAAGAAGTTCAGGGCAGGTTAATTCGTGTTTCCAGCAATGAAATGCAACATGAATATCAAACTGATAGTTGTATTGATTCCCGTTTAGCTCAGTTGGTAGAGCGCGTCACTAGTATAACGCCATGACGAGGTCAGTCGTTCGAGTCGGCTAATGGGAATGAGTTGTTTTCTTTTTTGCATTTGCATTCAACAAGGTGTCTATGGATAGCCTCACAGCAATCTTGCCCACGCGCGCTATGTCCGTTTGTCTGAGAGTACGCGTGTGGCTCAGCTCGAATTCGTTCATCCCCATTTCTCGTACCTCAGCTGGCGAATTCTGCACATCATGACTTCTATGGACGTTGACGAACTCCCTGTCGTGTTGCCTTCCACCACAACTTCTACTCTCTCTTTATCCCTGTATGTCAATCTTACAGTGCGAGGGACGACGGAGATGCTGATCCGCCGGGCAGTCATCCGTTACCCATCCTCAACATCTCAGAGCATCTGACCCGCCTGAAACTACAGACTAAGTCGAATTCGCCTTTCGGTTGGTTGAGTGCGGCCATCGTGTATCTGCGCAACTGACTTAGAATGGTGCTGCTAGTTCTTGGCGCACTCCTGGGAACTCAAAACGGGCGTGAAGTCGAGATAGTGAACACCTTTGAGCTCGCAGTTGGGGAGGATGGTCTTACTGTAGACCAGGCGTTTCTGATTGATCGAAAAGAACAATGTAAGCACTCGTCGATCTTGTCCTGTATGAGCGTGAACGGAACATGCGCTAGACAAACTGGTCTTTCCATCGCTCGAGTTCATCGGATGGTATACTGTAGCGCCTCGGCCCAACATCCAGCACATCGCCCTGCACGAACAGGTGGGTTGCTCAACGGTACGGGATCGCTTCTTTCTGATCCGCCACAGTTCGTGCCGTACAGCTCCACGCCACTGCTGGTGCTGCTGCAGCCATCCACGGTCTTTGCGGCTTCAGATATAACAGGACAAGCGCTCCCTATCAAAGCATATGAACCCACGTTTGAGATCCGCGACAACAAGTCGCGCTCAGTATTCATCGAGGCACCGTTTACTGTTGAAACGGGCGAGGCGGAGCGTATTGCGGTTGATTGGACTGCGAAGGGTGGAGAAGGAGACAACAGCCGTAAGTGTATGCTTAGCACAGTCTGAAGTCTTCCTCATGACCTTTCGCAGTCGAGTCGCACCTGAATTCGCAGCGTGCTGCAGTCAAGATGCTACACGATAGAATAGTGTTGCTTGTGAAGTATGTCAGTGACGTGCTTGCGGGTGAGTTCTATCCTAATTCGTATTGACCATCAATGTAATTCATCACTTCTGCTCATATTTAGGCCAAGCCACCAAAGACCATGCAACCCTACGCTCTCTTTCGGCCTTGGTCGCTTCGCTTCCTGCAAGTGAACACAAAGGTTTTCGGGAGGAATTCGATACAGTATGTTATGTGTACCTTCTGCTTGTCCTCTTGCTTATTCTGCATGCTCTGCATTTTAGGAATATGAGGACGTTCAGCTGACTGCTTACCTAGCTGCGCTCACAAAGTCAACTAGCCTGCTCAACGACGTGTGTCATACTCACAGCTGCTCATATGGCGTTGCTGACCTCAACCATCATCCCGCAGCTGATAGACAAGCACAATGTGTTGACCGCTACAAGGGAAGAGCGTGCTCCTGCAGGCCCGCGGAGGCGAGGAATGGGTATGGGTATGGGTATGGGCCTCGGTGGTATAGGCATGATGGGAATGAGGCCCTCCGATTGGGGCGGCTTCCGTTGATGTGACCTCGACATTTGACCTCAAATGATTCGATATCCCATGCACTCAGATTTGACTCGCAAAATGCCCCTGTCACCTGCTGTATCATTGTTCCCGTCCGTTCTCAGTCTGTGTACTATTCTTGTCAATGCATGTGATCTGATCATTCTCGCAAGTTATAGATGGGCGGTTCGCATCGGCGACGGATTTCGTGCGGTGTTTGCTCGCAGTGAAGAGAAGTTGTACGGTAAATGCTCCGCTTCGTACGTGGTTTCGAGACTAGGAATCACGCATCTATCATGATGCATACCACAAACTGATTTCACCATGTTGCGCTCATCAAAGGATGATTTTTGCCCGTGTAACCTCGATATGAGCATTTCGAAGCCATATGCTCGTTGCGAGGCGCAAATTTCTCAATCGCAAATCAGGAATTCTGGTGAGGCCATAGCGGCCAAGGTGGACGCAGCAAGGGTGCAGTGACTGATTAGGAAGGATCTAGCTCGAGAATGGAAGGTGAGATTGAACGATCGCAGCCTGAAGCTCAGCGGTCAAACGATGCCAATTCGAACATAGGAGTACGTTCGTATATGAGTCCCTCCCAATTGTTATATTCTTCGTCTGCACCGCCAACATACACCCATGTTGCCCACGTTGCGCGACGACTCTGAAGTCTCTCGATGCGCTGGATGTCTTGTTTTCTTCATTTATGGGTTCTCTGTATCTGGCGAGCACGCTCAAGTCAATCCTACGCTCACACATTTTATTACCCAGCTAGTGTCGCGGTGGGTCGTATGTGGAAATCCGATACAAGAAGTCGGGGTTTATCTCGCGGTGAACCCCTTCGTCATTCTTTTTGACATGGAGCTCTGGCTGCTGGTAATACATGCCAACTGACATTCTCTCGCTCAAGCTCTGCGGTTGCAGGGTCTAGGGAGCCAGCTCAGCCCGACTATCGTCCAGCTTCAGCTGTTCAATTCGGTCCCCATCCACGAGCTGCCTGATACTGCACAACCCATCATTCGGCACATCCCAACTGTCATCTCACACCCGATAACATGCCCGTTGGAGGTCAAGCTCAATGCTGTGCAAGAGGTAGTTGGAGCAATGAGCGACGAAAACATAAAAAGAGAAATGCAGAGAAGGCGCCATGAAAAGGAGAAGAGCCGACGCTGCGGAAGAAAGAGGACGGTAAATGCGAGCGTTGCGTGGGACGAGTAGAGGGAAGGCCGCATACAGACAAAGAGGTCGGGCCCTCTTCGCTGGCTCCTCCTCCTGGTACGTGTCACTTCGCGTTACGGCCTCTATGCGCCTTCGCGCCTCCTTCTCACCGCGTCTCCGTTTCTCGCGCCTCTGCGCCTCTGCCTCCCTCGCGCCTCTGTGCCCCATTTCTTCCGTGCCCTCGCGCCTCTTGCTTCTTTCTTGCCACCGCGCCTCTCGCTTTCTTCGCGCCTGCGTTTCCGCAACTATTCGCACTCTTGCGCCTCCTGTTTTTTTTTTTCCTAGCGCGGTCCGCCGCCTCATGATCGCACACTCTATTGTGCCCTCCACCTCAACCTTACTTGCCCCTCCGGGCCTTCTTTTCCACTTGCATTTTCTTCTCTCCTGCCTTACTCATTGCTGACGACGTTGGGCCATGTGTAGCCCTCTGCCTTCCCGCACTACCCCGGCTGTGCCCTCTGGCCCTCGCAAACTGTCACCGCGCGATTTCCCTGATGCGGCGACGGAACTTGACCCTGACCGTCTCATGGATCCTCCAGCCGTGATCAAGATCATCCGATCCAGCTTGAAAGTGTATATTCCACTCACCGCCTTAACCAACTATGCGCGTTGGAGCATGCATCGACTGGCTCATTCGTCAGAAAGAGACCCTCAAGGTCGAGAACGGGGCCATCACCATTTCGCTTCCAATCCTTGATGCCTCTCGAGAGCCATTCCTATCTGCTGCCGAGTTTCCACAGGCATATCCACGCTACCTCTCCCTCATCCATGCTCACCATCACGGAGAGGGCCGGCTTCGATTGGCGGCCGAGTTCGAAGCTCACTACAACCTTATAATCAGTCGTTTTGACTGGGCCGAGCGCACCGGCATCTACATCGCCTTGGACATCATGATCCGGTACCAGCACCTTGGACAAGTCATCCTGCTATGTTCTCACAGATGCTCCAGAGCTGTCAGTGATGGAGGCCATGATAAGGCCTTAGTCCCTGCATCCTGTGGAATACCGTCGTCGTCGCCAGCCACAATCAGCGGAAGACATCTCCGCATTCCACATCTCTTTCCCTCCTCACTCCTACCCCATTCCAAAACCTCTGTGTCATATCGTATTATAAGAAGTTCTTGCTACGGCTCGCCATTCGATGGGAAAGATCGTCCGTGCATACGCTCATATATGCATCTCGATGGACTTTGTCGTTCTCTATCGAGAAGATTCTTGATTCACGACCTGAACAGTGATCGCACTCGAAGAGGCTACAGCGTGTTCGAGTCCGGTTACTGTTCCGGCCGCCTCTTTCTGGGAATCTTGCGGTAGAACGTTGGGCTTTCGGAGCAGCTTGCATTCGTTGCATCGATTGGCACGACACATCAATCTCAGATTGCACGAGTCACAATTACAACTTCTCTTTCCCATTGCAAGATGGATATACCGTAATATGTACCTGAGAAAACAGCTGCTACGCTAATCTAGACGGGAAGCAACCGGCGGCGAGTGATCGACGCCGGCGCGTGAAACCTACATGCAGAACACGTTGATCTGAGCTTGTACATGAGCAGTTTTTATATCGATGTGCATGACGAACCGGTGGGATGCGAATGGGTAGCATTGGGTGGTGGGGGTTCTTTAAGGACAGAAGACAATGATACATGAAGCGAACGACGTTATGTGCAGCATAGAAAGCAATGAAGGCAAATTGTAAAGGTATCTCCTACGAGGGAGCCATGAAATGTTGTGAATGCCGAAAAAAATGCATTTAGATAGAATATGAAATTATGCTTAGATGCCGCCGGAAGGTGTTGATCTCAATGGAGTACCTCTGTAATCCGCAGCTAAGGAGAAAAGAGACACATGAGCCTTCGCATGCAGACAACATACAGCGAGAGCTACGTACTATTCTTCCATACATCGTTCCCCCACCAGCTTATGCTGACGCCGCCTTTTGGAAACTACATCGCCAATCATGAGTACCCCGTTGATCTCATATAACATCGCAAGACATACCTCCAACGCAAAGAAAATCACAAGCAGCGAGACCACCGTCCCTGCCAGCCACTCAATCAGTTGCTCGTTCCCTAGCAAGAAACCTCCTCCACTCACCGCTATCCAAAGCCGCACTCGTCACGTAGTTAAATTTGCTCCACCACGCAAAGTTACGCCTCCGCAGCACATACTGGAAGATGAATCCAACCAGGAACCACGACGAGTAGTTGATACCCGTCGCGGGCGGGATATCCGCGATGCCGTTCAAGAGCAACGGCGTGTTGATGTAGCGCATCCACGACTCTGGATTCCGCCGCGTCCAGAGCCAGAACGGGATAGGCAGGACTGCGCCGATGAGCAGTGCCCACAGCTCCGGGTTGTACATCGACCCCGAGCCAAACTGACGCCTGGGCCCGATTACTCCCCTGTGTCATGGATCCGAACATCGGTCACGATCCGTGAAACGGACGAGGACACACGGTAGGAGCTCACCAGAGCACGGACGCCTCGTAGAACACCTCGTTATGCGGACACGTCAGCGAGTATTTCTGGTGCGGCGTGCAGATTTGCGGCACGCTCTCGAACATCCACTGCTGCATACCGCACTGGATGAAAGCGACCAGCAACGTCGATACCAATTGCGCTGTTGAAGAATCAACTGACGACGCTCCACGAAGACAACAAGTTGCGCGCACCAACGAATGTAGCCCGTGGTGGGACCTTGATGTAGTGCCCAAGCTTCAGGTCTGACACGAATCTCGAGCCCTCAGTGAGCGTCTGCAGCGCGTATGACTTGAAGAACTGCGATGAAGAGGCCGTGAGAATGCGACCATACCCTCCAGCGTCAAAAATACTCACCATGTTAGGGATGGGCTGGCCTGTAAGTACTACTCCGGGTATAATTTGCGCCAGAATGTTTATCGAAATCTGTGAAACGATGAGTGTGATGTCATTAGAGGAGAAAGAAATATAGGACATACCACTTGGCCGGATATCGAGTAGACGTATCCAGATGGTATGATATAGACGACAGGGATAATCGCAGCGAGAATCAAGAACCACACGGGTGCGCCGGTATGCCAAACCTACTCTCTTTCAACATCACACAGCAAACGCATCCAACGATCCACTCACCTCCGCCGCAACGATCGCCAGCGCAAAGAACGTCACAAACACGACCGCATACCACCAGTCGGGTACCTCGGGGTACGCCTTCATGAGCTTCGCATGAATATCATCCTTTTCCGTGCTCACGCGCTTGATGCCTTGCCATATTGTCTTCCCGTGGAACAGCGCCGTGTGCACGATCACGCATGGCGCGAGCGCGAACGCCATTAGGTACGTCATCGTGTACGCCGCGGGAAGGTACAGCGGCGAGTACGCCTCGTACAACGATTGGGAGAAATCTCCCGAACTGTCAAGTATCTTCGAGACGTTGTACACGTCTCCGAAGCGGTCGTATAGCTCCGTCGAAAGCATCGGAAAGTATGCGAGACTCCATACCTGCATGACGGCGGAAGGTGCATCAGTAACAGGGAAGCAGGTGGAGGAGAGGAGACACATACGTTAGGGTAGTACAGCGCCGGCGTCAAAATCCAATAGAAAAACACGAAGCCAGCGAATACTTGCACCTGCGCCCACCATGGCACCATCAGCGGGCTCGAGATCCAGCTGATCTGCGTCCAATCGAACGTCAGCAAGCCCATCCCCAGCCCGGACTCGATGCCGAACAGCTGGTTGACCGGCACATTGTTCGGCACGATCCAGCAAACCCAGGAGAACACCGACAGAGCGGTGAACAGGTACCCTTCAAAGAGCCCTCGCGGTCAAAACAGCGTGGTGAACCAGGTCGCAGACGCACGCACCTGGCAGGAAGTAGAACACAAACGCCGCCACACCCACATACACCAGATACCTGAAGCGCGAGATACCGCCGCGCGGCTCGTCCTCCTCCGCGTGCAGCGTGTTCAGCAGCGTGCACACGATTAGGTTCTGTGGCCACACCATGCTCGCCGGCCACACCAATATCCTCCTGCACAGCCCCGCCAGTCCAAAGCCCGTCAATTGCGTCGCCAAGATCAGCACCACATTGAACCAATATCCCAGGTTTTCGCCGTAGCTAACGTCGATGGAGATCGTAGCCTGGATGGCATATGGCGGACCACTCGCGACATTCGCCATCATGAAAACCAGCGCGTGTTCTTTAATGTTCCAAGGGCCGGGATTGAGCGAAAACTCATGCCCGCCTAGCCAGCGCGGGAGACGATAGGTCGTGATGGGCAGCCAAAACGCGAGGAACTTGCCGATGGGGTGCGCCACGATAACGACGAGTGTCGTGCTTATGCTTGGCGCTGGTTGTCGCATGTAGAAGAACATGTTCGCCGCTCTGGGAGGAATGTGAGGGAAGAATCGCACATAGGTAGACATGTACGCACGCAGCGACGGCAGTCAGCAGCAGACCAAGCACCCATAGTCGTAATGTCAAGACGGGCATATCTGGATCGTCAATATTTGATACCGACGCCCGCACCTCTGGATACGGGCTATCTTCCTCTTCGGCTAGGTCATCAAAATTGTAGTCCATTCTGTGCACGAACATCGTATCGAATGAGTGAGTATCAGAGTAAATCTCATGACTGCGTCACGTACTTCACAGACTCTTCCTGACTTTCAAAGTCCTGCATGCTCGTGAAGCTCAATGATCTTGGGGTGCAGGGGATGTCCTTCAACTTCGGCTCAATCGAGGACAGTTCGCGAAACTTTTCCTTTGCATCTGGAAGGGATATATGTGCGCCAGGATTGCTGAGAGCCGAGCTAACGCCAGAGAGCCTGGTGATTGCTGTTCCCGGGGCAGTAAGAGGCGAACTAGGAGCCTGATTGAGGCGTCGCATGCGGTACGGGTCGCCATCGTGCGATTGCGAATCGGTGGAAGGTGGTGTCTCGACGGGGGTAAGGTGGTACGGGTGTCGTGGGTGCAAGGTCGATGGCCCTGGGACGGGGCCGACGCGGTCCCGCATGGACTGGTCAAAGGTCGGAGGAGGGAATTGCACGGGCGGAAATGCTATCGGAGACGCGCCGAAGCCGGGGGAAGACATGGCGATGGGTATCGTCTGAAATTGAGCATGGTCGGGCTGGGACGGGGCGTCCTGCTGCTGCTGCTGGGGTGTAGAGGGAGGGCCGAAGGCAAAGACGTCCTCAGCGTCGGACTCGTCGGAGTCGTCCTCGTCGATGGTGTACTCCTGGGAGAAGGTGTACTGCGGATCGCGGTCGTAGTACGCGCCGGCGGTGGTGGGCCGGGCAGAGAAGGGCCTTTCGGATGTGTAGGGACGGTCAGCAGAGCTCGGGGGACGCCTCGCCATCGGGTGCGACGGGCAGAGGGCGGGGAGGGAGGCGGGAGGAGGGAGAGTTGGGAGAGGGGGAGGGAGAGAGGCGGGATATGGAGTATGGCATAGAGTGAGAAAGAACCCGCCAACTGGCCAGGCACATCACCCTCCCGCCGTTCCTGACCCATAGCACACAGCCGCCCATTTCTCCTCCCCCGAGTCTCGCGCTCGCCGTCCCAGTTCTTCCGCAGCTTTTGTGCAACATATGCTATCGTATTCTGCGCAAAGCGAGCGCTGAGCAGCGCGTTGTCTCGCGTGTGGGCGGCAGGAACCGTCGGATGGCGACCGGGTGCGGCAGTCAATTCGTCTTGGCTATCAAGCGCCAGTCTCTCTGCCTTCGCCATGTCGTCCGTCCAGGTCCTCTCCCTTGCCTCCATTCGCGCCCTCTTCAACCTCCGCAGTCTCTATCTCATCACCTATGGCTGGCTCTTGGGAATGTGTGCGTACCTCTAGTGTGCCTTTCACCTCGTGCGTCCTACTCAGACTGCTCCCGATCGCAGCGATTTGGGTGACCTTCATCGGCGGTGCGTCTTCGGTCTCGTCCGCACGCGAACAGCGTTCCTGACCCCCTCGTGCCGCAGGTACTATTGCACTCAGGACCCTCCGTGCGTCTCTCGCCCTCGCACGCATAGACGTAATGCTCAATGCTCATCTCTAGCAAGGCACCAGTTTGGCACCCTCCAGCATCGCACGTTCCCCATTTACTTCATGATCAGCATCGCCATGTCCTCGGGCCTTTTGGCGCTCTGGTCGCGCGCTCATCCCACCGTCCTCACTGAAATCACGAATCCGGCTCTGGCTGATGTGGCGCAGGCTTATGCGCTCGGCACCGTCACGATAATGCACTTGATTAACCACTTTGTGGTCGGACCTCTCACTAGCAAGTCAGTTCCGGCTGTGAGCACATCCACAACAAACGTAATCTGACCTCGGCCTCCTGCAGGACCATGTTTCAACGCCACAAGCAGGAAAAGGAAGAAGGCAAGGCTTATAACGAGCCCGGCGTGCGTGTCCTGACCTAATTGCGCGGCCTGCATGACTGATCCGCGGTGTAGATTTCCGATGCAATGAAGTCACTGAACAGCACGTTCAGTATGTTGCATGGCGTGAGCTCTTTTGCCAATCTCTTTGCTCTGATGGCCCTCCTGTTCCATGGCCTCTGGTTGGGCAATTTCGGCAGTGGATTGTAGAAGCCACCGCAACGCTCTCGCCATCACTGTCTTTTTGCTTACGCCAAGAATGTTTATCTGTCCTGCTTGCTTTCATGTTGTTGTTCATTAGCCTCGCTGTGTGTTTTTGTAAACGCCCGTGTTGTGTCAATAGTGCCTCACACATAGGACAGGAATAGTCCGTGAAAATGCGTAAGGTATATACCATGACAACGTATAGTAAGATTACAGCAAGATTCACACCGGCCTCGTACAAAGTTCACGCGCCGACGCTCTGCATCTCTGGCATAAAGCCCTCGCGCAGACTACGTTCTAGCCGCCGGATCTCCTCTATGGACGTCGCGCGTGCGATTGCCTCTTTCACCTTCTCCGCCTCCTCCTTTGACATGAGTCGTCCTGCCTTGCCGTGCACGATGGCCGGTTTAGGCTCGTCGGTTGCTACTGGCGCCTTGGAAGTATGCGTCGACACGGTTGTTGACAGCGTTGTTGCGAGCTGCGTGGGCAACTTATCGGCAGTGAGGAAGAGCGTTTTTGCTGTTTGTCGCTCCTACCACACGAGGCACAGACATGAGTCCTGTTCTTTTTTCTCGAAGTCATCACGCACCTTGTCCCGAATCCGCTGAAAGTCGAGCACCCTCAGCTCGGGTATTCGCCATGCGAGCCACTCGCGGTAGTATTTCTTTTCGCGGACGGGGTTGCCGAGGAGGGAGAGGTAGAGAAGGTTTTTGAGGTCCTTGAGCGGCTCGAGGTCGCCCAGCTCAGTGATGTTGTTGTTCGTCAGCACAAGCGTGGTGAGGTTCGGCACGGAGAGGTGGAGCGCGGGCGAGACGGACGCGATGCGGTTGTTCGCGAGCAGTAGCGTGCGCAGTCGCCGCAGGAGCGGAATGTTGCCCAGGACGAGGATGGAGTTGTCTGTAAAGTCGATCGCATCGTGTTGATCCTGCGAACACAAACCGCGTCTTTTGTGAGCGTGGAGACCTCCACAGTCAAGACAGGGACGTAAAAACCCACCCTGGTGATACCCAAGTTTTCGATCGCAGGGATTTTGTAGCCTGCAACACGACCGACCCGTCGTTCGTGATATGCGCACAAGAGACGAACGGTCGCCACCCACCTCTGAGATCCAGCTGCCGCTCTTTGAGCGGGTTCAGCGAGGAGGGCACGGACTGGATGAGTTCCGGCGTGAGTTTCACCATCGCGGCGTATGCACGAGGGATCCTAACAATTTAGCTTGAGAATGGGCTGCTGGAAAGCACTGGCAAGGTGGACGCAGACATGGGCGCCTAAGGCAAGCGAGTGTTTGAGCGAGGCGCTTGATGCGTGTGCCTGCTGTATGCCGCGCACATTCTTGCTCTTCTCCTCGCCACCATGTTCCCAAAGACGCTGCATCAACGATTAACCCTGTATGCACGCACACTTGTAGCTCGTCAGATGTGACTGACTGCTGAGCGTACACGCAGATACACGAATGGGAACGAGACGTACACCTTCGTCCCTGCGGAACCGGTCGGCGCGCGTTCTCTAACCATCTACCGAAACTCGGGCGACATCGTCCTCAATGGTGAGTCTGCACCGTCTTCTCTCGGGGCTCAGCCGATAGATAACATGTGTTACCCAGCACCGAACGCGCCACTGCCCGTCACCGCTGAACGCTATAGCAAGACAATATACGGCATCTACGGGCTCATCTCGCTCGCGCTCAGTGCGCCTTACCTTTCCTCATCCAGCTTACTCGTCTCTCATTCCCTGGCTCCAGCGGACTATATCATTGTCATCACCGGGCGCGAGCTGCGCGGCCGGCTGATGGGCCATAACGTATACCGCGCGACCGAATACGATATCCTCCCGCTGAACCCGGATGTCTCTGCCACAGCGCCGTCGCATCCTGTCGAATCGCACCTCCTCGCGCTCGTGCGCTCTCATCTCGCGGGCGGGGCATTTTTCTTTAGCTATGCGTGGGACCTCACGCGGCGCTTGCAGGCGCAGTGGGCGACGCTGCGAGAGGATGCTAACAGGCCGCTGTGGGAAGTGGTGAGTCGGCGCCCTCGGTGTACTTTGTGGATCATCTGAAGATTGTATTAGGCGGACGATAGGTTCTTCTGGAACAAGTGAGCACACCGTATGGGTGGTTGTAACTGCGCATGCTCATGCTGCGGAACAGGTTCCTGCAGACACGGTTCATCGAGGTCACAAGGAGCAATCCTGACCAAAATGTTCGAAGTCCTCATCCTATTGTTGCTCCACACTGTATGCTGATATCGTGTATAGCTCAGTGCTTACATTCTGCCGCTGTTGTACGGATGTACGTATATCCTATACTTGAGGTAGATGTGGCTCATCCGACCGTATCATCGCCAGCATTTGACGTTCGAGGCGAGAACATCAATGGCCACCCACTGCGCATTTGCCTCATCAGCCGCCGCTCGAGGTATCGCGCTGGAACGCGGTACTTCCGTCGAGGTATCGACCGGGACGGGCGCGCTGCGAACTTCAACGAGACGGAACAGATTCTCTTGGTTGGGCCGGATGATACGAGCGTCCAGTTGAGCTTTGTTCAGACTCGCGGCAGCGTTCCGGTGTTTTGGGCTGAGGTGAATACGCTGCGGTATAAGCCGGACCTTCAGATCATGGACCTGCAGGAGACGGTCCGTGTTCCTTGCGGTATGCATATGCTCATGGACTGATGATGAGGAATTAGGTCAACGCTACCCGGAAGCACTTGCTGGCGAACATGTCGATCTATGGCGAGCAGACCCTGGTGAACCTCGTTGACCACGAAGGGCACGAAGGGCCGGTCAAGGAGGCGTACGAGCGTTCTATCTCTGAGGTTCGTTGTTGACTATTACTGGCATTCACTGCTTGACGTTCACTTAGGCAGGTGTCCCCGATTCCCGATACGAGTATTT
Organism: Laetiporus sulphureus 93-53; assembly: GCF_001632365.1. Taxonomy (NCBI): domain Eukaryota; kingdom Fungi; phylum Basidiomycota; class Agaricomycetes; order Polyporales; family Laetiporaceae; genus Laetiporus; species Laetiporus sulphureus. The sequence continues at coordinate 348,070 of NW_024468530.1, read as the reverse complement.
CGACTTCCACAACGAGTGCAAGCATATGCACTGGGATCGTATTGAGGTGCTCTTATCCAGAATAGAAGATGATCTCATACGCTATGGGTATGCTCCCACGCTCCGCCTCAGGAGACATACTTACCCTTTCACCCTGCAGCTACTTCCATCTCGAAGCATCAAAGCCTGAACCTGTGATGGTGCAGAAGGGGGCTATCCGGACTAACTGTATGGACAATCTCGACCGCACGAACGTCGCACAGTCCGCGATTGCGAAGTGGATACTGAACAGGCAGCTGTGCGCGCTGGGGATCCTGCGTGAGAACGATGTCATCGATAACTACCCGGAAGTGATCAAAGACTTCCGAGAGAGTGCGTCGTATGCTGCTCGTCTCTAGGCACGGGCTGATGGAGACTGCACAGTGTGGGCGGATCACGCAAACTTGATCTCCATCGCCTATAGCGGGACCGGAGCGCTGAAGACTGACTTCACACGCACGGGCGAGCGCACACGCAAGGGGATGCTGGAGGATGGGTACAACTCTGTCATGCGGTATTTGAAGAACAACTTTTTCGATGGCGCACGTCAGGTCGGTGGATCTTGCTGAACTGCTGGTACTATCAGGCTGATGGATCGAGATAGGATGCATTCGATTTAATGACTGGAGCATTCGTGCCTCGGAGAGGTTGGGTGCCCTCGTCATTGGTACGCGACCACAGACGTCTCATTGTACGCGCAGTAAGTGTATACTTAGCTATTGACACCTTGTCTCTCGCTCATGTATGGCGCAGATGCCCTACATCTTTTATTTCTCTCTGTTCATGATCTTTGCCGGGCTGACCCTCCCACGAACATCTGGTGAGTGTCAATCTCGATCATCTATGCATAATTCATTGATGCCCGAATAGACTACTCCCTCACCTATTACTTCTTTCTCTGGTTTTCCCTCATGTCATTCTCATTGGTCTTCATCTTCGCGCACGGCGTGGAGTATGTCAACTGGCCACGCCTCATCCCGCTCACGCACATCGTGTACTACTCTGGCCCCGGGTACCGATCGGCCAACAGGGGCAAGGGGTTCAACGTTCCTGTGCTGGACCAGCTTAAGGCTTCCGCAGACGCAGGCGCGCGGAAGCTGGTGGAGGGGCACCAAAGAGCGAAGAGCAAGATAGAAGAGATAGAGATGGGGGCGAAGGAGAGGGTTGATTGATTCTCGGCGTGATGTCTCCGCTGGCCATGTTAGGAGTCAGGACTCGGTAACTTGGTTATTTATATCCCATCGTGCACTCTGTTCTTTTGATCCGCAGTCTCTGACTGTCCTCGCGCCAAGTGGGTCTTGGCCGGCGATCATGAATCTATGGCCTTGGGTTTCTCTTGGTGTGGGTGGTTCGGAACGGTGTCTTCTTTGAGAAGGTGGGCTCATAGAGAAGTTTGGAAGCGGTGATAGTGATGTGGACCCACGATTGTCCACAAGTGAGAGGAACGTTTAAGCTCGAGTGTAAGAGCTGGCATGATCACTGTTTCAGCCCTGACGTCGAGCGTTAGCCTCTAAATGCCACGGCAATCCAGAAATAATTGTATGCGGTGCTGAGAGCCATCTTGTCGCATATAAGATGGCATCCCAAAGGGGCCGTCACACCAGACAATACGCTGAGCATCCAGGGCTTCAATTGTGCAGGCATGCCAGGGCGCCTCATGCTCAAGTGCGGTGTTTCTCGTGGCCAGATCTACCAGCACATACTATCGGCTCGGCATAAGCATACACTGACGACCGCAATCATTGGGAAAGAAAAAAAATGACGGGATGATGAGGCTTGAAATTGAAACGCAGCATGTACATCCAACCGGAGACATCTCTCCGGATAAGATCTGCGCCAATATTCCCAATCATACGAGATGCCAAGTGGACGCTATCGATGTCAGGTGAATCACCACGATTGTGCAGACTACGGCGAAGATTCAGGATGAGACGGCCCACGAGGATGGAAGATAGACTAGGGAAGAAAAAGTTACATGCGAACAGCATACATGATAGATAAGTACTCACGACGTTATAAAGATTGAGATATAGTTGGTGACATCCTGGGGTATCTGTACGAATCTAGATTGAGGCTTTTGTTGATTCGAGAACAGAAACCAAACAGACACCGGAATGCTGATAGACGAACGACAGTATGATCTCTAAGCCGTTCAGCAGCAGTAGCGTGCTGCACATCGAAGTGGATGAGCCGGGGTTTGGACGTAGCAGTGCAATGCAAACATACGCAAAGTACAAAGAGCCTAAGGCCAGAAGGGCTACTGTGAGATGGTAGTTGGTACTGCAAAGCCCAATGCTCACCGTCTCGGAACAGAAGTACTCCCACTGACGCTGGCATCTTCAGCTTGGAGCTTTCTTTGGCGAGCTTGAACGTCTTGATCCAGGTCACCACCAATAAAATTGAGTCGGACGAGACTGCCCCAACACGCGCGATAATAGCTACTATTCAATGTATCCACACCGAGATGCTGTTCGAAGAGATATTGACTCATGAATACATCTGCAACCGCGATGTAAACCCAAATGATTTTTCATTCAGATCATGGCATACTTACTTTTGCTGTGACGCCAAGGAAATGTACGTGTTATAACTGCAAATGGGATAGTTCGCAACGAATTCAACGTATGCATATGATGTCTTGGCGTAGTTATACTGGCACATTTCATCAACGCAAAGAGCCACTAGACAGACATTAAGTGGCTCACCACATTAACGACCACAGCGCGATTCCCAATAGGAATGTGAGTGCAGCGGGCCAGTACCTGCTGTAACCAGGAATTCTGGGTTCGGTTTCACGCGACGATCCATCTGCGAGTACCTGGAATACGACACAGTTTTTGACTTGGCGCCCTTCAATGCGGGTCCGGCACAATGAAACTGCTCACAACCGTGATCATATGCAATTGGGTTTATTATATACTTGTTGCTGCACCATTACGAGATGAGGCATGTTTTTGGGCCCTCTACGACCTCAAGTGGAACCTCTCTGATCTCCTCGTCGATTGTATCACCTACAGGTGTGAATGGCCTGCTGGTGAAGTCTGTAGGGCGGTCCACGACGTCGTCGCCATCGTCGACGGGTGCATCGTATACGAAGTCCCCAATGGCGAGTGTACGAAGGGCAGAAAACGCTGGAAAGTAGACGTTGGGCTCGCTGTAATCATTGTCTTAGTGACCAACCTGTAGTCGTGGTAAACAGCATCAGAATAACAGCCACCTGCAGAAGCCCAACAGATTCGCAGCTATTTCTTCTCAAGACTGCTGCTTCCGGTGATGACATCAAGACATACCTCTAGAAAACAAGTCAGCGTTGTGCATCTCATAGCTGGGATGTGAACGCACTAAGGGAGTATCCCACCAGAATATAGACAGGACGTAGGTTACGCCCAAGAGCACAAGCATGAACCGATTCAGAAGATAAAGCAATGTGGCAAACGTCAACCTGGACAGCCTAAGCATTGATATCTCGTCTGACAGAAGGATGATGTGTTCATAGAATATGAGAGCTTCAAAGTTCTCGATATGAGTGATTCATTCGCTCACGGCCAAAGCTGATCTTACCAGCGACTGCAACGCAGCGATAGTTACAGCCAGCGCTATGCGACAATAGCCTGTGAGTCACAGAACACATGCAACCCAGAGGCGAGCTCACGCTTCTTGAAGAATGCTGATATTCTCAACGGTGAGTAATGCAACGTAAGATGAGGATGACATCGCGAAAGAGCTGTGAGCTGTCGCACAGGGCTACTTCGCGTAGGGTCAGAGCTTTTTATGCGCCTCCAACTGAACACTCCGCTCATGCAACGAGTCAGGAGCTGTGAGAGAATTTCGCCACGGGGAGCGCAGTTGGAAATGCTACAGTCGGTGGAGCGTCGACTGCCATACAACGACAGGATCTACGCGCTGTTTGAAGTCGACTGGTGCCAGGATGAAACACTTGAACACGCACTCAGATATCGTAAGTGAATCGATGATATGACCCCGCTTCTCAGAAGAGAAGTCAGTGCAGTGAAAGATGACACGACCATGTGGATCGAGACACATAATAGCAAGTCGGACTCGGGATTGAGTTGTCGTCCATGAGGCGGCGACCAGGCGTCCCGCGTTCCACATTGTATGAGGTACCCGGAACATGATACAGTGTCTAGCATGGTGCCTGTGGGAGACAACATGCAGCGAAACTTTGTCAAACCACGGCAAGCGATTGGTCAACATACCGTTTGCATATTACTGTTGTTGCAATAAGTGGCTAGTCCGAGTGGTTCAAAACAGTGGTCGTGCAGTTGACGCTACAAAACACATCTTATGGATCCCTCTACTTAAGGTTCTTTCTTGTGCAGGCCGTGCACTGATGTGTTGTAAAAAGACATGACGGACGTGAACCAAACTGATGAAAGCGGAAGTGCTTTCGACATATGTGGCGCCGATTAGTGGCCGCAGCGGAGTATCGCGGAGTCTGAAATATCCCTTTGACGCTGTGGCTGAGCCAAATTTGTTCGGAAGCCATCTGCTGTACGACCAAGTCTCACCGCCTCTCTGCCCGTCCACCCTTTCCTAGAGCCTCACGATGAGCAGCAAGGCCATCAAACGTGCATCCCCTGGGGATTCGACGGAGAAAAATCCCCTCAGCGACGTCGAGCTGACCGACGAGTACGCGGCGAAGCTGCAGGGGATCCAAAGGGAACTTGCGCGTCGCGAGCTTATTCTAGGTGCGCTCCCACCCTCCTCCATCCTTGATAGAGCGAGCTAACAGGGCCGTGTTATCCGGCATGTAGAGCGCCGTGCGCAGGAGTTTCTCTTGTCCGTGTATGAAGACCGGCAGAGCATCCTAAAGGGGATCCCGAAGTTCTGGGCCGTCGCGCTCATGAACCACAACATGTTCGCGATGCAAGCACAGCACAACTCGGACCAGGTCGCGCTCAGCTATCTGGAGGACGTCTGGGTCGCGCGGGATTCGGGGGAGTCGCGGTGTTTCACGCTAGAATTTGTGAGTGGGGCACGCCACATGTTGTGCAGACGCATCGTCGTTGACTGTCAACACGTGCAGCATTTCAAGGAAAATCCATATTTCTCGAACAGGGTGCTGAAGAAGGAGTACCGATACATGCCGCATCCCGCAGCGGAGGACAATCAGCCTGACGCGGATGGCATTACACAATCTATGCTTGAGTTCTCGTGGGAACGTGATGTGGAGCCTCAGGTAAGAGCAATTCGCGACGGTTCCAATGCCACCAGGCTAATTGCATATCTTATGACAAACAGGCCCAGAAGATTGACTGGAAGGATGACTCGAAGAATCTCACCAAGCTCCACCCCCAGGTGATGGACGACGATGGTGACGACATGCCGTCAGAGGGTGGCAGTTTCTTCAACTTTTTTGAGCATGAAGGTGATCCATACGACGTAAGTGCATCCTACAGTGGAGGGTTGACATTGGTGACATGGTGCTTCATTCCTAGATCGGGGTGCTCGTCGCAAACGACATCTTCCCAGAGGCAATCGACTATTTCCTTGGCCAGGCCGGGGGCGACGACATGGACTCGGAGGAGGAAGAGGACAGCGAGGACGAGGACGATGACGAGGAGGAGATTGACCTGGAGAAGCCGCGCCCGAAGAAGGCGAAGAGGGCGTGAGCCTGGAGGAGACTGGGAACGTAGTAGACTGACCCTCAATCACCGCGGATTGATGTTACCCAAAAGCCTGGACGTTGCGAGGCAAGCTGCTGCCGACAGCGTTGGTCCGGCATTGTATCATATTGTGCCTCACGTTAACCGATAAGTATAGCTGGCGCCGAAAATAGGTACGTGACCAGCCGTGACACGGGCTATATAGGCCGTGCGCCGTGCGTGATTGGTCGGCAGTCTATTAATAGGATAGGTGCCGGGCGTCTCAGTCCGGAGCCGAAGTTGATGGTGCTCCGAAAAGTTGTTTATGTCCAAAGAAGCATTGATGTTCGCTGCGCATATAAAACGCATGTCGCTCCTTCTGCTCTCTTCTTTCGCGTGTTGCTTTCATCCCTCACTGCCGTACTGGGTGGCCTATAAACCCTTGCGCTCCTTTTCGTTCCTGTCCCTCGTCCGCAGTCATGAAGTACGCTGCCTTCGCCGCCCTTGCCCTCCCGGCACTCGCCTCTGCCCACCGCGCCAAATTCCGCAGGGATGCAACCACCACGACGTCCGCTGATGCGGACAACTCAGCCGCGGTCTCTGCTGCTGAAGCCGGCGCCACCTCGACGGGTACGCTCCCGGATTCAATTACTTTCAGCTTGGCCTCCACGAATCCGACCGCGCTCCCGCTCTCCGAAATTGCAACGGGCACTGCACAGACCCAGTCTACGATTGCCATTTCGACGACTTACGCGACGGGCTCGAAGCCGACGCAGATCCCGAACGCTCCGGCCTTGCCAGATGGTCAGTGCGCTAACTTATCACGGAGCCGCCCGAGCTGACTTTAGCGGTGATAGCGATCGCGCTAATCCCCACGAACTATCCCACCTTGGACAAAACCCCGCCTACGGATTCGACAATGGTGCAGGAGTGGGTCAAGCAGGTCATGAACTCGGGCGTTGAAATTCCCGACATTCCCGTAACGAACCCGGGAGGCTGCTCGAACAACACCGCGGCGGTCGCGAACGCATCGGAAACCTGCTGGTGGACATGCGGCGGCTGCGTGCGTGAGACCGACATTCAGTATTGCCCAACCCAGAATCACTGGGGCGTGTCATACGACGATGGGCCGTCGCCGTACACGCCAAACCTGCTGCAATACTTCGACCAACAGGACATCCGCTCGACGTTCTTCGTCGTGGGCTCGCGCGCGATCTCGCGGCCGGCGATGCTGCAGGACGAGTATATGATGGGCAACCAGATCGCGGTTCACACGTGGAGCCATCCGTACATGACGACTAGGACAAACGAGGAAGTGATCGCCGAGCTCGGATGGACAAAGAAAATAATTCATGACGCGCTCGGGGTGACGCCGATTTACTGGCGCCCGCCGTACGGCGACATTGACGACCGTGTCCGTGCTATTTCGACGGCGATGAACTTGACGCCCATCATCTGGACGCGTATCTCGGCGACGATGACCTTTGATACTACCGGTAAGCACTGCAACGATCGGCAAAAAGCGTAGAGCTGACCATCTCTGCCATGTAGACTGGAGCATCGTCGGTGGCACTGCGAACGTGTATTCCGTCCTGGACAAGTGGCAGGAAATCATGGGCAACTCAACCAATATCGACACTGGCTTCATTGTGCTTGAGCATGATCTGTTTGAGCAGACTGTGGACATGGCGACTGGTTACATCCTCCCACAGGCTCTGGCCCATGAGCCCAAATACAACATGACGCCCATCATTGAGTGTCTGGACATGCCGCTCGCGAACTCCTACGTAGAGACAAATGACAACACCTCGAATCCCCTACCTCTCGGTGCGTCGCTCCCTGTGGTAGCAGTGATGTAGCGCTGATTGATTTGACCAAATAGTGGCGTACCTCGCGAACCACACTGTGTCTGTGTCGTCGTCCGCCTCAAAAGCAACACAAACCACGAGCGGCACTGGTAGCGCCAGCGGTAGTGCCAGTAGCGGCAGCGGCAGCGGCGGCAGCGACGCTCAGAGCAGCGATGCCATGAGCATTATGTCTGTCAGCCCAGCGCTCCTCACCGCGGCAATTGGAGTGCTCGCTGGTGCTTGCACGCTCTTCCTCTGAGCCTCATAAGGCTCTTCTTTCGCTTGACGTAACCATTGCATCCAGATACGTCCTTGTCATCGCATTTGTACCGACCATTTCTGTCATTCACAAGCAGGCCCGAGTGAGTTATCGCTATGTGCATGTTGATGTTTACACTGCATCTTTGGACGCATATATACCATGTAATGGCCGATTCGTCCTTTTCTCTGATATTCCAGCGCATAGTACTTACGTGTGGTCCGCTCCTCATAGTGTAGGGCTCGTCGTCGGACTGCACCTAATGTACCTGTCTAATTACCCCAGCTTTCACGATTTGTACTGGAGATAATTGTAACGCCGTTCAACTGTTGGTGGGGGGCGAGTGTCAGACAGGAGCAGATTGACATGGTGCGCACCTTTCACGTCTTCGTTCCGTGTTTGACAGCTGCTAACGCCACCGTCGGTGCTGACCATTGACTGTTTTCGTATGCCGCCTGCAGTGTCGAATGGGCCTTCGACGCTTGCATGGAGTCGCAGCTGTGAAAGGTTCACGTGAAGCCTGGCCGGGTTGCGGAGAAGCCAGGGGTAAATCCTCGATGACAGGTTGATGACGATCGGGTTGCCACGATGCTTAGATACCGAGTCGGCCGACCGGCGCACGCTCGCCGTCCTCGGGACCTTCCTGGACACCTTCCTGTTTTGGACGTGCCCCCGCTCGTGGGTGTCAGGACGGATGGCGGACGTCGCAAGCATGGCTGCAGGTGAGTTACAAGTCCCTACGTTGAGGTGTGCTTGGTCGGATGCGTCTCGAACGAGCATGGTGGCTGGCTGTCGACAGGCGAGCGTGCTGTCCCGGGATCGGAGGCTTGGCGGGGCACGAGCGGCGCGTCTGGTGGTGGACCGCGATAAGTGCGCGAGGATGATCTAGTCTCCCGCATGCTCGTTGCCAGTCACCGTTTGGCCGTCGTCGGCAAGGTGGCGTGAGCGAGAGATTGCCTGCCAAGCCATTGCCAAGAATCTTATTATTTGCAGCTCCGCCTGCCCTCGACCTGTTTTTGATCCTACGTATTGCTATTTCTCATCCTCTCTTTCAACGCAGCTCCTGCTCATCGTCGCCTCCGTTCCCGTTTCGCCGTTCCTCGCGGCACCCAAACCTTCCCACTCGTTTAGCCACCTGTCACATGACTATCGCGATGAGGATGAAGTTCGCGCTCGTGGGCGCCCTCGCGCTCCCATTGTTCGTGTCTGCGCACCATCCCGAAAACGCTGTCCAGCATCGTGCCCGTGCCAGCACCGTGACCTTAGTTGCTGGCTCTGCATCTTCGAGTGCTAGTGGTGCTTTGACAGTTCCCGCGTCTTCGTCAACTGAGTCGCTCACGTTCTCGCTGCTTTCCACCAACCCTACCGCGGTGCCTCTCGTGTCCATCGTGTCGAACGCTAGTACACAGACCACGCATGCGATCTCCACGACTTATCCTGCCGATGCGACCCAGACGTGGGTCCCCTCCGCTCCAGCCCTGCCAAACGGTACGCATATATAGATGCAACGGGACGTGGAGCACGATCACTTACATCTTGACAGCGGCATCGCTTAAGCCCTCAAACTATCCGGCTCTTGACAAGACGCCGCCGACGGACTCGGACGAGGTGAAGGCGTGGATTGAAGAGGTCTATGCGACCGGCATCGAGATCCCGGACATTCCCGTGACCAACCTGGGAGGTTGTGGAAACAACACCGCCGCCGCCGCCAACTCAAGTCGGTGCTGGTGGACTTGCGGCGGATGCACTCGCGACGTCGACGTCACGACTTGCCCCACGAAGGAGGCGTGGGGGTTGACGTACGACGACGGCCCGTCGCCGTACACTCCCGACTTGCTCTCTTACTTTGACCAGAAGGACTTGCGCGGAACGTTCTTTGTCGTGGGATCGCGTGCGATCTCGCGCCCTGCTATGCTCCAGGATGAGTATATGATGGGCAACCAGATTGCGGTGCACACATGGAGTCATCCTTACATGACGACGAAAACGAACGAAGAGGTGATCGCTGAATTGGGATGGACGAAGAAAATCATCAAGGACGCGCTCGGTGTGACGCCCATCTACTGGCGCCCTCCCTACGGCGACATTGATGATCGTGTTCGTGCCATCGGCTTGGCGATGAATTTGTACCCTGTGATATGGACTCGCATTAGCAAGACCCAGACTTTCGACACTGGAGGTAGGTTTCCATCCTGTCACGTTGTGCCTGATCGCGTAGCGCTCAACGTCCGAATTCATAGACTACACGCTTCCCAGCGGGTCGACCACAGCTGTCGAGGTCTTGAATAATTGGGAGGCAATCATGAACAACTCGTCCCAGATTGACACGGGTTTCATTGTGCTCGAACATGATCTGTTCCAGCAAACCGTGGACATCGCAGTCGGCTATATCCTCCCGCAGGCCCTCGCGCACACGCCTTCATTTAACATCACGCCAGTCATCGAGTGCCAGGACATGCCGCTGTCTAACGCTTATATCGAAACCAACGATAACTCCACGAACACTCTTCCGCTTGGTAAGTTCGCCCATCGTCTTTCGTAGATGACATTGACTAACATGATTGTTCCGGATCAGACGCTGCGAAATCGATCTATCCGACAAACGCTTCGGCGACTGCAGCTGCGGCCTCTGCTAGCGCGGAAGCCACTGGTGCTTCGGGCAGCAGCAGCGCGGCCGGCAGTGAGGGTAGCACATCGTCAGGTGTCTCCACCAGCGATGCTCAGGGCTCCACAATGGTGAACGCGGCGGTCTTGACGACTGTCCTCAGCCTTGTGGCTGGCATGACCGCCCTCCTTCTCTGAACTGCCTTCCGACGCCACGTCCCTTTCGTCGCAGTCACGAACGTTCATGAGAATTCAACGAGGCTAGGTAAAAGCACTAGCCCTTTTGCTACGCAATCTTTTGTCCCACGTCTAGTTTTAGATATGCGTGCAATCTTCCAATGGTGCGGACTTTGATACCTCGACTGATCCGCCAGTCACCTTAATGTAATTGCAACCTCCTACACTCCCATAGCCTAACCTTGACTTGATAGCCGACAGGAGAAGCGCTATCTTATATTTCTAACTTTTTTCTTTGGCTTGTTATGTGCAAAGTCGATGACGAGCTCTGGGTCTCGAGTCCGTGTTCACATACTACTGCACCACATACATAATGCATGCGTACTTTAGAATTACCCCGATCGCGCGATGAACGGCAGACATTCGGGAAGCAGCTCTGAGTTCCTTCCGCGATTCCGCAGCTGTAAAGCTTGAAGCACCTGCTTCGGGATCGGACATGCGCACAACTTATTCATCTCGGAGAAACCTTGCGAATGAACCCTATAGTGAACGTTCGCGTGCACGACGAATGGCGTTGCGGACTTCTCAGCATCGACGTCACTGAAACGGATCCAGAGGCCAGGAATAGCTGCATTCTCAGATCTGGGGTCTGAGAATCTTGCTCCACGGAACATGGAGGGTATAGTCTCTGTGCGCGCCACCTAAGATGGGTCGCGAACACGCACGCACACAGAGGCCGAGCCGGGCTCTGGGCGAGAGCTGCACGATGCTGCTGCCTCACTTGCAGGTAGCAGGTGATGCGATGTATAAGTCGCGAGGGAGCGAGAAGTAATGCGGCACGCACAAGGACGTTGGCGGTAGCATGACGTCAGAAGTAGGCTTTGGAGTCGAGGAGGCTAGGGTTGTCGCAGCTGTTTGTGCTGAGCATTCCGCCGGCCGAACCAGGCGATGTGCGGTTTAAATGTCAGACATGCAGAAAGTGAAAGAATGGTGTTGTTCAGATGGGGGGCATGAGGGAGAATGCGCAGCACGACGATCGTCGCGTGGGATGATGACAGACATGACTTCCCGGGGAATGAGTGTTGGTTCTCACGGGGATAATAGATCGCAATGCAACTGCAATAATAGCTGCAGCATGCAATCCGAGCATACACTGAACCTCGGATGAATTTATGGGTGCAGCACGACGATCCTGGGGTGGTCGAGCATAGAAGAACTGACGGGAAAGGAGCTGCAACGCACTTAGTCGATATAAAGCAACGAAGTCTGTCGTATGCCCAACGAATAACCTTGCATATTCGGTGACCATCTAGCCCGAGACGGCTTATTAGGTGACATAGGGACATCCACTGCACTTGGCCAGAAAGGTAAGATCCTTGCCATAAAGAACGTATGCGAAAATAAGGTCGATTACGTTCACCGGCCGGATATCACCCCCCCCGGACGAGCGAGATGAGATATTCCGACTATGCATCAGAGACCAATCAACTAGGAGTGATCCGTCAACAATGAAGAATGCTAATTCCAGCTGCAGCCTAGAAGGAAGGATAGAGTCAGCTTCTAAGAATGCCCCGATAGTAGTATGCAAAAGTGACAATTCTATATAGCTATGGCCATATATATATTTACAATTAATTTATCTTTCATGCCTGCCTAGCTCAATCGGATAGAGCGTCAGACTCTTATGAGTAACAGGCATCTGAAGGCTGCGAGTTCGACCCTCGCGGTGGGCTAGTGTTTTTGACTCACTCTTGGATCCTGTTCCTGGTGCCACCTGCCATTGCTGCTCTATCTTCTTCGGGCCTATCAACTTCGATGTTCACAGCATTCGCCGTCCCCAAAACATCCCTTTATTGTGCACAAGTGCTCATCGTGTCGTTCAACGGGCGTACATGAGCTTGAAGTGACCGGAACCATGTACTTCCCTACCTCCGCTGCCAGACAGATCTCTTCAGCACCTGCCCTGCCTGTGCCCACTGAACCTGTTGTCTGTCTGTCGCCAAGCCCGCGCAAGAGCCTGTTCTGCACTCTGACAAAGAGCGGCATCACCGCATGGCGCGTTCGGGTACGCCTCTCTGAACTACTCAGCGGTAACGGTATGGACGTTCATGTTTGTTTTCCAGCCGTCCGCCGTCCTGTCGTACTTGTCACGTACTCAGACGTCAATCGCTGAACATGGCGAGAATGTTTCTATGAGCTGGACGCCGAGTGCTGCGCGGATTGTGATACAGGTGAGTGTACCTTGAGGGGAATGTAACTGCATACGACAATGACATATGGACGGTTGTATCCACATCGTGCTATAGACATCATGTTCCTTCCTGGTTCTTGTGGCCGTGCAGTACAGCCCAGATGAACTGCTCTATCAATCACCTCTGCTTGCGTCCAGTGCTCAGCGGCATTTCCTTCCTGGTCCGGGTGAGGCGTTACCGCTGCAAGCCGTCACGCTTCGCCTAGAGGGTGTTGTACGGTTGGAAGGGATGCTCTTGAGGTGCGGGAACATTCACGTTCTCTTGCGGGATTATTCTATAGCTATGGACCTACAGCGTGTCACCTCGCAATGATAACATTGTTTTCTCTACAGCGAGCCCATCCTCAGTGCAGCGTATCCCATGGCCAGGGATGCAGGATGATGACGACGCGTATTTTACGTGGATGATGAACGAGGAAGAATTCCCCTGGCTAGTTGACCCTGACGGTGCGCTACTACGGCATTGCGAGCGGAAGAAAGCCTGTTGACTATGCCGTTTTTCAAACGTATAGTGTGTGTGACCAAGATCTCGAATTCGAAAGTCATAGGCTTTGAGACTTGGATCACTTCTGACGGCCGTGCATACTTTGTCGAGATGTATGAAGAGCAGGAAGAAGAGGACGGCGCTGATCGACGCTCAATGACTACGGTTCCGGACGATTTTTACCATGTAAGAGGTACGGTTTACGGCTCAACTCTACATGTCAGCTCAAGTGCTATTCTGCAGTCTCGGAGACCGAATGACTCGCCGACACGCAGTTCACACCCCAAGTCTCACCTACAATGGCACGGAACCTGCGTACATAACATTGACCCGCCACGTTGGATTCAGAAGCGGCGGCGGCAAAACCCAGACGACCTCAAGCCAGGCGAATACGCATACCATGAGCCGCGGCGTGCGATGACAGTCGCTATCAACATCCGATTCTCTCTGGTGGCGACGGGTACTTTGACGGGTACTGTGGAATTCACGAACTTCCCGACGGAGGAAGCGCCCTCCCCAAAGCCTCAAGTCCTGCAGATCCCGCTCATGTATGCACGGGAGGGAACAGGGCCAGTGCACTCGATGGAATGGAGCTCTGATGGGTACGTACTGGCTGTGGGTTGGGAGAAGGGCTGGGCACTGTGGAGTGTGGGCGGGCGGTGTCTTGCCTGGGGATTCGGCGTTGAGTACGAGGTGGATAAAGAGAAGTATGTATTCCGTGAGATAACAAAGATTACTGTTAAGCTGATTTCCGCCAGATTCCAGGATGCGTTCATGTATGGCGTCAGGGATTTGGTAGCTTTCTTCCCATATTGGGTCGGCCACCCAGGAACTCACCATGTCATTTGAAATTTGTAGTTTTGGGTTCCTGGAAACTTCGAGCTTGTAGTTCTTGCGAACGTCTCACCAAACAGTGCGTGCTCTGCCAGCTGTCCTTCATATCCGGCTGCTAGATCTCATCATTATAGAGGACGACGGTCAACTCTTCATTATCCCCTTTGCGAAGAGTGCGACAACCAGTCAACATTCCCCCGTGAGTCAATATCCACTTCAACGAGAGACCTCATCTCAATACAGGGATGCAGGATAATACACAATATGCATTCCTCCAAATGGATGACCGTGTGCTGGTATATCGTGGTGCTGACCAGCCTGACATGAGTGTGATCAACCCCGAGTCTGATGTATGGCAGCACGTCAAGGTACTTCCAGATAATGTTTTGTTGTACGTGTGGTCCGCTCACAGGCAGTGTAGATTCCTCACTCCTACCTAGCTGCGAACTGGCCGATACGGTACTCAGCTCTCAGTACAGATGGCAGGCTCATTGCTGTGGCTGGCCGCAGAGGGCTTGCACACTACAGCACTACATCTGGGCGCTGGAAGCTGTTCGCGGACGAGCTGCAAGAGCAGGCTTTCACAGTGAAAGGTGGACTGCTCTGGTTTCATCACGTTTTGATTGCCGCTGTAGAGGTTGCGAATGCATTCCAGGTGGGAGACAATCGCAGAACCCATAATTCCGTCATATTGACCGAACACGCTTGTAGATTCGACTGTACTCCCGCGATCTGGAGTTAAGCAACCAGAACGTCTTGCATCGCGAGGTGCTCACTTCGCCTGTCGTCATCCTCTCATTGGTCGACAACTCCCTGCTCGTCTATACGGCCGATAACACGCTTTATCACTATCTCATCATTCCCACCGCAGAGACGATTAAACTGCACTTGTGCGGCAGCATGAGCTTCAATGGTGTCATTGCTGTCCCTGGAGCTGTTCGATTGTTGAGTTGGATGATTCCAAGCGCTCAGAAACGTGCGTATCCTGATTAAACTGTCCATGATTTTGATACGAGATCGTCCTACAGAATTGGGAGATCCTGTTGACGACTTGGCTGTTGCTACGGTCTTGATGATTGTGGGAGGAAAGCTGGTTCTGCTGAAACCTAGAAGGGTTCGTAAAACGAACACAACTTGACCGCCTGAAAGCTGACTCTCTCCTCATTGGTAGTCCGGGGAGGAAGAGGTCAGATATGATATGCAGATCCTCGCTGACCGCATAGAATTCTGCTGGATTCACCTGCGCGGAATTGGCACACTGGAAAACTCGCTTTGGGGCTATGATGGGCAGGGCATACGCCTGTGGCTCAATGCTTTGCATATCGAGTCAAGTACGAGTCAAACGGCGGAAGCGGGCGTCATCCAGGCTAATGTCAAGGAGAATGTCAACATTCCGCTCGAATTTTACCCGCTATGTGAGCAACCTGCTTGGTATTATGCGAAGTCCGTCGTGACCATGTCTTTAGCTGTCTTGATGGACAAGGGGATCATTATCGGAGTGGAGTATGAAGCTGCAACAAGGGCGAGCCTATCCTTCACGATGTTCAGACAAGTGACTAGTGTGAGTGCTCAATGAGTGTTTATATCCGATCTTGTTCTAAGATCATTGCCAGTCCCATCTATTTCTTAACCACGTTTTGCTTTTCCATCTGGAGAACAGACAGATGAAGGAGGCGATACTCTTCGCTTCTCACTACGAGCATTTGGTCTACTTCGCCCATGCCCTCGAAATGATGCTGTTCAGCGTCGTAGAGGAGGACGCGACCTCGCAGCATGACAGCAGTGCGGATGACGATGACGATGTAGAGGAGCAACCTCAGCTTCTACCAGATACAGTGGATTTTCTGGACCACTTTGACGTTGCGCTGGACGTAATTGTCGGGTGCGCTCGGAAGATCGAGATGACCAGGTGGCCCCGGCTGTTTGACATCGTTGGCAACCCCAAGAACCTGTTTGAGGTAAGCATATGGGAGAACGAGATAAGAAGTTGGCGCTGATTTACTCCCAGGTCTGCTTGTCATCCAACCGCCTCAAAACCGCAGGCTCATACTTATTGGTCTTGCATGGCCTTGACCAGCTGGACGGTGATGGTGTGAATGGTGATGCGGTCCGCTTGCTGAAGAGCGCCATCGAGGTGAAGGATTGGCAGCTTTGTCGCGAGATTCTGCGATTCCTTCAGTTCATTGATGAGACCGGCGAGGCTCTGCGGTCTGCCTTGGCAGAGGCACATATCATTCCCGCCCTGAACGGCACGGCTTTCGTAAATGGAGTGCATTGATATCGGAGGACATTTGTTCTGGCACTGTAGTTCTTCCCGGTCTGTATTAGTCTGTATTGCATCCTTATCTGCTTGTATGGATCTAGAATTTGTACGCGCCATGCGGCGATATCTGTGCGGTGGGCATATATAATCCTGGCTCTCATGAGGCTATCATCGGGGTTTGCCTCAGAAGCAGTCTGTGGTCTGAGCCTTCGATTGGTTGAATCTATGGTTACCTTCAGCATTGCGGCTCGCATACTACGAACTCGCATACTGGGAGTCTCCGGTACTAGAAGAATGGCCACAATTGCCCATGGTGCCACACAGCCGATTACTTTTACTCCCGAAGGGGCAGTCTCGATATCATATCTTCAGTTGGTAAATACGCCATTTTCTCTCGTTCCTTCCATCGGTGAGTGAACAATGCCTACATCGGAACATCGCGCTCAGTTCGTTATCACAGAGAAAGCATTTGGATCGCAGCCCGACTGTCTAGGGATCATTGTTGTTCGCGATCTACCTGAGACCTTCGCATCAGCCAGAGAACGGCTGCTAAAGCTTGCATATCAATTCGCAAAGCTAGATGTCGAAAAGAGAGAACGCTGTGCGGATCCCAAGAGCAAATACAGCTTCGGATGGTCTCATGGCAAGGTAAATTGCATGACGTCTCGTATTGTGCTATCACTGAACTCAGAACCAGGAAATCATGAACGGAAGGCCTGGTACGTTATCATGGACGTGCATTGTTGCCAAATCGATCCTAACTTAGCTTAAAATTCTTCAGATACTCTGAAGGGATCATACTATGCCAATCCAGTGATCGATACTCCTGACGTTCCTCAAACCCTCCGCGACGCATATCCCGAGTACTATGGCTCAAACATATGTGAGTGGTCTCATAGTTTTCCATCACGGTAGCACATTACGCAGCGCGATGTAGGGCCGAGCAATGATATCAAGGGAATCGAAGGTTTCGAGGAGGCATTCAAGGCCTTAGGCAGGTACGTGTTATCCAGTGCTGGCACGATGTCTCGCAACATCCAACTCTCGACCTGCACCAGAATAATTTTCGGCGTCGGTTGCGAACTCGCAGCGGCATGCCAGCCGTTTGGTAAAGGCGCACTCTCCTGCACATATTTGCCCTACGCTGAGCTGCTACTCAATAATCAGCTTCACAACACCTAGTTGATTCCTCCGTTTCCTTGGCGGATCTCATCAAGACTTCGCAGACGACCAAGGCCCGCCTTCTGCACTATTTCCCTCCATCTCCGGAGAACTCGTTGCCTGCAGAAGACGAACCCATCGACAGTTGGTGCGGCTTCCACCTCGATCACTCGCTCCTGACTGGGCTCTGCTCTGTACGTACGGAAATCGAGAATGCTCATCACTGTCGTTGAGCGTAAACTCCTCTAGGCCATGTTCCTCCGCCCCGGCCCCAACAACGAACCTATAGCGGTAGCATCGCC
This sequence comes from Laetiporus sulphureus 93-53, assembly GCF_001632365.1. NCBI lineage: Eukaryota > Fungi > Basidiomycota > Agaricomycetes > Polyporales > Laetiporaceae > Laetiporus > Laetiporus sulphureus. Next base: position 330,264 of record NW_024468530.1, on the reverse strand, counting down.
GTCGCCTTCATCAGGACTGTACATCCGCACGCGCGGTGGGGCGCTTACCAAGGTCTCCATTCCTGCAAACTGCCTGGCATTCCAGACCGGAGAAGCCCTCGAACTCGCTACAGCAGGCAGCTTGCGCGCGACTCCCCACTGCGTGCGTGTCGGTGCCGGCCAGGGAATGGAGGGCGTCTCCCGCGAGACTTTCGCGCTGTTCATGCAGCCCGACACAAACCAGCAGATCGCCGCTTCCGAGACGTTCGGGCAGTTTAGCAAGCGTGTTTTTGACGAGCATTACAAGCAGGAACAAACTACAGCATAAGATACCCGTCTATGCTACATATTATGTACAATACCTAGCAATGTGAACCTAAGCATGGGTGATCAGAGCGGAGAGATGCCGATTGTCTAGGATTGTGGGGAAGAGATAAGTCCATGGAGATGCTGCAAGATGTTTCCGACAACTGTGATGACAACAGGACTGTAGATAAGAGGACATAATGTATATCTAGGCTGAGTGGAGATGATAATCGTAGGGCACCAAGATCTCGTCGATGACTCAATCTCGCTCCTGTTCGGAAATAACGCTCCAGTCGCTGGTAGCCCCATGAGCTGAGCTGGCAGAACTGCCTCCCGAGCGGGTACCGCCAGAACGTGTAGGAGACATTGCGTGAGGGTAGTCACGGATAGTAGCATGCTCGGCATCAACCTCCACATCTTGCGGGTCATCAGCAGGAGAGCCCTTGATGAGGGACCGAGCGTACTCCATGTCTCGATAGATTGCCTCTATGGCAGTTCCAACACCATCCTCCTATAGAATTAATCAGCGAATCGGTTTGTCGTATGTGCGAACCAACACTTACAGCGCGTATCTGTTCGCCCACCGTTCGGGCACGATCAATCTGCCTCTGATCAGTAGTCGCATTGATCAACGCCTGGGTGAGATGCTCCACGGTCAGCTTGCGAACAGCAGCACCAATTCCCAGCGCCTCGACGCGATCTGCCCAGAAGAACTGGTCGCCAAAGAATGGCTTTATGATTGTGGGGATACCAGCTGTCGAATATATCAGAAAAAAGCAAAGGATGAATGAACTAGGTTCGTAGCACACCTCGCAAGGAAGCACCTGTTGTACCTGCGCCGCCATGATGGCAGGCAGCGTCGACACGCTTAAACAACCAGTCATGCGGCACGGATGCTATAGGGTAGATCTGCTTGGGAAGAGGCTCTTCTGGGTCGGACGCCTCGGCGACATTCTTGATCAGTCGATCTGACCACCCCTTCGACAGAATAGCATACACGCCACTGCGCACAATCGCACTGATGACGCAATGCGTGATTGCCTTCGGATCTGACACCACGATGCTGCCAAACCCAATGTAAACGACCTTCTTCTTCGCTTTCCGCGCAGAGTCGATGAATTCAAGGAGACTAGCTGGGGGTGTCCACTTCTTTGAGCTGACATCAGCATCATCCAGGAACCAATAACCTATAGACATTTGAGCATGACGATGGAGCAGATGAAAGGGGAGGCGCATACCCGTAACATGTATCCACTCAGGCCAGTCCAGAGGAGGAGGGACGACCACAGGGCTGAAATTATACAAGAATGGTATCTTATGAGGCTCCATCCTATCTAGACTCGTGCTGCCAAGGCCTAAGGTGTTTTTTCTCCAGCGATTGATCTGACCTGCAGTTGCTCGCCAGAACACCTGATCGAATAGTACATATGACTTCGGCCATAATCAGCAAGGCGCTATGTATGGGTTCGATATGATCAGGCGCACCATGTAGTTGTAGTTTCCTCCCATCTGTCACATTACGATGACGCAGATCAGTGGTTAGATCGTAGCGGCGACATATGTGTAACGTACCTTGTGTTCCGGAACCGCAAAGGCATGAGGATAAGCTCTATGCAACCGGTATGTTAGATATGCAAACCATAAAGGGGTGAATATTACCTTGTGCGGGACCATGTCATAGTGAAAGCCCTAAAGTACGGGATCTTGAGTGCTTCCGCGATATGGTAGCCAGCCATTGCACTCGGACTCTCAATCAGGACATCCGTGCCTTGACAAGCCTCCCAAGAGGTCTTGAGCAAGTCATCTATCCATCCACGGAACTGTGAACCATTGAGCAAGAAAGTTCACCAAACATCAATATGAACGTGGGCAAACCTTGAGCATGCCTTCCTTCAAGAATGAAACTGTGAAAGTGCCGTTATCGACACAAATCCGCATCAGCTCCGCAGGATCGCCGCCGACGTATCCGAACTCAATGCCATGCTGTCAATAGATTTAGCCAATGTCCTCTTTTGGTTTCAGATATGACACACGCACAGCCTCAATCCACTCCTTGAACTCTCCATGAGTCGCGATGCGTACGCGGTGGCCATCCTTCATGAGTCCCTTCGCCAATGCAATGTATGGCTGAACGTCACCCCGAGAGCCAACCGTAAGAAACGTGAAGTGCAAAGGCTCCTTCGGCTTGAAAGTCAGGAAAGTCGAAGACATCGAGTTAAACATGACAGCAGGAAGTGAGCCTGACATTGAGGCATCGTGCTCGACCTTCTGCTCCATCTCTCCGTCGGGTGATGTTTGCGGACCCGCTTCTTCTAGAATTAGAGCATCATGCTGCCCCAGGCTCTGGCAATGTTGGTCACCAGACTCGACACGACGACGAACATCTTCCATTTGGCGCTCCAATATGTGCACGAAGGCAGCTCTACGTTCTTCATCTGCGAATTCGAAGAAAAGCTCCTCGTAACCTCTGATGACGATTACGAGGCCCTGATGTGCAAAGTGAAATGCTTTGGAGTTCTCCGTGGAGAGGACGTCTCGAATCGGCAAGATCATCTATATGATGTCAGCAAATATTACCACTGCGTAACGAACCACCGACCTACCTTCGTTCGCGAACTTAGGGGGCCACTGGACTTGAAGCAGAAGAAGTTTGTCGAGACGTACAGGCGGCCGTACACCGGCAGCATCCTGTAGATATACCCAGAGAAGACTTTGGGATGTCAGCAGATACCCGAAAGCCGCTCAATACGATGGTATATACCTCCCAAGAGCTTCTCTCGCTCATCAAAGGCGAACGCAGTGTGAAACTTATCCACCGTGTCCTGCTCAAGTATAGTTTCCGGTGTGTCCAAAACGCTAAAGTATCCGAAATCGCTGGATCCGCTTGTGGTCATCCTGCTTCCCGAGCCGGTATTTGGGGAGAGTACTTCTGACACGCCTTCGCCGCCGCTCCTGCCCGATGCTGGACCAGGCTGCTCGGAACCGCTCCTGGCGCCTCCAAACGGATTGCTGAGAGTTCTTCGAGAAGGCATAGATGGCATTCTAAGCCAAGAGGGCATACCAACACCCCAAGGGATCAGGCTGGTGTCTCTTGTGGGAGTCGCGGTGAGTTCAGACATTGAAGGAGATGGTGATGGTGACGGAGGATAGGTATGGTGGGATGCCACTAGCTGGCTGGATGAGGAAGGAGCAGGAGGGCTCTCGGGACTATGTGACATCCCCGCATCCGAGTATGTCGAAGATTTCGGCGACGTGGTAATGGCCATGATATTTGTCGAACCCCTCTTAGCGACATGCGTGAAGTCTTCATTGTCATCACGTTCAGGAGAATGGGCGGGTCGGACGAGAGGCGCATTCTCTTGTAGAGGTCGCAGGAGCGATGTTAACCGTGAACCTGAAGACGCTTTGGACGTCTGACCAAGGACAGGCAGACTCTGGGTACGCAGAGCGGAAGGCGGAGAATTGGGTGGTCGTGCTGTAGTTGTATCTATCACTGCAGGAGGCGTCGCAGCTTGCGGCATCGCTCGGTATGCGCGCACGGCATCGCGTATCTGAGCGAGCGCGGCTGGAAGATCACGGAAGTATGCAAAGAAGTAGGAATCTATAGACCCCTGGTCATTCTTATCAACGACTTTGACTTCTATGGTCTCGCTAAAATCCATCGCCGACGACTTCTCGACCTCAAGGATAGCAGAATATGGAATTGCAATCTTAAAGACTATAGTGAGTGCCAATCCGTGAACTTGTCGTCGTGGAATCTCACCTTCACACTATCCCCCATGTTCTGGGCCTTGAACATAACCCTCTTGATGGCCTTCACCCACTCGTCTCGGCTAGGCGTAGAATCCGCGGACAGCCTTATGGCTTTCTGATTCGTCCTGAGGCGAATGTCCTTCTCATGCAGTGGTTCGCAGCTAATCGCATAACGCAAGTCTACTATTCCATGCGGAAAGTATGGATCCTTTTGAAGTAATTTATTAGCTAAGAGAAGCATTGGCACGATTAGAATGCGTACAGATGGTGATTGATACCATGAAAGGGCGTCATTCTTGAGAATGAACCAATGTCTGATCCGGCGCTTAGTGCGCTGCGCCTTCTTCATCAGGGATCCTGACTTTAGGACTTGATCCTGATAAGCACAGGTCAGATCAGTCTGCATTGCATCCATAAGCAGATCGCTGACCTCCCGTGAGGGCATATGGGCAAAAAAGCACAGGTATGAATCTGTCAGATACATATATCCCTGGAGCACTTTAGGGAAATCATCAGCGCGATTCTTGCACGACATTCACGCGCACTTACAGATTGACCTGAGTAGCCAGCACGGCATCTCTGAAATGATGAGCTCAAGGGCATATATGTGCAAACTGACTGGCTAACACTCACCTGCGATAACTTCATGAATCCCGCTAAGCTCAAACACCTCCCTCAACTTCCCCGCCAGCTTCGCACGGCGTTGCAACTTCACAGTCGCCATGCTCCCCGGACTGCTCGGCTCCTTCCTATGTCCCTCACTGCCAGACCCATCCAATTCGTGCTCCTCATCTGACAACGTGCGCGGACTGTCACGCGGCCCGCCTCGCTCAAAGTCGTCCTCGAGTTCTTCTTCTGACATCGAGGGTTCCTCCGTACGCGGCGTCTCATCCTGATCAGGTACCTTCGGCAGCCCGGGACTCCGTGCGCGCGAATACAGAGATGCTAATACGTTCCGTCTGGAGCGTGCAAGGGGTCGGTATATCGTGTGGATGGACGAAGCAAGTCGATTGCCTAACATGATACCGCACTCAGTAAGAACACGAGGCCAGAGACGACTCTGAACGTACTGCCACGGTCATCCTCATCGCTCGACGAGTCCGCGGGCGTATTTCCTTGTGTCGCACAGTCATCTTCGTCTTGTTCTTCCGCCCATGGCATCGCTTGCAAAGCCTGGATGAGCGTCTGCGTTCCTGCGTGCATCTAGAAGTCCCTCAGCGATGGTCGCACGAGACAGAAAAGTAGCTCTCACTGATCCCGCGCCGCAAAATTTCTGTAGTTCGGGCCTCTTGGGACCAAGAGAAGGCGAACGGGGTGTAATGAACGGGGAGTCATCGTCTGCTCCGCGAGAAGAAGATGCGCGGGGATTGCGCCGACTAGCAGCAGACAGAGTTAGCTTTGACCGGCTCGGTTTGCTCGAGTAGACTGAAGCCGCAGCTGGCGTCGCCGCTTGTTCAAAATGAGTACAGAATTACACGTAAAAGAATACTCGCGTACCATCGTCATGACCAGCAGACTTCTCCTTGCCTCTACTCAAGGTCCTCAAGCTCAGCAGTCGGCTTGGACCTTGCGCATGCAAGGCTGGTTGGCTCTGAGATAGTTGTTCCTTGTTTCCAACTGATCTGTTCCTCCCGAGCCTGTCCGTCGTTAGTTCTTTGGCACGTCTCACTTTGTCCTTAAGATCACTTGCGAGATCCCCGCGTTTCTCTAGAGAGGCGGGTGCGGGGCCGCTCGACGCATTTGCCGCAGCGTCGGCAGCAGGGTTCTCCTCGGCCATATTGAGGGTATGTGAGATGGTGGTGTCAGTGAGGGAGAGGAGAGAACATGAATCGGCAAGCTGAGGTCATGCAGTGTACGAGTAGCGTACGTCCTCGGTATAGGGAGGGGAAAGGCGCCGGTTCCGAGTCCGGGGTAAGAGACCACGTGGTATTGCCTGATCTAGGTAGCGCTGCATGCAGATAGGCGCCCAACTGTTCGTTTCCTGCGGCCGCGCGCGATGGCACCGTGCACGTTTTTGTTTCTCCGTTCCTGTCTGTGTGGTCGGTGTAGGGTATACCATGCAGCTCCGCGGTGAGATGTGCATTGGATCGGCGTCGGTTCTTTCGTGAGTGCTTCGTCTGAGATATAGTAGAGTATGGTTGACTGGACCTGACACTGTGGCACCAGGCTGGCGGCGCTGCTATGCCTCATATTTATGCATGTCGGTCCTCATCGTTATCCTTCGTGTTGTTCCTTATCTCAAGTATGCATTTGATTAGGTTGGACAAATCAACACCTCGCCCGTCCCTCGAGACATATCTATGGTGAATCCCGAAGCTGCCTTGTATTCAGTGCGAGGTGATTAACGCCGTGAGCTGTGCAGGTGAAGGTGAATATGTCTGGTTACGGGTAAGCACCAGTCTTCACGCATGGATCGGCTCCTGATAACGCTGCGCAGAGCCGCACTGCACACAGCCCTCAGCGACCCCATCGAAGGATTATACACGACGAATGCCTCAGCGCCTCTGCAGAAGCAGGCTGGCTTACGGAACTTCTACGACTTTGGCCTGTACTCCTACTGTGCCTATGTGAATCATACCGCGGGCACATGCTCGAATCACACGACTGCTAACAGATTTGAGCCGTTCCAAGTCATCACAGCCGACATGCTCGCGAACTACTCCGACCTGACAGATTACATTATCTCGCCGACGACATTCACGGACTTACCGTACCTCGGCCAGTTTTCCAACGGCGCCTATTACCTGCTACTCATCGGTACGATCTGCGCTGCCATAGCGCTGCTCAGGTAAGCCCTGCACAGAGATTACACATAGCCGCGCGGTGACAAAAGGTTCTGACAATAGTGGTATAATCAAGCACCCGCTGACTTTCCTATGCTCTACTGCATTTGCCATCATCGGCAGTGCTATGCTTCTCGTAGGAGCTACTATATGGACTGTCATCGTACACAAGGCACAGTCTATCAATAAAGTCCAGGTCGGGACGACCTCAGACACCTCCCCTCTCGAAATCGTCGTCTCCATGGGGGATGGAATATACCTTGCTTGGGCGGCCTTTGCCCTTCTCGTTGCATCCATCATGCCGTACATGATCAGGTCTGTCTTGCTCAGAGCCTCCGTCGCGCTCTTGCACTGATTATGGTCGAATAGTTGCTGCACATTTCGCGGATGACCCACGCCATATAGCCAGTCTATACTCAAATTACACCGTGTTGGCAGCACCCGGCACGAAACATCGTACATATACCTCACGCTCTGTGATTGCTTTTATCTGTGCCCGCTATCGATACCTTGTACTCTTGTAGACCTTACCATGACAATGTAGACGATCATTGATCGACTTCCCGAGGACAGCCGTCGCCGCACGTACGCGTCATTGATCCGGACATACGGATAAGCGGCAGATGCGCCGTCCCGACGCGTAGAAGTTCGTGAGTAATGGGAGCGGTGTCATTGGCAGTATGATGCAACTACAAATACAGGTGATGCGAGGCAGACGTAAAATCCTAGAGAACACAGAGGAAGAGGTAGAATGTCTGTGACACGGGGAAAGGATTAAGCTATACAGAATAACACTATGTACTGCTACTTGCTTCGACTTTGAATTGGATATATTCACGGTTCACGATGACTTCAGCCAGGACTTGAGGTTCAGCCAGGATGCGCGTGTTTTCTGCTCGCGGTCGCTGTTGATGCTCGACTCGTCAACACTATTTGTCTCCGAGGAAGGAGCGGAGTAGTGAGCTGGGAGGTACGCCTCAGCGGGCGCGCCCATAGTCATTGGGCGCATGCGTGACTGCCGAATAAGATCGAGGATCATTGAGAAGCCTTGACGTGACTATGAAGTAATGAGCACCGTGCAAGCGAGAATGAAAGCGATGGTCATACTCTCTGAATATTTGCCTTGAATTTTGCTAGTCCGTGGCTCTCGATCTTCTTTGTCAGACCCCAGCCAAAGCCAGATGCAAATCTCGCTTCGGTATTTTGAAATGTTTTTCTGAACGACAAACAAGATCTTAGTGGGATGAGTCCCTTTCAAGAGTGTGTAGATAGCGTACCCATCATCCATCTGCTGGAAGATGACGCGCTCCTCTACGCGCATCACCTTGACATGATCCAGGTTCCTCGTCGAGCAACGCACGACTCGACCAGCAGGGTCCACCTCGCTCTCCTCAACGACCCACGACTCCGCACGCGAGACGATACCCTTTGGCGCCCATCTTGGCAGCGCACCGCTTTTGAGGATGAGGCGCGTAGTCAGGAGCGTTCCAGAGGGAGTGAGTGTGCGCGAGACGACGTCGCAGGAAAGGACATGGGAGGCAAGGGGGTTGGGGTATCGCATGAAGAATGCATAGGAGACGATTGACCAGGGATCGCTGTGGGGCGGGGTCGCCATCATCAATGAATTACGTACGGATGATGGCAGGTACTGCGACCTAATACTCACTCGTACAAAAAGGACTGCGAGTAGAACCTCATTGAAGCAGACGATCCCGGCGATGAGGTGCGCTGAGTGGGCGGTGAACGAGAGGATAAGTGGGTGGGAGACGTGGGCGTGAAGCCTGAAGCAAGGATCTGAGTTATAGACCCCCTCAGACAGATGACCCTTTTGAGTTCTTAGGAATCCTGGCGGCGGATGCCTTTCCGCTTGTGGAGATCAGAGGACCACGTGATCGAGCCGTAGCCTCGGCCTCGCATATCGGCACCATTAGCGCTCGTCACGGCGGTCCTCATATGCTCGCGTGGCCACTGCAGCGGCGGCCTGTCCAGCCAAGTCTCGCTCTCGTCGCCGCGCAACTTCTCCTCACTGTGCCGTGCAACTTCTGCGCCAGAACAATTAACACGCGTTGCGCGAATCTAACGTTCTATCATACAAATGACGAGAGTATGAAGTCGATCCAGCCACCACCAGATCACATACACTCCTCGTCTCGAACCGACCCATCTATACTTACGAACACGCGCAGTCCGTCAAAGGCTGGACGTACCCATATGGGTTCACCTTCCCGCACGCTCTCCAGCCTGTGTTCTTGTATCAAGGCCAGCTCCTCTCCTTCCAGCTCTTTGCCTCCCGCCGCCTCGGTGATCGCCAGCCAGTCGCTGTACGGCATTTCGTGGCCAAATCCAAGCAAGTATGTGCGCTTGGCATTCATGCGTCTCGCGATCTCGACAGACTCCGTGATGCTAAGGTGTGACGTGTGTGGCTGGATGCGCAGGCAGTCGAGCACGAACACCGGAGGTATTTTCGGCTGCCCCTGCAGCAACGTCCACACATCTTCCGGGATGTGTGACACATCCGAAACGTAGGTCACCGCGTCTTGGATTACGAAGCCGAAGCATAGGTATGGAAGCACACGTTTGGTGGGCTCCGTGGGAAGGCATCCACTGTGGATGGGAGTGCCCGGCACGTTGGGCGTGGACGGGTTGGTGGATGCTGGTGAAATAGAATACGGGCTAATTGACATATCCAGGGGAGGTGCCGATGAGAACATCCGCCCGTGGTGGACTGCGTGTTTCAGATGGGAGACAGGTAGCTGATCGTAGGGATAACGGCATACCTGCAAACGGCAGAATCCGAATGCCAGTGTCACCTATCTCGAAGGGAACACGGTCCTCGATGATGTGCCACTTAAATTCAGGGACCTGTATCATATACAGTTTAGCTTGACGGAGACGACTCGCGACGCACACTCACATCCCCTCCACCTGACGCGAACTCCTTCGATACCAGATACGGGAAGGCACGCTGCACCTCCTTGAATGTTGCCATCGAGACATAGATGTCAATGTGGGGTTGTATCGCGCCGTGCAAAGTCCATCCTGTGAAAATCAGTCAAATTCCAGGGGCTGCTCCGGGGGTTCAATCATTCCCCACCTCGCAAATCATCTAAGCCGTTCATAGCTGACACAAGCAGTGAAAATGTTCTAAGTAGATGTTCGGCCGCTCATGTCAGAACAATCAGCACACACCATCAGCATGTGCATGTGTGATAAGCACAGCATCTATACGGCGTAGGCCGAACTTGGGGAACCATTCCACGGCTGCGGACTGGAAGCTCTTCCCGACGTCGATGATGATAGTTCTGGACCGTCGTGCTTCTCGTAAGACGTCGCGATGTTCAGAAGAAGGGTGTCTTACACGCTCTGGGAGTCACGACCGCGAAGCCTCACAGCAGCAGATGTGTTGCGCTATGGATTGTTTCAATACAGTGTGCAATAAGCGAGGATCTAGCGCACTGACTCTTCTGTTCTTCTGGCCCTCCGGAGTAAGTGTCGAAAGACATGTGCGACAAGGAATCGCATCAGGCGGCGCGGTAAGACAATCGACGTGAGGGATTGTGGAAGACGTCCCAGTGCCCAAGAAAATAAACTCGACTGGGGACTGAGCGTGGTGTCCGTTCGTGTGAACCATGGCCATACAAGTCGATGCAAAGCAGGGGGGGTTCACCGGTTCCGATATCAAGCAGCACCACAGGTCGTTGAATTTATAGAGAGGAGGCCGGCAGGACTTGGGTATCAGACCGGATCACAGGCACAGCTGAGCGCACGCTATGGCGTCTCGCGAGCTTGAACGGCATCGGCGTCCTCATGCGAATAGCTCAGAAAAGAGCTGCCAGGCCCACTGCCCGGTGAGCGCATCGTCCAAGATGGTCAAGTTTGCGCGATGATACGGCATGCCATCACCTCTTCGCGAAGAGCGCCCTCTTTTCTCCGCGGACCCGCACGTGGCAGATCCCGTCCTGGTTATGATGGCCACCAGGGGCCCACAGCGTGCATAGCAACGTTTTTCCATTGGAAAACAGTAGAGAAACTCTGAAAACATATTAAGCTTCGATTTGGAAAAATGGTGAAGAAATTGAAGCTTCCTCCATCATTAGATTGCTATATATGGGCATATACTATTCAAATATGGAAAATAGTACATAATATCTCTTAGCATTTTTCCAAGGCAGGGCTTTATATTCTTTTACTATATTTTCACGGTTTCTTCAGTGGAAAAATATTGCTAATGCATGCTGTGGGGGTCCGGTGTCCATCTTCTGGCGTCAACATTGCCGCGGACCGCTGACAACACTAACGATACTAGCGCAAAAAGGAGGCAAGGAAAGGTACATCGCCTGACGCTAATGATTGATTTCTATGGTACAGCTCGTGTAAGGGTACAGTGGATGGCGCGGCCGCCAAGCTCTTCCGGACGCTCGACACAAATTCACTTGGTAAAAACTAGTCCGGAGATCAGTCATTGCCACCGTTGCTGTGTAATTGAGAAGCGCACTAGAAACGACATCTTCGTCCTGCACGAGGTGATTGAGCCCCACCTTCTGTGCATGCGGTGAAAACTTCGACGATTTCCCCTAGTGGAAAGAGTTACAGGTACTTGGTCCGGATAGGATCCGAAACAATCAACGGATGACTTACCCTGCACATATCTTTGATGAGTGTACATTGTACGACAAACAGCAATCTCGAACTTACCAGATAAGTGCGTATCTGAAATTTGCTGCCAGGGATCGGTGAATACCATTGCAAACGTCCTGGTGATGTTCATTTCCGTGAATGCCGGAGGCAGCTTTTGACTCACTTCGATCGTGGCACCCTTGCGCAGACAAATCGGATCGGTCAAGTCAGGATGCGCTCCACGCTTCTTCGTGTACACCTTAACAAGCCCGAGTTCTTCCCACATCCGTTCGATGAGGTAGTCGAGGCTACAAGTTTATTTCAATCGTCTCCAGGCCACTAGCCGGATGCGTCTGGATACATACTTGAGGTTGAGCTCGCAACTGATAACCACAGTGTGGTCGTCATGTGCCAGCTTGTCCATCTGCTCAAGGCTGATGGCGTCGATTTTGTTATAGACATCTACGCGACGCATCAAGCGCCGAAGCGGGCGCGATCTTCGGCTCACTCACATAAGCAAGGGATATATTTACGCGTTCCTGCACCACGCAGATGAGTACTCTCCGAGTATGAACGCCGTAACTCTCACCAATTAGCACGTCGATAAACTCGTCCGTTGTGATCTGGCATCACAATCAGTGTCGTTTTCATGAGTGGCGTCTTCAGTGCTCACGTCTTCACGAATCATAACGTCGCAGTTATGCAGCTTGTCTGCACAGTTGTCAAGTCTGGCCATCGTAGGGAAGAATATTACGTACAGCTCGCGAGGATAGTCCGTATCGTTCTTTCATCGGTCTTACTTAACTTGACAGTAGTGTTGAGCTAGCAAAAAGCTCGGCAAATTGATCTTCCCGTATGTCTCAGCGGCGACGGCAGCACTCACCGTAATCTATCGAAAGCGGCATTACGGAAATCAATCGCAACATCAACGATCACACGGCCACACTTACCCCACCCGTTGTTTTCCGCTTGAAAACGACATCCGGCTTTTTCTTGTTGAGGCGGATGCCAACCGTGTCAAGCTCAATCTCAAGCAATCGCCTTTGCTCTTCCAACTTGGTAGCATCCAGCATGATCAAGATGAGATCAGCTGTCTTTGCCGTCGAGACGACTTGCCGACCACGGCCACGACCCTGGCTAGCACCCTCCACAATACCAGGCAGGTCGAGCAGCTGGATACGCGCGCCTTGATAGTCGATGACACCAGGAATCGCCTACGTGTGAGCAGTCAGATCGTGCGACAGCTGGCAGTAATGGCACTTACGGTAAGCGTTGTAAATTCGTACGCCGCCGACTCCGATACGGTGTGGGTGCACTTGTTGAGCAAGGTGGACTTTGCACACAATCAACATCTCCAGGTGTATGATCAACGGTGAGGGAGCAGTACCTTTCCTACGGAGGGAAAGCCAATCAAGGCCACCCTGGCATCGCCGGACTTCTGCACATCGAAACCTGTCCCTGCGCCTCCCGATTTCGTCGCAGGCTCAAGCAGTTGGGCTCGATATCGGGCTAGCTTTGCCTTCAACAGACCGAGATGGTACTCTGTAGCCTACTTCATTGATATCATGGTGAATCGCGCATTCGGTCGGAAGGTTACGGCAAGCCTCGCCTTATTCTTCTGCGCTGTTCCGCAAAAAATTGCTATGAGTTCAGATGCCGAAGGAAGAGACGCGACTTACTCCTCGCCATCTCCTCTGCATCGCCGAGAACCGCATCATGTCAGACCATCGGACGCGCCGTACGGTTTCACGCACATACCCTCGATCTCCTTGATCTGAGAATTATAACGCCGCGACATGATTAATTGCACCGCTATAAGATATGGCACGCATACCTTCTCTACGATACCCATGTTGGCAGCTCTTCAATTTCTAGCAACAACGGGTTGGACAGCGTCGACAATGTGTGCAATCAAAGGCGTGGAAGGGTGGGAAAGGCCGAGCGGAAAGCCAGCACGGGCGCTACGACGATTGGCCCTGACGAAATATCAAGTTCATCCCATCTTTCGCATGAGCGTACCGACCCTTTCAATAGCGTAAGCTACGCTCTTCGCCTTTCCACCCTCCACTGCATGACGAGCGCATGAAGCGACACACCCCCACCCTCTACACGCACGCCGAACACGACGCGGACGACGAAGGCGATTCGAGCAGCTGGTCGAGAGCACAGCAAACGCCTCCATCTTCATCAGGTTCTATTAACTCGAAACGACCCAAAGCGAAACAGCGGGGCCCGTTTTCGCCAGCTCCGAATATATCTACTAATGTGTCTGCTTCGACCTCGGCGTACCCGCAAAGAGCCTATCCCAATATCTACAACCAGTTCATTCGACGATATCGGACAGCCCCAGGCGTGGACGACGATCCACGCAATGATCCAGACGTCCATTATTATCATCGAGGACTGGGGCAGCTTGTGGATGCGGGAGATAGTGACGACGAGGACACTAGAGGTGCCGCCGGTGGGACCAATGGAGAGGTCGATCGATTGTCCTCACTTATGCTGGACACCGAACCCATCGAGCCGGAGACATTGGAGGATCAAGAAAGATTAGAGTGGCAGACCATGCTAGCCTCAGTGTTGGCTGGGGATGTTCTCAAGTCTGAGAACACGCGCATTGCTGTCGCGCTCAAGTCATCATCGGAGGAGGAGAATAACCTACGCTTGGACCTCTGGCTAGGGATCCGTGCGAAGCTGCATGGGAGGATAATGGAGGAGGAGCGGAGGAGACTAGAGGAGAGAAGATTGCGTACTGTCGATGCAGTCATCAAGGAGATCATGACTTTCCGGGTGGAGGACCTTCCGAATGATTCCCCTGAGCCTGCGGCTACGCATGCGTTGCGACAAGTCAATGCTGTTCTACATCAACTCGACATTGCTCATTCTCTCTACCCGAGCTATCGAGCTCTCTATTTGGACTATCCTGCTGCCGCAGACTCGGATTTCCGGAGGCGTTGTGATACGCTGAATACCTGGTCGACAGTTATTACATCTCTTCGCCAGCTCATTGGTCTTCTGCGGAGATGGACTGGTAGCGAAAGCTTGGACGTCACCCAACCTACTTCCACTCCTACTACACCGTTCGCTCCTAACGGCAACCAAAGCGACAACGCTGCGCATGGTACGACTTTCGTCGACCGGTTGTTGAAAGAGGACTCCGTGCAGAGACAGTTCGAGAAAGGATCTATGACTACCATTCATGCTCTCGTTGGTACTACTCGCGACGCCCACGTCAATCTGGCGAATATGTTCAGGCAAATGAATCTTCCTTCATTTGAACGGGAGCTCGTGCCGCTGGTGTCGTTCCTGACAAATCTCACTCAGGCAGTTCTACGTGTACGCTTGGATTACGCGCAGAAGCTGAAGAATCCAGACATCTTGATCATCGACCAAATGACGGAGGACCTCAAGGTGAAGATAGGATTCGCATGCACGTTGAAGAGGCAATACGAAGCGTTCTTGATACCTGATCCGGGTGGTAACTGGCAGTTACCGCCGTGTATCAGTCCCGATTATGATTCCGTCATCTTGGAGGCCTTGACCTTCTTTTTCAAATTAATTCACTGGAAGCTGAAAAGTGGAGCAAAAGGTATCTATTTCAAGGAGACCGAAGTAATCGAAGCACAGTGGGCAACATTTAGCGACGTGAGCTTGACCATTCCCGGTGGAGCATCGCTTGTTGCCGAGCAGCTATGGTACGTCAGCCTACTGTTCAATTGCTGTGCATCGACTTATTATCGTTCACAGTGCGCTTACCAACAAGTTGATGGTCCGTGTTACGAACTATTTTGATACCCAGATACGCATTCCTGTCCAAGACGATTCCTCGCGTATGCCCGTCAGTCATGACCGCAAGTCGCACCATGGCAACACCGACTCCGCTTTCCAGTCGCACATAAAGACGAGTCCGTCCACCAAGAAGGTCATGACGAACGAGCAACGTATAAGTTGGTATGGGAAGATCTTAGAAGGAGTCAAGCAGAGGTATCGTAAGCTGCAACGTCTAGCACGGTGAGCCGCAGCGCCTTTTCAATTGTTGACCAGTATCTCACGAAGTGTGGTCTGCGCAGGGTGCTCACTCAGCGCTTCAGCAACTCCGCAGAATATGACCTCGAGGATGTCCCGATTGATCTATTTATTGCAACGCTTGTGGAGTCGGACCACTTCCTCGTTTACACTCAGACTTTCGAGGAGGATGGGACATACATTGTCGCACATCCTAGTCTCCGTGACCGTCCAGAGGATATTCGACGGATCCTCATGGAGGCTTTCCATGCCAACGAAATTGACGAAGGCGGTTGGTTAATGGAAGGCGGTGACCAGGATCAGGATGAGGAGGAGGATGTGCCTTACCTCCTCGTCCTTTCTCCGCGCACCCATTTCCTATGGAATGGTCTAGTTCTCATGCTGCATATACCCACATTTGATCTTGACCTAAAAGACAATCGGGTGCGTCTGGTTGCAGATGGATCACAGCATCAGCTAGCTTCAGCCAAAGCACGGTTCGCGGAACTTTTCATGCCTGTGGAGGAGGATGGAGAGACGATTGAGCCACCCTTAGCTGCACCAGTCTGCCTCATTGGACAGCAGGCCCATCTGCCAACGGTCAACCGGGAACTGCGCAAGATCAACCGCATCATGAACAAGCTAGCTGAGTCTATCGTAGATTCTGTTCAATATGTGCGTACTGCGCTGCATGAAGCAGTCGGCTATCAGGAGCTGCTGGAGAATTGGTACAGCTTCGCTTCAGAACACGGTCAACATGTCCAGAAATACATGGACCGGTCGACGCTGCTCAAGTTCAACTGGCTGTTGATCAAGCTGGCTATCTCTTGGGTGTCCTTCATATGCGATGACTGTGATCCTAATGACCGGAGGACGTTCAGGTGGGCGGTTACTGCTCTTGAGTTTACTCTCCATCGGACGAGACGCAACAACATTCTGCAGCTTCCTGACAATCAATTTGAGATGCTTCGACAGAAGGTGGCTAGCTGTATGACGCTGCTCATCAGTCACTTCGACATTCTTGGTGCTCGCTCCACCCTCGAGGCCAAGAGGGAGAAAGAGCGACAGGAGGAACTCGTGCGACAACAATCGGTCAGCAGACATACGCACGAGGAAGACGTCCTATTCGATTTCCCGCTGGATCGGGACGACACTACTATTGCATACACAGACCCTGTCGTTCGTACGTTCTGGGAGAAGACTATTCGCGCTGTGCGGGACGTAGAAGATCGGAGAGCTCGCGTGGGCATCGAGCAACACACCATAGGCCGCGTGTTGGATGAGGAGAAACTTGTGGACCGTTCGCTGGTCTTTCTCGCAGGGTCTGCATCGAACGTGTCAATACGCTGGCAACAGGGCCGATTCATTGGCGCAGGGTCATTCGGATCCGTTTATCTCGCTGTCAATCTTGACTCGGGATCTTTGATGGCAGTGAAGGAGATCAAATTCCAAGAAGTCGCAGGTCTACCGAACTTGTACTCGCAGATCAAAGATGAGCTCAACGTCATGGAAATGCTTCATCACCCGAACATCGTCGAGTACTATGGTATTGAAGTACATCGTGATAAGGTGTTCATATTCGAGGAATATTGCCAGGGCGGCAGTTTAGCAGCCTTGTTAGAACATGGACGCATTGAAGATGAGGGCATCCTCCAGATCTATACAATGCAGATGCTGGAGGGTCTTGCATACCTGCATTCAAAGGGCGTCGTCCACCGGGATATTAAACCCGATAGTAAGAGGGTGTTATTGTCACATATACTTAAACTGACGGCCATGGTGCTACTTATCGCAGATATCCTCCTTGATCATATGGGTGTCATCAAGTTCGTGGACTTCGGGGCTGCTAAGATCCTTGCGAAAAACCAGCGATCCATCCAACGCTCTCGCCGTTCCGACGTACCAAGTGGCGCTGTAGGAGGATTGGGGGTGCATAACAGTCTCACGGGCACTCCCATGTACATGTCTCCAGAAGTCATTAGAAACAGCTCCCGCGGACGACAAGGTGCAATGGATGTCTGGTCGCTAGGCTGTGTAGTACTTGAATGTGCCACGGGCAGGAAGCCGTGGAGCAACCTCGACAATGAGTGGTAAGTAATCAAAGCTCTCAGTGCGCATATAAGTGATTCTCATGCATAACAGGGCGATAATGTTCCATATCGGTGTCGCGACGCAACATCCGCCACTACCAGAGCCTGGTCAGCTGAGCGAGAAGGGTATTGATTTCATCAGGCAGTGCCTGACGATCGATCCCATACAACGGCCCACCGCCAACGAGCTCATGGACCATCCATGGATGCTTGAATTCCGTGCCGCGCTTGAGAGCTACGAGGAGGCTGAGTTGGCGACAAGCCCTCCTGTAGAGATGCCACTAGAGTCTACCTACGGGTCAGCTTCGGTAGCTCGTCAAGCAGCGATAATTCAGGAGAAGCAAGTCGAAACCATCGCCTCCGTTTCGCCGACGATGTCACCCGTTGAAACACCGAGATCGGACGGGGACTTATCAGGAATGTTCCCTGACTTACCTTCATAGCGTTCGTCGACCTTGTGTTATTTATCGGCCTTGCTTTTGCCTTTTGCATTGTAGCCTAGCTTTTCTATGACGTGTACCAATTGTCTCTTGCACAATCCTCCAATCACGACGGTAGTCTACATATGAAGAACAATACGACGGATTCACACAGTGAACTCCGTGATCTGGATAAAAAGGATCAATACATCATTCAATTACCCATCGCTTCGACTGAGTGCTGCTATCATCACTCATAACAGACTCGGGCCGTTTGAAGGAGCGGGTATCGGAGACAGCAGTGCGAGAGGACAGGGCGGACGCATCTAGACGCGTACCGTAAACGGGAGGGGTATCCGGCTGCGGTTCGAACGGTTGGAGTGAGGGATTAAAGAATCGCGGGCCCAAGCGTCTGGGTGCAAACTGTGGATCCACCGGGGACGCCAATGGCGATGGTGGAGCAGCAGAAACTAGGTATGTAGGGATTGGGAGCCCGTCCGATGGGAAATGGGCCTTCTCCACGTCCTCAGATCCTTTGGTCTCGACAGCCGTTGGGAGGAAGTCATCGTCAGAGATTGGTTCTTGCGCGTTGACTGCAGCGCCAGATGTCCATCAGAAGAACGACTACGCGAGATGTTGGATAAACTTACGGTAACGCGGCAAACCTTTGCCGAAGTTGACGCGACAACATACTCCGAGGATCAACGTCACTAAAGAGATGACCAAGGAGGCCGAGGCCATCACACTGAAGAACCGCCACTGCGTGAATGTCCACCTGAACGTCGGTGCGATGAACATAGATGCCCATGCAGCAAGGTATACAACGGCCAAGAACAGGAAAGCCGTCATGGCTTTCTTGTGTTCCCGTCGAACAGAGATCCAGCCCTACGTGCGAGTCAATTGGTAGAACGCGGGAGCAGAATACGGCATAAGACGTACCATGGATAGCCAAGGGATCAAGAACTGATCACCAGTGCAGGTAAAATATACGAAACCACCTCAACAGATTTGGCATACTCACGATCAGGACAATGATGTCAACAGCTTTGAAAGGCGCGGGATCCTTGGTCAGGCGTCCAATATATCCGTTGATGAGCTGATCGAGCCAAAGACCAGCCATCAAAGCGATGAAGAACAAAGCTACTTGGATGGAAATAGAAAGCAGAAGGACAATGTTGTATAAGCGATTAATGGTTCGCGAGGCTCCCACGCGTTTGAACGTTTGCCAGCCAAATGCCTGAAATGAAGAGCATGTGAGGATTGAGCGACAGTGTAGGAGCGACGTCCGTGACTGACTTTGATTAGCCTCCAGGAAAGAACGGATGATAGCACTAAGGCAGCAGCGTTGAGAACCAAGCTAGGGATCTCCGCGTCTGATCGCGCTTGCCAGTAAGTAGGCAGCAGATTCGCACCGCATGCTCCATTCGTGGTAAGAGTAGTGAAATCGTCGTGGAACTGGGCGGTGTCGTACTGCGAAGCCGGGTGAGTAATTAAGATGTATGTACGATCTCGATGCAACTTACGATTTGAATGCCACCCCATGCCGTAGCACCTATGTGGGTAAGGAGCGATGCGATACTAGGTCGCGGCTGCATCAATAGTATGTTCGTCAGAGAGCTGCGACTGATGCTCACATGTGCGGAATGGATTCATTCAACAAAGCAACAAGAGACATGCCAAGAAGCCAGAACTGGAACATGATGAAGGCGATATCTTCGCGCTTCGTGTTGTCCAACCTGTGATCTTAGCAGTCAACAGAAGATCCCAGATCATGTAAATATGCTCCAAACGCACTGAGAAACTGGCCAGTTCAACACTGTTAGACAGGTATAATCCAGTGTGACATTGTCGAATCCGTCGCCATTGAGCACCGCTTCAGGTTCCTTATCATGTTTCTTCATGATCTGTATCGCTGGAAAGCCGCGCCGAGTAAGATGCTGCATGTAGGTTGTCAGAGCCTATAGGTGGCGATGGGATGTATTGCCACTGACCTGTCCAGTGTCAGTGTCTCCGTCGGCATCCTGAACAAAATCCTTGTCTCCATTGCTGTCAGGCTCAGCGACGGTCTCCGTTGCAGTGGGCTTCACAGTCACAGTCATAGTACGTGTCAATGTGTGCACATCTGCAACCTCTGAAATGGACGTTGTCACGCTGAGCTTGCTAGAGCTGCTGGGTTTTGAGGGAGTCACTTGAGTGCCGGTGGAAAGACTGAATAGAGTACCGTTGTCATTTGACGAAGTGCTAGAATGCACGGAAGAAATTGAACTGGACAGCGAGGTAGTGGCAGCAGATACTGACGAAATGACGCTGCTCGACAATGTAGGGGACGACGCAACGACGCTGGACACCAGCACAGCGGATGTGGCTGTACTAGACAAAGCAGATGATAACAAGCTCGACGTATTGCCCGCCATGCTAAGATCGGTGGAATTGCTAGCAGAATCCGAATCGGGATCCCAGAGGGTCTCGCACGAGCTTGCGGAAATGGACATGGGAGCGCTCTCGCACATGTGTAGCGAGCCATCGTAGACAGTGAACCCTGACTGGGTTGCATTTCCCAGATCAATGAGCTCGGTCAAGAAATGCGCTGCTTGAGCATTGATCACGAATGCTTGGCTCTGCAGGCCGAGTTGGACGGAGAAGTGAAGGATGGAGAAGATGAAGTAAATCGTCGTGATCCACGACAAGGTAACGCGTTCCCACTATCGATAGAGCATTTAGCCACCTCCTGTAATGGGGAGCAAATTGACGAGCACTCACGAACAGCCATAGCTTCGAAGTAAACGGGATGTATCCTGCTATCTGCTCAAGAGTCGGACGCATTTTGACCAGATCTGCAGCCGCAATTTCGCTCAATATACGTTTTCCGAGGTCAAACGCATCCCATTCACCGAAAGTTAGAATGCTCTCGAAACAGAAAGTAAATAAATTCGAACAAAAGCAGCAACCGTAGGCCAGCCAATTTCAGCAGTTCAGATAATAGACGGTTGCACAACGGTCCAGCCGAACTCCCAGGCCAGGGAAGTCGAAGAGGATGAAGGAGAGAACGCAAGCAGGCAGAAAAGAGTGGGGGCCGCTGGAAAGGAGCGAGTTGCTGGCTGGTTGCTTTGGCCGCGAGCATGGGAACGACGAGCGCCTACCCAATAGTAAACTCAATACCGCATCGCCTCGGTGACCTCGCATCATATCGACGTCTTGCCGGCACTCTCCACGGTAAGCACGAGCAGCGTGGATGGCGTGTCGCCGCAGTAATGCGGTGAGGTCCCCAGCGCTGTGCCAATGTTTGCTTAGGGCAATGCTCACGCTGCTTCCGGGAGCGACCGTCTCTGTTCTTGGCGGTAACAGTGATCGCCATCTATCGAGAGAAACAGATTGGTCCAGTAGCTCTTCATCATTACTATCTCCCCGAACATTCATAATTAAAGGTCAACAGTCCCATTCAAATATGATACCAACTTTTATCATCTCTCAAGAACCAGAATGCCGATCGCTCTTCCTCTTCGTCCGCAGGCCACGAGTCCGGAACGCAAAGCGGCTCTCCGACGCGTCTGTTGGCATAACCTTCTTCGCGTATGTGATGCAGTACGTCGTTGACCTCCCATCTGTCATAGACAGATCTCAGTCTCCAGCGGATTTCGGCCTGCGAACAGTATGGTGTGAGTAACAGTTCCGCAGTAATGATTTGATACAGACCTGACAGATCCCAGGTCTAAACACTACGATCCCGAGAACGGCTCGAAGAGCTGCTTCCCATACATCATTGATTCTTCTGCCAGTAATGTCGATCCAGCGCCGAGGGAACAGCATGACACTCCTCCCATCTGTGTCTGAAAGGCACACAGCCCAAGGCCGGATGTGAGCTGCCGAAACCAAAATGATTTTGGTGTATCCAGCCCAGTACGCCAGGGGAATCGACGCGTTTATGAGCCTATTGATGATTGCAGAAGCTTGAATAGTGCTCGAGGGACCTGTGTTTGTCTAATGCAATTCAGCAGGGAGATCATGAATAAACATATATGTGTTGCGCACTAGAAGGCGTTCTCTAGAGATTCCAACTGAACGCGCGCTATTCAACTCCTCAAGCAGTGCTGAGATTACCATTTCTTCGTGCTCCCCGGCTTCCTGCAAAATCGAGACCTTCGAATCATGCAGGCAAGCAGCGCAGTCGATCAGGCTATTCGAGGTGAAGCGACAGAATGCCATTTCGCCACTTGCTGTCCGACCGTGCTCGTCTGACTGATCTTCCCCAAAGGACTTCACTGCTTGAATCTGCTCTTCTTGGGCGGAGTCTTCGGCGGCTTGTGGGGGAGATGACGATGCCAGCGGAATTGAAGCTCGTGCCAGCAATGCCGTTTCAATGTCATCATCATCTGATAATTGCATACATCAGGTCCGCGATCGCTCTCGACAATATCAACATGACCAACCGGCTTTCTTGCTGTTCCAGTCCACAGTTGCACGCCTCTCTTGCGCATGCGTCGTATCAACCTTGAACTCGATCTGCAAGTTGTTTGTGACAAATCTTAGCATCTCACTCACGACCCATTGCTTGCTCTGTCACCTTGTTATCCAATACCAGTTCAAGCATGGCAGCCATGTCTCCGTCACTTGATAGGAGCGACCATTCGCGCCATGCATTATCCTCGTCCTGGCCAAGCAGATCTTCAAGAGCCGACGCATCCTGGAAAATATCTTGCGACAGCGAGCCTCCAAGGGCATTTTGATTACTTCGGCGTAGACACCCCTTAGAACTTCATCATGCCATCATGCAGGACAATCACATTACCTATCTGAGATTTTGAGAGCTCTTCCGGGTCTAGACCGGGTAGGATCTCTGATGATCTTGGAAAACACCCCACGAGCGAGGAGATCCTTGCTTGCAGCCTGCACAGCATTCTCACCGACGGAGCTGAGGAAGACGGCTGCTGCTTGCGCATCATATGTGTCGTTTGGTGTACCCATTACCATCTGTGCAGACAACATGCTTCAGCGGCTATGTCGATTCACCGAAGCCAAAATCACCTTGAGAGCTGCCTCTGCAACATACACGCTCTCTGAGTGTTGACATTGAGTTGGAGGTATTTCATTCGCATCCATCGTGAATGCTTGCTGCACGAATTGCTTCTCCCGCCCTTCTTCAGCTACCCCGGTCCATATGAAATCCCATTTGGGCGCAATGGGCGGTTTCTCTATGATATTCCAGGAAGATTCCAACTGGTCAATGGTACCAGGAAGCACTATCGTGCTCTCTTTCTCCATCTGCAAGAATCCAACACGGCTAGGAAAGATGGTCATGAATATTCGAATGTTCAACGCATGTGACAAGACGTACAGGGCATTCTTGTCGACATGATTGCGCAAGAATTTGATGTGGGCGACAAGGTCGAAGTTCGTCGGACTCTCAGGGTCAGCATCGGGTAAATTGGGTGTTCCTCTATGTTGAACCCAAACCTCATACCACTTATCCTCAAGCCGCTGCATATACGTCGCAGCACCGGGTACCTCCTTCAGGCTTACCACTCGCTGTCGAACCGAATTTCTCGGTACAGCAGGAAAAGCCTGCTGTAATGCTGCAAACTCTAGCCTTCCGTGGCCACGACAGCGCGCCTTTATGATGACATAGGCATCTCGCGCTAACTCATCAAAATCCCGGTTCCATTGGAACCTGTGCCGTCTACTCGGCTCTGCAGGTAGCAGACCATCTGCGACGCTGGTGATCAGTTTGGCCGTGCCAGTTGCTCACTGCGACTCACCCTTCTTGCGGCCTTTTCCCTTTTTCTTGGTTTTCTCCTTTGCCTCCTGAATGCATGGGACAAGTGGTGGGCCTTGTTGTGAGATGATCTCTTCTACAGTCTTTTCGGAAGCGTTAGCCACTACTGGTGGCAATGGTACTATGCCGAGGGTCATCCTGGGTGGGCTGAGCCTGTTTGTCGACAGCACCTGTTTAGCGGCCATATTGGCCTCCTCTATCGCTTTAGCTATCTGAGTTTCCCACTTTTTCCGATTTTTGGCAGAGCTCTGAAGAAACTGTGAACGAATGCGTCGCACTCGGGCCGCGGCCGAGCCCTTGAGAGGTTCCGGATGGACATTGCTGACCATGGCATCCCAGTCAAGTTCGCGTTGCAATCGGGCTTCCTCCGCTTTCTGCGCCAGGATTGCTTTCGATTTAGCTTCGCGGGCCTTTTTCTCCTCAATTCTCTGCTCTGCCCTCTCTTGCATCTTCTTCTGCTCCTTGCGGTGTTTCCTATGGGCTTTGGTGAAGAACTCCTCCACAACGCCTGTCGGAGCGCAAACGACCCAACTGATATGTTGAATTCGCGCTGCACCATTCTCTTGGTCCTGCAATGGCGTACTTCCAGTGGGCTGATCCACATTTTGTCTGAGGTATTCCGTCTGGTACCAAGATAGTACATATCGGTCGATCCAAGAATTAGAACGCTTGAGAGTCTTGCCGATCTTAGCGTGCACCGATTCATCGACGGTTGCGACTACGATGTGCTTGCAGTGCTCGGTATGTATGCTTACATACTGCAGTTCTCGCCAATATTCGATGCACTGTCCGGGGGACTCAACTGTCACATTCTTCCAAAAAGGAGGAGGAGAATGTTCTGACAAAGCCCAGAGATGCAAGGGGACAATCGTATTGAACCGCCAGAAGACGGGAGCAGTGGTTGGCGACCAGGAATCGACAGGAACGATGTCAAATGCAGACGGGGAGGTCTCTCCTCGGGCGCATCTGACTGCCGGATCATCTGACTTGGTAGGTTGCAGTGGATCTACAAGCCGAAGACAACACAGCATGTATAGCAGCTCTAGGAGACGTTCGCGAGACCTCGAACGCGCAATCTGCAGTCCGTCGCGGATCAGTGGTGCAACCTTTACGATGGGGGTCATGCGGCCTTCATCAGATGCGAGGAGACTGGGCAGCTCATCACTTTGCCATAGAGTGGATACGAAAGCGCAGTACAGTGAGATGGGTAGTTCGCTCACATACAACGAGAAAGACACCACCCGCTGTTCGGTTGAGACGATGTGGGGAGAGGACGCCTTTGATTCGAAAAGCTTGACAGTCCAGAGGTGCAGCTCACGCGCTCTTGCTGCTTTGCCAGGGATGTAACCATATAGTTGCGCTAGCGTACTCTTCTCCCCCAGGAGAGCCTCCCGCACGGCAGTATCTCCAGACTGCACGAGCTGTTGCATCGTGGCAGGATTCTTTCCTTGCAGTACGTCCCGTGCAAAGCCTGCAGAGGTCGTGGCAGAACGTAGCTTGGAGGGTTTCCCACCATACACTGTTGGTTCCTCTATGGACTTGATAGGAGCAGACGTAGGGAACTGTTGAATGCGCAGGTTGGACAGGAACGTGTTCAGGTCGCTCTCTGTGATGTCTGGCAGATATGCCACACGCACTGATCGATGACCACCAGTAGATGTCTTGACCGAAGTGGTAATGACTTTGACCTTCTGACGGCTCTCAAGATCACTTAGAGTGGCTTCTACTGTGCGTTTGTCGATGCGTGTCCCTGGAAGAGTGCTAGCGATCTCTCCGGCTTTGGTGATGGCCTCGATCACGGCGGAATAAGCCTCATAAAATCCTTTTGAGCTGACATTCACGATGCCTCCTGCATCTGTGATCACACGCATGAACTCCTTCTCTCGACGCGACTGGGTGAGTTTCACTTTGGAGTGATAGCGATTCTCGGTTTCACTGTCCGTCTTGGCCCGCTTTGCAGACGGAGCAGGAGTGGTGGCCCCCGGATTCGGCCGCTTTGCGGTATTCGATTGGGATGAGACGTTATTCTCAGCTATGTATAATGATGCTGCTGAGCTGGACCTATCCTGCGAGACATCCTGCTGCATGTTCAGTCAGCAGACGTCTCGGCATTCCGTAATAGATCAAGAACTCACATGAAGGACCCCATCTGTCAGAGAGGTGACCTGGTCGTGAGTATCCAACAGCATCGGATCAATGGGGATCCCGGCGAGCGCGGGCGGCGCACTGCCACATACGTCAGAGAGCGGTATATCCAGTGAACCACCAGCAGCAGGCAGCGGGACTCCCAGCGATGCGCTGACCGGAGCGGATAACGGCGGCCCAACGTTCGCAGTGACTGGGCGACGTGCCTGGTCAGAAACCACGTCTGCTTCTTCAGCATCACTTTGCAAATCTATAGGATGCTGTTCAGTTGCAATCACATGGGTGCCAATTGACGGACTCGGCACATTGGCAGATTGAAGGGGCTGGCAGCTCCTTGGCAAGGGACGTAGCAACTGAGCGGCGCTGGCAGAGATCGAAGCGGAGGACAGGTCACTAGGTACAGTTTGATGTGTAGTGAAGCTCTCGTCAGCAGCCATCGATGTATCCATAGAAATGAGTGATTCGTCCACAGCCGTGGACATGTCCAGAGAATTGTCAGCGTTCACGAGCATTTGACTAAGACCATCGGGAGAGTCCCCGTCGGATACCGCAACGGATATTGCGTCGGGTGCAGGTTCTTCGTCCATGCGGTCATTGGGCTGCTCTGCCGTTACTGGCTCTGGTTGAGGTATACTCTTGCGAGGCCGCCCGCGTTTCCTCTGCACAGGCTCAGGCTGAACAGAACTTGTTTGATCTACGCCTGCATCCGCACTAACTACGGGCGCGGCCTTCTGCTTCGGCGGTCGCCCACGTCTCTTCGGGACTGCCTCTGGGGGAGCCATGTCAGCAGAAACCGAGGGACCCGCCGATATTGTTCCCTCAAGAGTTGTGCAGGCGGCAACCGCCGGTTCGATACGCTGTTTGGGCGGTCTCCCGCGCTTGCGTTTAGGCGGTGGAGTCTCAGCTGTCTGGATATCGCCTGCACTAAGCTCGGGACGTTCTTCGAGTGTCGACTCCTCGGTTCTCTTGCGTTTCATGCTGGCTTTCTTGGAGGTGGCTGCATCTTCCGAAACGGGATACTTGCGCGGTCTACCTCTCTTAACAGTCCCATCCGGAAGGATAGGATTCTTCCACACTCTCTGCTTGCCCTTCGACTTCTTCGCAGTATCGGCAACATTCGCATCCTGTATTGTCTTGAAATTATCCACATATCTCTTTAGAGCGCTCTCATCGTCGTAGAACGCGCTTTCCTTGACTTGCATGAAGCCACCCGCCTGGTCCAAGTCTACGTCCTTGTATTGATGATCCTCGAAATTCTCTCTGGCGGCGATGGTGTGGAAATGCGCGACGGTGTAGTACTTATAACGGCGCTCTCGACCGTAGTTTTCGGCCTGTTGTGCGATGCCGAGGTCTCCGAGATGAGGCGGTGGCGGGTCGTGCTCCAACCGCGTAAGAAGCAGCTCTATGGTCCGCTTGTCAAAGTTGCAGAGCGCAGCAGACAGCTCCTGGATACGATCAATGAGGTCATCGAATGAACGATATCATCCACAATATTTTCTCACATTCATCGTCATGCCCTTGGTACCGGATTCGTCGAGAAGATTGATGATCTGTTTGTAGATTGTGAGATCGACCTTCAGCGGATTCCCCACCTCAGCGATCTCTGCATGTCGACGTGCATGATTTAACAACTTATTTTTGAGGAAAGTGGATATGCTTACCTTTGAGCGGGACAGCCGGTATCTGATCTTCAGCAAGAGGTACCTCATGTGGGTGCACCAAGCGGATGCAAGTGGTCTTCCTATTGGGGAACCGCTGCTTGTCCGGATGCATAACTTGAACCTTCTCAATAACTCCCTGGTCAAGCAGCTCCCGTATGAGAGTGCGGAAGAAGCGTCGGTCACTCTTGGTAGGATTTGCAAAGCCCTGATGTTTCTTAGTTAGCCCTGAGGTAGCTTCCCGAAAGATAATCGCTCACAATTCTGACCAGGACGTTAGTTGACGAGTGGATGCCATGGGGAGAGCTTTGCAGCAGTTTTGTGATCCGGGCACGTACGAGAGGGAGGCTTGACAGATGTCGCGAGTCGATGGGGTCAAACTGAACAGTGCTTGGTGTAGTGTCTTGCACGTCTTCCTCGTCCGACTCTTGCTTTGATTCGTCTGGTCCGCCGCGCTGCTGTGACTCTGCAGCCTGAGCCTCTTCTTTAAGGACTTGCTTCCATACCTCGCTCCTGTCAAAGAAATACTTGTGAACGCATATATTCGTGCTAACTCCTGGTTTCCTGCGCTTCACCCTGAGAGGAGTTGAGCGGCGAAACTTTAGGTTTGTCCGTGAATGATGACTTACACGAGGTCAAGGTCAACTAGTTGCTTGATGAGGTAGAAGCAGGTCTTCTGGTCATAACCTGACTTTTTGCCCAGATCAATGACACTGATGCCTTCATCCCGCCCTCGGCTGATGAACTGTAATGCCGTATATACCATAGACGTCAACTTCGGATGCTATATGTGGGCAAAAATCAGATATGGCCTTCTCATCTGCGCGCAGGGTGTCATAACTCACCCTAATATGCGACCCCGTAATGGCAGTGAACGCCGTGTCAGAATCGACAGCAATCCTCAGACCCTCGCCATATTCCGCACGGAGCTCTTCGAGAGGTCTTATGGCTGCATCAGGAATAATTTGCAGACCTTCTGGAGCGGGGAGTGCTTCCGGCGGTTTCTCTCCCTTCGTCTTGGCCTTGCGCTTAGCACTCGCCTGAGGAGCGATATGTACTTCCGTTGCCCCGCCTGGCGGGACCATCCCCACCCTGACCGTGGGCTGCTGAGCGATCACGGCCCATACGTATGCACAATATGCGTCATCAACTTTCTGCGCTGCGGTGGAACTGTTGCGTGCATAGAATCCTTGAATGAATTCCCTCAAACGGGAGACATCGCATCCTGTACAAGCAAGAAGTGAGTTTACTTGTGAAGACAAAGTCTTGCCTTAGGGAGGGTTCGAACCCCTGAAGGAGGGGAGTAGTATTGACGCCCGTAAACACGTACCGAGTTCTCCGTCGAAAGCCAACTCACGCACGCAGTGATGAATGAGCTCGTCCATAGCGTAGAGCCTGCGTGAAGAACGGTGATTAGAGTCGCGTGCGCCCTACCCACAGCTTACGTCGACGTACCTTTCAGGGATGACGAGCTATCCGTTGATCGCAAGAAAATTCAACAGTCTTTTTCTTTAAGCGAATACACTTAGACGCAAAGGAGAGGCAGCCAGTCTCTTTGCGATAGCTCAAGCTGAATCGCGCGTCGCAAGAAGAGCGGCGAAGGCACAGGCCACTGAAGGACGATTTCCAAATCTGGGGTATTACACATGACTCAGCGGAATCCAACCCTGCAGCCAATTAGCGCTCGGTTCACTGCCGCGGAGCAGACGAGCAGTGCGCGGCCATCGCCCTCTAATGGACGGGCTTCGTAAATGCGTAGGTACTGGTACACTAAATATTGTATGCGGGGATAGTACAATGTTGTATGGTATAGGACCGAGGAGAGCCCACTGTAGACTCTTTTATTTTCTATATCCGCCTCACTCTACCGGGTGGAGTCAGATAGCCCAGGGAAAAAGAACAACGTCAAGTTGAGCCAAATGTTCTTCATAAGTGAGCTAGATGCCCTTCCTTTGCCTCCCACATACTCCGCAAAACGTCTGTGAATCCGACCTTGCCCAGGTGCGCGTTCTGCTCGAAGCGCTGCACCAGCCAGCCCTCCAGCTTGTCTGCCGCTCCACGCCAGAGAGCCATTCGAGCCTGGATCTCGGCAGTCTGCGTGAATGCGGTGCGCCCATCCTCCGTTGGCGAGTAGCGGATGTTTTCGAGGCACGTGGCAAACTGGGACAGAGAAAGGTTGACGGACGTTATGGTTGTGTTTTGCGTGCGGGGATCCACGAACGAGATTTCGCGAACGAACGCGTCCTCCGATCCTCCAAATAGCTGGGGCGCACGCATTCATCAGTACGGCGTTCACGCAGATAGCAGAAAGAATCCCAACTCACTTTGACGATCCAAATCGGCGCTTTCTGCTTGCACCCGAGTATACGCTCGGTGCGAATGACCCCCGTGCTCGGGTCGACGTCGCGGTCGAGAACATCAATCGTAACGACATGAGAGCAGTGCGGGTTGGGGTATTTGTGCCACATCCCAATCACGACGTGCGACCATGGGTGACTGGAACCCGCATTAGCACTTCAGCATCTGGGGCATCACACGACTTACTCGTAATGGAACAGCTGCGAGAAATAATGCATGTCCGACAGAGACAGTGAGTGTAGAGAAAGAATAGGACGGAGGGGTGTAAGGTAAGGGAAAAAAAGCAGATAGAGTCCCCCCGCAGGCACAGCAACGGTGCTCAAGTGAGTGGGCTGCGACCGGTGGGGCCCAATAAGAGGAATACGGCGCCCTTAGCCGCCCACTAAGCCGGCGCGTGATCCAAAAAAACGGCTCCGTGTTCTCCCGGCACGATCGTCTCCTCGGCAGGCCCCATTTGGCTATTGACACACCCCGCGCCCCGCCGCCCGATGCCGATCTATCTCCCCGGACCCACTCGGTGGCCCGCGTCTGCAGCTGCCCAATCGCAGCCGTCCTTGCGCGAAACGAGAGGGCTATCTCCTGGCCGCCCGCGCCCACATCGTGCATGTCTCAGCATGCGGCCTTTGCAAGCGAATTGTCGCAATCCATAGCGGTATATACATCCAAGGAAAATCACACTCCTGTCCTCCCTCAAGAAGCGCATATCGGACCCGGACACCGGCTTACGCACTCCCAGCCACTCCTCCTCTCTGCAAAGCCTGCAGTTCGGCTAACCTCGCTCGCATCTTCGGCCTACAAATTGCAAATCGCATGAGCAGCAGCACCACTGATGACAAAGCATGACCGTACACTTCGAGCAATTTCGTCTCCAGCGCCTCCTTCTCCTGTTGCAGTGCAAGGCGCTTCTCGGCATCGAGTTTCGTACTGTCAAAGTCGCCGTTAGCTCCGAGCCGGTCGGAAACAGCTCTCTTCACACACGCACAAGACATAGCCACCCTGCCCATCGTACTGCAGGATCATCGAATGGTACTTCCATAGTGACGGGCGGTGTGACACCGTCAAAAGGGTGATCCCCAGCCGCGTCGCGTGCTCCATCATCCTGCCTTCCATCTCCGGGGGAACGAGCGATGTCGCTTCGTCCAGCACCGCATACTAGATATACGATGCTAAATTTAGCGACGGGATCCAGCAACACGCGTCGACTGACTGACCTTTGGCCTGTGGTAAAACAGCCTCGCCCACGCGATCTTCTGCTGGTCACCTCCGCTGAGTGCCTCATGCCAGTCGCGCGCGACATCCCATCCACCCTCACGCTCAATTATATGGTCCATCTGCACCTCGGATAGGATCGCGCGCAGATCGTCGTCCGTCACACCCCCTGCGTACGGTGCGTCAATACGGCGAGACTCGGAAGGACCGGTGAGTTCTTTCGGCTACCACGTACTTGCTTCCATATCCTTCTTGCTATGAGGATAAATGACCTGGTCACGAAGCGTTCCGAGAGATAGGTACGGTCGTTGTGGGATAAGGATGAATTGTGATGCTGGTGGCTTGCGAACGATCCCACCTGGCGCAGATACGTCTCACGGAATGAACTAGATGGAGGATCGCTTACTCACCATAAACTGGCCACAAACCTCCCAGTATGCGAAACAGTGAGGACTTCCCGCAACCTGTAGTCCAGTGTTCGCTCAGCTTGCGCTTCGACGCTATTGTTCCGCCTACCATTGGGTCCGACAATCAGGAGGTGTTGCTTAGGGCAAATCACCATTAGGCCATCACGTCGTGAAGAGCAAATCAAGACGTACTCCTGGTTTTACATAGAAACTCAGGCTGCGGACAAGTATGTCGCCATTGGGCGTCACGATCGGCACGTTCTCAAATTCGATCTCGTCAGACTCAATGCTGATCCCCCTGCCCTTGAGTACTAGAGCGCCGAAGCCCAATTCAATATTCGAAGCCAGGCAACAAGGATAAGCACGACTCACTGTTAGCGTGCTCCTCAGTATCCGCACCGCTGACAAGCGCCTTCTCAAACTTCCCCTTCCGGATATCCGCCATCGTCTCTAGCAGCTGGGAAACTCGTGCGGTATATCCTGCGAGTTCGGATAGTTCCTTGTAGGAGTACATAACTCGCCCGAATGCATCTACATCTGCCTGTCAACGTGCGCTCCATGACATCAAATGCCACAGGGTGCATACCGGAAGCAGACAAGAGCAGTCTCCGATTAGTAACGAAGCCTGTTGGATTAGAAGTCAGCTCATGAGGCACAGGTGATTCCATGGTACAGCACCTTCCGTACGACTCCCCAAGTCAATACCGCTCACTCCCGGCAACTTAAAGAACACGGGAATCGCACACAGACACAGCTACACGAAGGTCAACAAATGATCTAAGCTCTTCACCAAATGCCACTCATGCTTACCCCAAAGCTTCCCCAGAGCCACTTGATAACGCCTTCCTCCAGGCACCCATGCCACCACGCCCTCCGGAGCACCTTCTCCTCATGCTGCACGAGGCCCGCATACTCTCGCTCGACGAGCATCTTCTCCGTGTGCTCGCCACCGAAGAACGCGATTTCCTCCGCAAACTCGGCCAGCCGCGAATGCGTGTGGCGCAGATTGCCCGAGAGCTGCGCGGAAAGTGCGGTGTACAGGCCGAAGGGCGGGGTCAATGCGCGTACTGGAGGGAGATGCCGTCAACACCGGCAAGATGTGAATGCGGGGAACGAAAACGTACGGAGGGCTGCGCTGCATTCGATGGCGATGGTGAGTAAGACGAGACCTTCCGCGCCGACGTTCTGCGAGAGCTGGTAGTTGTACAGAATCATGTCTAGCATCGGCTTTGCGACGTTCGCGTAGATGGCTGCTAAGTGTGTTGAGAAACGTTGGATGTCATGGGTGATCATCCTGCCCGAGGAGGCCATTATTTCTGTGCCCCTGGAACTGAGTGGCTCGGAGGACTCAACTGATCTGGGTTCTTGATCCTGTCGTCCAAGTTAGCTAACAGAACGATTGTTAACCTGCATAGTGTCACGTATTGTGCGATGGTACTCACATAGTTTGTAGAATACCTTGAGGTCCTGCCCATTCGCCGTCTCACCTAGGTACTGCTTCATCACCTCTTCGGTCAACCGGGTTCGATATGCCAGAGCAATCTTGTTCTGGACATAGCTCAACCAGCTGTTGGTCCACGTAGCAGGTATTGCAACTAACAACCACCGCAGGATGTTGAGGAGGAAAGGTATAGGCTGCGCTCGGACGAGAGATGCCACAATTCTAGTTATGCCAACCATAAGACATACTATGAGCGAACATAACTCACATTGATATGGTAGAGAAAAGACACTAGCATCAGGAAAACTCAAATCCGGCTTAAAACTGTTTTCTGGGTTGGAAGCTTCTTATTGTGCATTTATTTGCTTGTACAAGCCAATACCAGCAAGAACAAGTCAAAAAGAAGGTTCTCGAGCCACAAGTCGATTTGAATTTTCCTGATGCTAGGCGTAGACAGAAGCTCACCTGCCATCCAATGCTGCGACGTACAGCGAGATTACGGTTCGGAAGATGAGAAGGCTGGAGTGCATGACGAGCAGTAGAGCCTCTTTCGAGCGCAGACTCGGAATCACGATCTTGAGTATCGTCGACAGTCGTTGATAGAACAACGCATCTATCTATGCACACACGACATCCATTCACGTCTAGCACGAAACACAGTGAGGCTACGCGACTCACAGCGACTCGCGGTTTCCGCCCCTCCGCCGCCTCAGCGGCTTTGCTCTTCCCCTTCCCCTTGCCTTTCCTTGACGATTTCTGGCTCACACTGGGCTTGGCTGCGAGCCCGCCGACAGTGTACGAGATAATATGCACGATAAAACCGACCAGAAGGAGTCTTTGGATGATCGGACGATGCGACGCATACAATCTGCCAATTTCGCGGATCCGCTCACGGCTGGGCCTCAGTGTGGACAGGAGTGCCATGATGCGAAAAGGTCGTCGCGTAGAGCGTGCTCGAGCCAACGGGCAGCGGCTCTATGAAGTTGGTGGGTGGCTGTATGAAGTTGCATGCGACGATTGTGGGTGGCGATACATGCACTGGGGTTTCTCGACGCGCGTGATTCCTCTGATGTAGCGCTCGGCATTCACGCGTGAGTCGACCTTGAACTTCAACTGCACCCTGCCTGCAGCGAGCCACCGCCGTCACGCTTTCTACCTTGTCCGTAGCAGACCTCAACCGAAATGCAATTCTCCCGGAAGAGCAATGCAATGCAATACGAGCTACTGCATGTGGCTGCCGGAAGTCGAGTGCCGAACGGATCAATCATCTCACCATCAATCTCGAGTCAATAGTATTTCCGCCGCTGCGAGGTCTGCGCAGAGTCAGTCACCTGGACGTCGAACATCCATGTCGGTCACTACATCCTCTGCAGCGAATGAGAACCAGTCGGATGGCAAACCTCCTGGCCCAGTCTTGATCATAAAGAGCCTGCCTGCGGAAAAACCGATCATTGCAATTGACTTGGACGACGTCTTGAGCCAAACTAATCGTGTCGTTGCGGAATGTATGTCAAGATGCGATGTCTTCCCCGCATTGCGAGGCCACTATTGAACCTTTCGATTGGTAGGGCATAATGATACTTATGCTTCCAAGATGACCTTGGATCAGTTTTACTGTGAGTGCGGATTTCTACGTACTTCTACGCGGCATTGATGGGTCGTTAGATTACTACTACTGGCGAGTGAGTTGAAATATGCTCAATTTATGCCCTCCTCCTGACCTCGCAACCCAGAACCCGTATTGGGGCTCCCCAGACGAGACATTCAGGAAAGTAGAGGAATTCTACCAGACTCCCCGACTCTACGAGGCGCCGCCCATCGAAGGCGCACACGAGGGCTTGCAGGCACTGAAGGACATGGGATTCAACTTGGTCGTGGTCACCGCCAGACAGGTGCGCGAGCTGGAGCGGACGGAAAACTGGATAGCGACACACTACCACGGCATCTTTGATACCATCATCTGCACCGGGATGTCACAGGAAACCCTCAAGGATCAACAGGCCATGATGGCAAAGCTCTCAAAGGCGGATGTGGGTGTACTGGCAAATCTCGATTCATACGGTAGCTCACGCATGCATCTCTTAGGTGTGCAAGAAGCTCGGCGCCAAACTGATGATCGACGACTCGCTCGAAAATGCGCTCAAGTGCATCGATCACCAGCCGCCGGTCCCGACGCTGCTATTCGGTGACTATCAATGGAACAAAAGACAGGCGCAATACGTGGACATCCGGTTCGAAGTGAGCTTCGATGAGAGGCATCGCCTCGAGGGCGGAAGGGAATGGTGGAAGGATGACGAGGTAGAGATCCCGGAGAGTGCGCCATTGAAGAGAGTCAACCATTGGAAAGAGGTGGTCAGCTGGGTGGAGCAAAACCTCAAATCAGAGTGATGGCCATTGCATCCACGTTATCGGGGGAGCTCTTTGGATGAACTTATACTATACGGACTGCCTGACGCGAAAGGCCCTCTGATCGTTTACCTGGATCACGTATCCTCGTAATGTAGAGCTGGTAAGGTATCTCTTGTTGGATGACCAGGATTGCTCAAATGTATCACTCAACGTGTGGCAGATCACGCAACATCACATGGAACTAGAATATCGGTTACAGATCGTGATAGGGAATACAACACTATTTATAATACAATCGATTTGGTGATTTCCTGGGCGCATTGGACAAACACGGAAACGCTAAAAGCCCGACTCGACGCGAACATCCTTAATGGCCACACCAGGGAGGAACTGAATATCATGAATGTCAGTCAATCTCGGACGTGAGAGAGAGGATAGAACCGAACCGGCTCCGCAACATGAGACAGTCATCAGTGAGAATCGTCAAGAGCGCGTGGATGCCGAAGACGCTGTCGAGGATCTTCTTTGTCTTGTTGTTAATGACAGCAGACGATGATGCAAAGATAACTTACTATACGATTGAGCAGCAGCCGGCAGTGAAGGAAAGTCATACGTGTGTAACCGTATAGGCTACGAGCGTTGCGCTCAGCGTCGGCCGTATGTATCATGCATGTCGTGGTCGGTCGTACGACTCGTATTGATGGGACGGTGCTTCGACTTTGATCACAGCTATTATGGACGTCTGCGCTTGCAGAAATGGGACCGAAGAGAATGCACTTCTATGCCTGTGCACAAATGTCACATCCAAGCAACTCAGGCAGCATACGTACCAGGATATACTTCGACAATTAAGCGATCAGGAAACCTGCCATCGAAGGTCAAATTCCGCACAAGGACGCAGGCCAGTTGCTTGCGTTGCAAATGATAGCCGTTAATGCGTGCTTCTTGCACTTCACTTCATCCTGTATTCTGCGAGCCATGCGCAGCAGCATAGTCTGAACCATCATTTCAAGCACTTACTTGAGCTTATCCCAGGCTTGAAATCAACTGGATGTGTGCCCGAGCAGATACAAGCAAACGACAGCAAACATCTGTTGTATTTGATAGCATGCTCTTTGTGACATTTCTCGGTGAGTTCTGCTGCTATCTCTTTGTGCATTATATCTGCCATCCTGATGCATAACAACCTTCAGCTTCCTATAACTGGAAAAGGTGATCTTGCAGGGAGTCCTCATGAAACCAAACAGAGCTCAGTGCCAATGGTCAGCTGGAGGAAAATCATGATATCATCAGCAATTTAGGAGAAGAAAAAGGATTTGCCAGCAGCAAGCTGACAGGCCAAGAGGACAAATCATCAGCAGCAAATTGGAGAATAGGCAGCCAGCAGCAAAGAGGGCTGAGTAACACCTGAGAAATTCATTCAGAATAAGCTACTATTCTATTACATGCCAAAGTCGACAAGAATGAGTATTGATGACCATGTCGTCCCAGATTGCTCCTCACTCGCCATTGAATCTGACAATGAGGAGTAATCGAAGAGCTTTCAATTGCGCAACAGAGTCGGCCGCCCCACGACATGAACCCGCGGGCAGTCACCTAGTCTGCAGCTGGCACGGCGAACAAAGCTACCTACAATGAGGTAGATGTTGCCGGCGTTCCGACGCTCACACGGCGGCAGTATGTCGGCCGCTCTTGATGATTAAGTTGATGTTTGCTGCAGTTCTCATTGTTATATCAATATTTGCCAGCATGTCTTGCGATCTTGGTGCTCATCATGCCGCTTCGCGTATACCCTTGACCGCGTCAGTATAACTAGTTGTGTTGTCGGGGAAGCCACCATATAGATGTCGATGAGTCACTCAAGGATCGCCAGCATCGAGCTAGCGAGAGGATAGAAAGAATCGCCAGCGGCAAGCTAGCAGAAGACGACCCATAGCCAGCGGCAAGCTAGCAGAATACGACCCATAGCCAGCGGCAAGCTAGCGAAGGGGAGGACGGATAGCCAGCGGCAAGCTAGCGGAAACAAAGGACAGATCGCCAGCGGCGAGCTAGCGAAGGTCATTCCCTTTGAATCACGTCCGACTAAGGTAGCCGTTGCATTCCCTATGCGACCTTGTCGTTTGCGAATCGAGTGCGGCGCTGCTTTCCAGAGTCTACAGATTCGTGCAGTCATCACCTGACGATCGATGCAAAGTGATATCACTTACAAGCTGTCGAGCCTCGCGGTTCCAGAGATGGCGGCGCGATGCTACAGATGAGCGTTGTTCAAAATGTGGCTGCCTTGACGATCCGTGCTGGAAAGCAGCAATGGCATGTCATAATTGATGTTATTCAGGTCTTCAGCGCGCATGCTGTGACCCACGACAGAAGATACTGACCACGACGTTGAAGACGTGGGTGAGAGACAGCACAATTGGCGAGGAGTTCACAAATTTGCGGTCGTAATCATTGCGCGTCGCGTGCAGTTGCCCATTCGGATACAATTAGACAGCGGCTGTCTATGCGTAAGAGCTTGCATTTACCGTCTGTGCGACGTTCCTGTGCAAGAGCGATATCAGCGCGATAACGATGGCATCGGAGGCCGCGTCTGCATTACGAAGTATTACCATGCCGTCGCAAAGAACCCTTATGGCTGAGAGCTTGTTGATCAAAGTCATCGGAAACCTTGTCACTGTCCCAAGGTGATATTGTCGAAGGAGGGAAAGGGAAGAGCGTGAGCCGGCATGCACTACAAGTCGGCATTCACATCACAAATGATGACTGGTATATCATCCGGCAAGCCAAGACAACACATGTACAGTCACCAGAGTGAGCGAAACCGTCAAGCAGCGCGAGCAGAGGGGGGGCGCGTGTATATCGCTTCAGAAACACGCAGGTCCGACCTTATATATGGTTGCACGGACTCAACGCGCGGACTTGTAATTTGTTAACGCGGAGTAACAGGTTTCGTTATTAATTCTCACGCAGCTGCTGCAGTGATCTGACGGTCGCACCTCTCCGCACAATCTCTAGCTTTCGTACTACCGCAGACCAGGCACGTTCTAGCGATTCGTCGCAAACGCTCCCACATGGCGTCCGGGCAAATACAGGAGCTGTTGCAAGGCCCAGATATTGCGGAGTCGGAGAAGCGCGCACTGGACTTCCTCGATGCCCGATTCACCTCATTGCAGGACATCGAAGATGAGGCAGGCGTCGAAAGAGTCGTCCAGGATGCAATACAGCACAGCGAGGACATGAAAACGCAAGTGCGTCCTCCGTCGGATGCAGCATCGCGCGAATGCTGATGCCTCCGTCTCAGCTCAGTTGTCTCAATCTCGGCAAGTTGTGAATGCATTGATTGTGGAGACGAGGGCCTCTGCGGAATTGCAACTGCATACAGCTCAAGAGCCTTCTCTGCTGAGACATTCGTTATCAGACGAGCTATCGTATCTATCGCAACAATTGGTATCCTCACTGGGTGATCCCGAGCGCAAGCCCACGCTGCTGGAGGATCTCGAAACATTGCATCGCAGCCTCAAAGAAGTGCAGAGTGTCAAAGGATACGTGCAGATAGTTCAACAATCTCTAAAGCTCAGGTATGTTAATGCTCCTCAGGCTTTGCTGAAGTCTACTTAGACCACAGTGAATGAAAGTGAATTGGCAGTAGACCAAATCCGCTCTTCGTCTTCGCTGTCCTCCGTGAGCGAATATGAGGGACTGCAAGAATTTGTGGCTTCCGTGCATCAAGTATGCGCGAAGGTGGAGGACGTTGCGGGCGAGCAGGAGTTACACATCCTCAGCTTCCTGGAGAGCATCCGAGAACGGACGTGGGCAGATATGCGCCATGTTTTGTCCACGTTAGTTGCCTTTGTCCAGTGTATCTTGACCCCGACGCATGCTGATTGCACCTTAGGTCGTTGTTGTCCGCGGCGGAGAAACTACATTGGCCGATGGTAGTCGACTACCTGTCAGCTACTACGGGAGATAGGAAGGCGTTCGAGGCCGCTTTCTCTAACATGTCAAAGCTTCAAAAAATGTATGTCTCCCCGCCCCACGCCGGTCGCCGTGCTCATTGCAACCTCAGCGGGAAGCAACTGCATTCAGCCATCAAAGGCAAGGAAGTTGCACGAGAGGGTCTGTACCCCATTCAGGCACTAGTCCAACCAATCTCCTTGAGATTCAAGTATCATTTCGAGGGAGAAAGGCAAACAAATAGACTTGACAAGGTTAGTTGTTTTGTGGAATCATGCTCCCGAGGGGTGCTGAGCGATTATATGGAAATCAGCCGGAATGGTACTTTACTCATGTCCTCAACGTCTCACATGAACATCGTCCATTCATGGAGAATGTGGTGCAGACGTTCCTGTCAGACACGCAATATCGGAACATCAATGCTTGGGTTAGTGATCGCATATACTTCTCAAGGACGTTGCTCTCATCATCGCTCAAATGCTGCACGCAGCGTGAGTTTACGCTCCTTCTTCTACCTCTACTTGAACGCAAGCTCCATCGTACCATGCCGACCCTTCTGGCACATCCGTCTCTACTCGCACACACCATCTACGAGGCACTTGCTTTCGACAGTGCATTGCGAGAAGAAAACTTCGACATCAATGATACTACGGCGGGTGAGCCATCAAAAGACGGCAAGAAAAGCGAGGGAAGCAAGTGGCAGGGCATCAGCGATGTCATCCTAGGAAGGAAAGAATGGTTCGAGGCCTGGATGGAGGGCGAGAGGAAATGTAAGTCTGTGTTTTGTTTCATCGTTCATGGAGGGCATTGACACGCTGCAGTTACGATGGATCAGTACATTGAGATCATCAGCGCCTCCGACGCTTGGCTCATCGCAGATGACGAAGGCGATACGGAGGATGCGATCGTTACCGACCGCGACCTGAGACCGACTAACTCTGCCCGAAGGGTCAAGGCCCTAGTCGAGCAAGTCACTGGTAAATGGAGACGTTTTTTCAAACCATCGTCATCATCTCATTATGTGACAGACCGATATTCACCACTCCCGCAATTCCTACATCGCACGCGCTTCCTCATTGTCGTCCAGCTGCCGATCCTGGAGTCGTACCATTCTCGCATCTCGTCTTCACTAGACGCATACGAGACACTATCGTCCAGCCTCATACGCGCTGTTCCTGGTGCGTTGGGCAGTGTCAGCGATGCATCGGGGAGGGTGGGAGATCCTAAGAGCCTAACCAGCGGCGTTGAGGGCGTACAGAGGCTGTGCAAGGCCTTGGTCAGCGCGAAGTACATCAGTGCTGCGTGTGAAGCTTGGGGAGAGGATCTGGTGCGCAATCCTATCTAGTGAAGAAAGAGGGTTTGCTGAGCGTTCGATGACAATGCAGTTTTTCCTGGAGTTGTGGGCCGAGATCAATCACCGCGCCTCACTGCGCTCGCAGATACAAGCCGCATCGGCATTGCCTAACCCTAAAGGCGGCGAGACAGAGGCTGCGGAAGGCACGATCTTCGAGGAACTTATCATGCAGTATGGGCAGCTAGCAGAACGTGCCGAGGATATGATCGTGCAGTCAGTCTGTGGAGAAGTCGAGGTTGGGCTCAGGGCCCACTTCTCTAACGGCTCATCAACGTTCGTCCACGTCCCTGGAATTGTGCGCTTCCTCGCTAACGATTATTATACAGACAAGTGACCCCCAACGTAATCACGCCAGGAGCGCAGGACGACATTGCGCTCGCGCCCACCCTCCTCGGCCCGCTTGCCCTTCTATCCTCGCACATTTCCTTCCTCTCATCAGCCCTCCCACGTACAACCGTCACAAGCCTCTACCGGCGCATTGCTTCACGACTCGCCATGCACATCTACCACCGCCAGATTCTCTACCATGGTCGGGGGCGGATTACACCACAGGAGGGGAGGGCGATCCGCGCGGAGAGCGAGCTGTGGGTGGAGACGTGCCAGGTTGCCCTCGCACGGAGCGACAGGGCTCGCGCGGAAGGGCCATGGCGGCAGCTGCTCCAGGCCAGCCGATTGGTGGGCGCGGAAGGAAAGCAGTGGCAAGAGATACTGGACGCGACGTTCGGGGTGATAGGGGATGAGAAATGGGAGGGTATCATGCTGGAGACAGTCGGGTTCTCGGAGTTGAGCAGGGAGGAGGTCTCACAGGTCCTGCGGGCGAGGAGCGATTGTGGGCGGTGATATGGACTTGCAATATCCCATGTTAAACGTTTGATTATATATTCATGGTATACAGGATCGTGCGATGGTAAGAGATACAGAGTAGCATATGCAGATGAATGCAGACAGCAATGCAAGAAGCCCCCAACAAGATCAGATTTTATACACAATGTCACCACTCAGCATGAGTTCGTTCGCCTCACCCATGACCTCGCACGCCCGTGTGGCCTCTGCCGTGCCGAACAGCTCATCGGTGGATAAGCTTTCGTTGATGTGCTGCAGCAGAGTCGCGAAGAAGAACTGTTCCTCGTCTTGCAGTGTTGTCGCGAACAGCTGCGCCAGCCTTGAACGGAAGAGCTTCAACCTGTGAAGACGCAGACACTCAGGAACATACTCATGGAAAGGAAATCCATCGAAAACTTACCGCTCCGGTCGGATGCGTCCATCGTCAGCGGGACCAGCCGACGCAGACACAGGACCCTCCTCCATCTGCACATCCTGACTCCCCTCTCCCCACACCGGGTCCCTCGGAAGGTCCTGCGGCATCGCCTTCTCCTTCCCCTTCGCCGTCGGCGCCGTCGCTCGCATCCTCGCGGGCTCCTCCGCCTCCTCATCACTCTCTGACTCATCGTCCTCGCTCGTCTCCTTGTCGCTGCCCCGCTGCCGCATCTTCCCGTCGTTCAGGCGGCGCTTCGTGCGCCGCTTGCGCTTGAGCACCTCGCGGTAAAGCGCGAAGCGGAGGAGCTCCTCCGCAGCCATCGCGTCCTGCTCCTGCACCTTGGGCGAGAGACGTGCCTTGGCGTGTGCGGTGGAGAGACGGATGAGCGTCTCGAGGGTACGGGCTGTCAGCGGCGATGTCTACGCCATACGGTCCTCGTCATCAAGAAGAGCGAACGAGAGAAAGTGCACGCTACGTACCCGCTTCCTGTTGTCATCGAGGCTTTCGTTCCGCAGCTGCGAATACACACTGACGATCCAGTCTGCCGCGCCCTTGGTGAGCACCGGCGCAGGCTTGCTCTTCGCATACTGTATGTATTTCTTCACGAACGCGATGCTCAGCACCTCAGTCTTCTTCGGCGCGCGCCGCCTCGTCGACGACAGCGCCTCGCCGATCCCGATGTGCAGCAGCGGGTCATACTTCTCGAACGGGCTCACCTCACCGCCGTCGCCGTCGGGCTGAGCCGCACCGGGCCCTTCGACGGAGAGGCTCTGCGTAAGGCTGTCTGTAACGGGCGTGCCCTCCTCGACGCCCGGAGGCAGGTAGCGGTGCATCCGCAGGACGTGATCCGCGATGAGCCGGTCGCGGTTCTCGTCGACGTCGTCGGTCACGACGAAGAGGAGGTCGAAACGGGAGAGAAGCGAGTCTGGGAGTGCGATGTTCTTGTGTGGGTCTTTGTGGACATCGTACTGCGAGAGCGATTTAATTCAGTCGAGGGTGACGTTACACGAAGCAAATACTCACCTGGCCGTAAATCGGGTTGGCTGCAGCGATGACACTGCACCGCGCATTCAGCGTCGTATGGATACCCGCCTTCGCGATTGTCACGGTCTGCTGTTCCATAACCTCATGTATCGCCACCCTATCAATATCCGACATCTTGTCAAACTCATCAATGCACACCACCCCGCGGTCCGCCAGGACCATCGCGCCCGCCTCGAGCCTCCGCTCGCCCGTCTCCTTGTCCGTCGTCACCGCGGCCGTGAGACCGACGCCCGAGCTCCCCCGGCCGGTCGTGGCGATCGCGAGCGGCGCCGTGCCCAGGACGAACCTGAGCATCTGCGACTTGGCGGTGGACGGGTCGCCGACCATGAGCAGGTTGATGTCGCCACGAATGTGCGTGCCGTTCGGGAGGTTCTTCTCCGCGCCGCCGAGGAGCAGCATGAGGATGGCGGTCTTGAGCTCGTTGTGGCCGTAGATGGACGGCGCGAGCGACTGCGAGAGGAGCCTGACGATGGTGGAGCGCTTGGAGAGCTGGTTGATCACACGGATGTCCGAGTCGGTCAGTGGTGTCTGTGCGATCCCGCCGCCGACCTTGGATGAGAGGAGGATGATGTTGTTTGCGAGGATGAGAGCTCTGTTCGAGACGCGTCAGAATATGTCAATGAATGGTCCTGAGACGTACTTGAATGCGCCACTTGCGCCTCCTCCTACGCTCCGGTACACGCCCACAAGCTGTATGCGATCACCCGGTTTACACTTATCGACGAGGTCATCATCCAATATCACGTCAGTGCTCCTCGGAAGCTGTCCCGCGGGTGCACGCTCCGGCATCTCCTGTATGCTGATCCTCTGATGGTCCCGGAACACGCAGTAGCCAAATTCGGTCTGCAAAACATGGCCCTCGTCGTCCGTCTGTGGCGTGACCGAGGATGTCGGCGGCAGATTTGACGTGGAAGTAGTCGCGTCGCGGTACTCGCGCGCGTGGAATTGACGCGTCTCGGGGCAGTAGTGGACCGACTTGAGCATCTTGGGCCGGACGAGCGAGCAGCGCGTCACGATACCCTCAAGAGAAATCATCTTGCCCAGCTGAGACGCGCGCAGCGTGCGCGGGCTGACATGCTGATCACCAAAGGACCCACTGAACCCGACGCGGTACTCGTTGCCTGCAATATCGTGCTTCTCCGCGTCATGCACGCGGTTGACAACGTTGGCGAGGGCCTCGTCGAACGCGGGAAGGAATTCGACGGGGCGCTTGAGAAGCCCGTCGGCAAAGTCGCGCTTGTAGTCGCGCAGATCGTCGATGTTGACGATGAGCCGGCGCTGGTCCTGGCGCAGCATGCGCGCGATGTCGTCGCGGTAGTTGTAGAGCTGGGACTCGGCGTCGATGAACTCTTCAAAGACGCGCGTCCTGTCGCGCATGAGGACATCGTCGGGAACGGGCTCGTCGAGCAGCGACATGATGGAACGTGGCCGCGAAGATAGAGCTCTGGAGAGGTGCCGGTGAGGGAGCAGTGAAGCATGCAGACGCGACGCGGCTAATGCGTCGCGAAAAGGCCTGCCCTAAACTGGGTCTTGTGACTGATACGATAACAGTGTGAGGAACACACGAAAGCTTAGCCCTGGAAAGTGACACTCACAACAAAGAAATACCGATTCTCATTGCAGCAAAGGCATTAACATTTACGTAGAATGAGGTGGCCTTTCCCATCAAGCA
This sequence comes from Laetiporus sulphureus 93-53, assembly GCF_001632365.1. NCBI lineage: Eukaryota > Fungi > Basidiomycota > Agaricomycetes > Polyporales > Laetiporaceae > Laetiporus > Laetiporus sulphureus. Next base: position 285,696 of record NW_024468530.1, on the reverse strand, counting down.
TGAATGGTTTTGGAAAAGGTACAAAACGTTCCGGAGATTACCATAAAAGTACAGTTATCAAGAAAGAAGAGTAGTTACCGGTTTCATTGACTTTCTTTGATGCAACATGGCAAGCACATCTTCTTTCATAGATTTTAGGGCCAGAACTTGATCTATATTCAGTGTGTTTCACTGACTCTCACAGCTTGTTATGCAGACCGTGAGTGACTTTGTCGCGATGTACAATTCAATTGTCTCGGGCTCGCTCTCTCGTCCGAGACCCGGCATCGACCGACCCGCAGCCATCGATGGCCTTTGGCTGGGCCACTGCGCAGCAACGTTGCGTGCCTGTTGTAACCGGGTCTCCAAGGCATCTACGGTGCGTGCCTGGCGATCTCATCCGTCAAACGTTTGCTGGCTATCGTCGTGGTCAAAACACCAATGTATAGTACCGATAGGGTTGCAAGATAGGATAGGTACAATACGGGTACAATCACTGCAGTCAAGGATAATTCAACCGACCAACGAGCGGACGCGGCGTGAGAGAGGGCACTTATGCAGTGCCAGCGAGACCGCGGGGGCGACAACCAGGAAACGCAACATATGGGAGAATGTTATGGGGTCAGAGCAGTAGCACACGATGTCGGGAGTGAACTGTGCGGAGAGTGAGACGGCGAAGAGCACGACGACGCGAGCAACATACCTGTCCGTTTAATGACGTGCGAGAGGGTTAACCTCTCAATGATCACCAGCTGCCGGGACCCGAGTTCCACTGGCGCTCCACCTGGAGGGATAAATGAATTATAGATGCAGAAGGCAACGGGTGACACTGACCACCTCGGGTTCGCGCTTCTCATCCGCGCGGTTCTCAAGTGGTGCTGCGACCTAGAAGACGGTGAGCCGAACGAGTCGCGATCAGGAAGAGTGATGAAAGACTGACGGGGGCAGCGGAAGCGACGCCTAGGAGGAGGGCGAGAGAGAGGACGGCTAGGGAGAGGACACGCATTGCGATAGAGTCGGGGGAAGGAGTGGAGGAAGTGGGCAAAGGAGGGGGATTTATAGCGTGCGAGTCTGGGTATGACGGAGCAAGGCTAAGGGGCACCGGCACACCAAGGCGCCCGATCGGCGTGTGCTCCGCTCATTCAATCGTCCGCGCGACCAGGCACTCTCCCCTTCCCACATTCTTCATCTATCGCCTCTATCGCCTCTCACAGAGAACGACGCTGCGCACAGTGCGAACTCGTCCCCACGTGCGCCCGGCCAATCTATCTTCTGCGGAAATCCGAGGGTTTATCACGGCAGATTAGCTCCCGCCTGCTTCCTTCCACGCTCCTGGAGGTGTCAATGGCAGCCACCGCCTGCCATCTGAGCATGCGCTGAGTTGATCAGACAGATTCTGACCACGCCTTCGCGCTTGTTCTACCGCCAACCGGTCGGCGTGCGCGCGGTACCCACGACACAAGTGCGAGTGGGTTGGGACAGCGCCCGAAGAACGCCATTGCACGGACCAAGCGTCCGAACGTGCCCGCCCCTTCCCGCCCAGTTTCGCTTTCCCTCACCCCCGATCGTCGCTGATCGTCTGTCTCGTCATCGAGCACTTGCTGTCACTTCGCTTCCATATGTACTCTTTTAACATCAGCGTATCATCTGGCATGTCCATTCCCTGGGCGCCGCCTTCGTTGCCACTCTCTCGTGTCACTGTTGCCGATTCCGTATCATACATGCTCAACCTTTCATTTTGTTCAGGCAAAACTTCGTCATAACGCCTGACGCTCATACTATGAGCGGTCAAGTGAACGCTGAAAGCGCCTCGCAAAAACCTCTCGAGAAACGTGTGCAGGCGATCAACTGCGCATTCAGCAATGTGCCCCGCTCCCGTGCTCGGAGTCGGGAAGCGCTTCTTATCATCAAGCGTCACAGGGTTCCATTCTGAAGCTTTGGCCTCTGCATTCTCGGTCATCTGCAAGCCACTGGTGTATGGAGGGTGTCGACCGCCCGTTCTGTGATCCCTGCGATACCGTGCCTTGAGATTTGCACGGCATAGTCATCATGCCTGTAAGTCCGTTCTGGAAAGTATCCATTCGGAACATCATGTCATCTGTCCGCGGAACATGAACTGAGGGTCATACGCATCCGGGAACATGCTGCAAGCGTGCCTTTCCATAACGTTGTCCGGCTCGGGTTCAATCTCGAATTCTCAACGTATGTGAGATGTTTCACGTTCATCAAACAAACGTAACAGACGTGCTGTGGAGGGCCACAATGGTACGGCAATGCCCTCCTACTTGGACATCACAAGCATGTCAAGCACCTCGGGGAGCACGAACATCTTTCAAAACCCTTCCAGTTTTCGGTGAGCGTCACCACGCGCCGAGATGTTAGCATATCAATTGAACCCACTCCACCGACTCTATACTCCTGGCCAGGACAGTTATATAAGGTGCGTTTCTGAGCCGGACGGAATTATCTTGAACCAGCGGCGCATTCTATTCGGGCTAGCATGCTTGACACGCACTTCCCGTTCAGTCCTATGACGTACGGATAAGCAAGGTAGAAAAGAGGGGACAAGCTTGTTTGACTCACCCATAGCTTGATCAGGCCATCCCAAGATGCCGTCACGACTTTCGACTGAGAAATGCAACATGTCGTCAAAATCGCTAAGGCAGTGCCGAGCCGTAGAGAATTACATACCGTCTCGTGAGGCAACCACTCGTGTGCGATAACGACCTTCGAATGTGCCTTAAGACGTGATTTGATTCGCCCTGTTTTCCATTCCCAGAACACGACGTTCCCCTCGCCATCGCCGCTACTTATCCACTTCCCGTCGGGTGAGAACCCGACCTGGCAGGCATAGCCCGCGACGGAATGTCCCGCAAACCGCTTATTCCGTGCCTGCCTGAAGTTATCCGTACTGTATACGAGGATCTGGTTGTCAAGGGACTGTGCAGCGAAGTATTTCTCTATCGAAGCGGTCGTCAGAATACTCATTTCGCGTCGACCGTGCACGTGCCACTCACTATTTGGATGGACGGTTACCGCGGGCATCGAATGCATGTGTGGTTCTGCGATATACTTGATGACCACTGGGATGTCAAAGTCCCATGCTCGGATCGTTTTGTCGTCGGAGGTTGTGACGAAGCGTCGATTCTCGTCGACGAACGTGATGGTATTCACCGGGCCCAGGTGCTGGTCGTATTCCTGCGTAATTTCGCCGGTGTTGATGTCGTACTGTTCGAACGTTCTCAATGCAACTGTATGCGAGAAGACGAACCGAACGCACCTGAATGATTTTCTTGTCCGACATACCCGCGAGGAAAATGTGTTGTTTGTCCTCATCCGGATGGAACCGTACGACGTATGGAATCTTGCCGTTGCTGAACCGCTTCAAGCACTGCCCGGTCTCTGTGTCCCATAGTTTCATCTGCCTATCGTATCCACACGATAGGAATTTGCGGCCATCGTTCGAGAACGTCACGTCCTTGACAGCCTTCATGTGACCATGGAAGGTGCGGAGGCAGTTGCCGTGGGTATAGATGTCCCATAACTGTCAAGTATGTGAATAAGAGAATCAATCTGCTGGCAGCGAAGATGCAAACCTTGATTTTCGTGTCCATGGAGCCGCTGAGAAGAAGGTGGCCTGTATTCGGGAACAAGCGAATGACCGATACGCCCTGCGTGTGTCCCGTCCATGTGTGTATGCAAACCTTCGGGATGAACGATTCTTGTGAGCCCGCCTCCTGCAGTAGCTGCGGCGCCTCTGCGATGGGGGGATGCATGTACGTCCGGCCCTGGTAGTCGTACATCGACTTGCCATGGAACACGGACGACTCCAGCCCCGGCGCGCCGCGCTTCGGTTTCGCCTTCTTCATCTGCACCGGCTCCTCTGGCGCTTCCTCTTCCTCTTCCTCTTCCTCCTCAGCCACCTCCTCGCCGAGCAGCAGGTTATGTGGCTCGTCGCTCTCCCACCTCGACCACGGCCCTTCGTAGGCACCATCACCGTCCACAACTTCGAGATCGCCCTTCGGCTTCCGCTTCCGCTTCAATTCCATCCTCTCCTTCTTTGGCGCCTTTAATGCGCCGATGGTCGCGAAGTTGTTCGCCTCTGCCTTCTGGAGCGAGCCGAGGACGGCCGGGGCGTTGGGATCCACAGACGGATTGGCGGAGTAACCGAGGATGGCGTGTGTGAGGTGCTGCTGTCGGAAAGAATGATCTGTCATGGCCTGCTCCTCAACATGTCCAGCGAGCGCGTTCTGGTTGAGGAAACGGTCGCGGTCTCCGAAGGGGTTTTCGGGCCCTTGGAGGGGCAGTATCATGTCATTGTACGGGATGTTCACGTTCATGCGCGTGTCTGTTGGTCGTGTAATCAGAGATGTTTGGTTTAAAGGGTCCTATACATTCGTTTAGCGTGTTCTCATTGCGAATTGGCATTAGACGTGCTCACCTCTGCCAGTACATCTGGCGCGGCATCCGGGGCAATAGAGGGGGCAGACCCTGATGCACTGAGCTCGTCAATGCGCGGCTTCTTCGCCGCAGGAAGAGAAGTGAGCCCGAAGACATCCTGGGTGGCCGATATAGGGCCGTCGTCTTCGCCTGAGGAGTAGCCTGGGATGAACGACATGGAGGCAGCAGGCAAGGCAAGCACGTCCCGTTACGTAACCTTAGCGCGGGTGGCTGTAGCTCGATCAAAACATTTCGGCAAGCGCACGCGGAGACAATGCATGCTAAATTCCCTGGACTGTCGCTGCTTGTCTGATTCTTGACCGGTGACTGGCTGCATTTCTTGTGCTGTTGTCCTATGCTCTCTGCTAATGCAGGAAAGAGGAGTCGGGAAGCCATGGACAAAAGAGGAAGATAACTTGCTCATCCAGGCAGTTGCGGTCCACGGCGAGAATGACAACTGGAAGATCGTCGCCCTTTCTGTGCCGGGTCGTACGAATAAGGCTTGCAGGAAGGTGGGCTTGTTCACGCTTTAATCATTTGCACACTGCGTCATGTCTATCCCAATTGTCAGAGATGGCTTCACTCTTTGTCTCCAAACGTGAAGAAGTCAGCGTGGACGCCAGAAGAGGACCAGCTCCTCCTCTCGCTCTACGCCATACACTCGACGAAATGGGCTGTCATAGCACGTCATATCTCAGGGCGCACCGATGATGCCTGCTCGAAGCGATATCGTGAAGCGCTGGATCCTTCACTGAAGCGGGACGAGTGGACTTCAGACGAGGATGCTCGGCTTCTGGAAGCATACAATAGACTCGGCGGTCGTTGGGGCCAAATTGGCCAGGAACTCCAGCGGAGTGGACTGGCATGTCGAAACAGGTACGTGCATATCACTCTATGTGTGCAATTATCCTGAATGTATCGTACTAGATGGAGAATGCTGGAGAGGAAGAAGAAAGCTGCCGCTACTAGAGATGCTGGGCCCAGCAATGCTGCCTCGACTGCCACGTCGCAGCAGCCTGTGGAACCACTGCAGCCTCAGTGGGATATACCTCCCGAGGTTGCGCCTCAAGGGTATTGGAACCCCCCCGCTGAGCATGCCGCACCTTCCTCTGTGCCTTTTGCAAGTGTGCCGTCGGAAACTCTCGTTTCCGGGAGTCCCTATTACTCCGAGATGCCTGAGACTTACGCGTATGCCCCGGACCGTGCAATTGCACAATCTACCCTGCACAGCGGGCCACAGCAATTCGACTACCCTCAATATCAGTTTGATCAGAGTTATCAGCCGTTCCAAGATTATGATGGCTACTATACACAACCACCCCAGGCGGCCCAGGATGTGCACCCTCCGCAGACTCTACCATTCAATCCTGAGGACAATAACCATGGCTATGTGCCCGGAGCGCCCCCAGATGTAGTGAATGGAGCACCAGTAATCGACAGAGGTACGACTCCTTTCAGGTCAGAAGAAGTTTCCAGTCAGCCATATAGCGCTTGTCCTGGAACGAGTGCGTCATCCAACGCTACCCCGCCTGATTCTTCCGATATAAATCATCCAACGGCTGGTGTTCCGGAGGAGGCCGCCGATCGCCCCTCTGTCGTGTTAGCCTCACAATTATTCGTTTATGAAAATGGGGACGCAACTGTAGAAGCTACGGGAAGTCGAAACTATTATCGTGACCCAAAGCAGAAGGCGAAAGACTGGGTACAGCAACGCCGCGCTACGCGCCGTGGTCCTTCTCCCCGCCTGTCTTCAAGCTTGCCTGCTACCTCAGAGTGAGCATCACGTCTCAATCTTTTTCTTTCTCCTTTGATTGATCACGCACGGTTCAGCACATCGGTGCTGGCGTATGCCTGTGGGCATCTCACCTGCTGGCCTACAGATGTCTCTGAAAGCAAGTCCCGTTTTGCGACGTCAAAGGAACTATCTGACCACAGCAAGGCGGAGCATACGGAGGATTTTGGAGGCAGCACACCGTTCAGGTGCGGGTTGGCTGGGTGCAAGAAGAGCTGGAAGGTTTGTCTAGGCACTCATAATGCGAACATTCAGTTAATTTTGACGTTCATTGCAGAGCATCAATGGCCTGCAATATCATCTGCAAATGTGCGTTCCTGAAACACTGCATCCGACAATTGACTCTGACACGCTATCCTTGATCAGCTCAAAGACGCACTTCCAACAGGCGCTCTCGACCCTTCCGGCCGCGGCCGCCGAGGACAACGCAGCTGCAGACCCAAGCACAACTGCGAGAGATGTGCCTGATAACCGAGAACCCGAAAACGGCCGCGAGGCAGAGGCAGGCACCGCAAAGGCAACCCCAGCCGTTACCAAACCAAGAAAGACGTATCCCTGTCCCCACCGGCACTGTCCCAACCGGTACAAGCAGCTCAGTGGGCTGCGATACCACCTTGCGCACGTACGCTTCTGCTTGCTATTGTCTTGCATCGACCCTTAGTTCACTGACATATTCACCGCTTCCCGCATGCAGGGACACCCGAATGAGCTGCCCGCGCAGTTGGACGCGGTCCCCCCGGCTTTGGTGCGGAAGATGGCGGAGAAGACACAGGCCAAGGCTTCCGCCGTGCGGGCGGAATGAAGGCTGAATTGGAATTTTCGATTTTGGGGGCATTCTCAAGCAGCGCCGCATGCCGTACGTGTGGGATCTGTGGTTCGTACGTACCACGCCCAGGCACTCAGGGCTCGCACTGACGTTGGCAGGGCGATAGATAAATGTCGCTCATTTACTGTACTGGGAACCGCAAGCTGCACGCCGTCAGGCCCAGCGCGCCGGAAGGGAAGATTGACTGGTTGATGAATTAGCGGATGAATGAACGAAGAGTGATTTATACAGATACGTCGACGTAGCAGACATGTGCTCGCTCTAGGCTTGCATTCCCTCCATATCCGTGTGGTGGTGTTGACGTGCTGTCCATTTGACCTTGCGATTGTTCCCCCAATTTTAGAGACGGAACAGCTAACGCCGGAGGGTTCACGCGCATACCAACGCTCTGGGCAGTAGCACCGTATGTGTACCTTCCTTCGATATGATAATTCGCGTACGCAGATGATGATAGCGCTATTGTATGTGAGTTGTGAGATAGCCAATGACTCAGATAGCTACGAGGCCATCAGAGCTCCGCCCACCCAGCATCCGGCTCTTCACCTCCGACCATCGCCAGCACAAACACCGCAAAGCTCGCAGCGACCCGCATGCCCAACCCGCGGTACAGCTGCCCGATGCCCGTATTCCGCGTCCAGCTCTCGCCCTCCACGCCCTCCTCCTCGTATCCCTCCGCCGCCTTGCCCTTCCCCTTCGCGTGTGCCGCTTTCCTCGCCCGGCCCTTCCGCTTCACCGGCAGGTCCGACCGCTCCTCCGTGATGATATGCCACAGTGCGTCCACGACGCCGTTGTAGGGCGCAGGCCGCAGCTCGACACATGCCTTAATCGGCTTTGCGTTGCCCCGTACCTGTGCCTGCAACCGCCGCCTGACCGTCTCAATAGGCAGTGTGACGAGCAGGCCCGCGCAGCTGCCCAGCAACTCTGCAACTGTCCACAGAAGCGGGTGTGTCTCAGGCGTCAGGCGCGTGCCGAACCCGAGATAGGACGCGACGATCCCGGGTAGCGCGAGTGGGATGAGCGCTCGGAGCGTACAGTCAAGGAGCGCCGGGATGAGCAGGTGTGGGTGCAGGTACACACCGCGGAGCCCGCCCTCCTGCGCGAGGATCTGTTGGAGTGCGTCGATGGGTCCGGAGTAGGTGCGGTAGCGCGGGAGGGAGGACTGAATGATGAGTCGTGTACGTATGAGGTCGAGAGGGGAGAGGATAAAGCCCGTGAGAACGTGTGATGCTACTGGGAGAAGGAGGGGGGATGAGGAGGAGGACGGAGCTGCCAAAACATCGCTGGGAGGAGGAAAGAGCACGGCTTGCAGCAAGCTGTGGCAGAGGGGCTCCAGAACGGCAAATAACGCATCATTAATGCTGGAGGTCAGCAATCCTGGTACAAGTTTGTATCAGGTCGCATGAGCAGCATACAATGCAAGCGACAGTACCTTTCCATAGCGAGAGCCAACCCTCCGCGCGAAAACGTCCCAATTGCTTCATCATGCCCCACGTGCCATTTGCTGTACCAACGGGTATGACATACTCTGGTATTGTGCCTTCTTCAAGGACAGACTGCCGCACAACGTACCCCCGCTCGTCAGCGAGCCGTGGAGGGGGCAGGCTAGAGGAAGCGGAGTCGAGCTTGGCTGGGTCCGCAAAGTACGCATCGTTTTCGTTAGAGTCATCGCTGAGCTGGTCAGATCGCAGCCTGGGTATCAATGCTGCGCGTTCGAAATGCAGTTATGTAGATCATACCGCACCTCTCCTTCCTCCTCTATGACATCTGTTGTGAGCACCGCTCCTCGGGGAACCTCCCCGGTATCTCGAGGTACCCACTGCACTTGCAAGAGCAGCTTGCCGACTTCCCACGGCATGACCAGAGCGGTTGTCGCATACTGCATGAATGCAGCAGCCGCAAGGCCCTTCAGCAAGACCGTTACATCGACTCCGGACTCGTCCTCATCGAAAGTCGCGGACAAGTCAAAGAGCGGATTTGTGCCGTTGGTGCGCGTTGACCACTGGTAAGATGGTGAGGAAGATGAGGATGCTTGCGCACCAATGCTCAATGTATTTTCCGATGCAGCTGGAGGTAATGGTGGGGCAAACGACCACGCGTTGGATGGTGCTGCGTACAAATCCCGCAGAGACGAGGGTGGGGAAGTCATGTTGGGAACATGCACAAAATCTTCACGATCTGTTGTCTTAAATGACAGGGATACAAAAACAAGCAACTGGTTGAGTAGCAGTGTACAGCTGAGATCGGGAGAACCTCAGCGGCCGAGCGCACAACGCACCGCGCACGGCGAGCGCGCTGTTTGCACCAGTTTGGTGCCATGACGCTGCCGAACTCTGACACGGTCACGTGTGTAACACGTCCGTGAGCCGTAGGATGGCTGCCTCTTGCTTCACGCCGTGACATCAGCCTCGTTGAGGGTATATAAAGCATGTCTTTTGGCTAATGTGCTCTTGTCTCCACCTATCATCCTCTCTCCAGTTCTCTCATCATGGCGTCTGAACGTTGTCATCTAAATCCGGCTCGCTTTCTTTCGTCAGCCACTTCTATCGCTCATCTGTGGTAAATCGTGAACATCCATGCACCGCTGAGCGATGTTTGCTCAATAATCTTTACTTACACAGCTGCTCTCCCTCTAATCTCCCGGACTATCGTGATCTTTACGGGACGCACGAAGCATTCATCAAATGAGCGGACAATAAGCGGTTAGGGGAAGTATGGAATTGTATAAGGCATCTTGCCAACAGGTGCGCATACATGATACATTCGCCTCGCTTCAAATCGCTTTGTTTTGCCTCAACAGTCATTGGAGCGATCAAGAACATGGACATGACATTTTCATGCAGCTGTGGCAGGTAATCAAGTGCGCATATATGTTGATCTGAATCTAACAGCCGACATTGGGATCTACTTTGGAAGTTTCACCAACAAAGTGGCTCAAGCAAATCTAATACAATCGTCTCAAGTCGTACTTGGGTTATCAGAGTAGAACTCTCAAAGAGAGCGGTGCCTTTTTTCAAGCCATTGAAAATCGAAACGCTGCAGTAAGACATACGTTTATGGACAAACCAGCCTTTTATGTGCCAAGCATTATTTGGAATACACTCCACTGCCATGCGGTAACGTTCTTACTCGGGGCCACACGACGTCGCTCACCCAGAGCCATAAGAAACCGATCCTATCACGCTGTGACAGCGGCGACGCTGCAGTATAATGATAGCAGTATCGTCGTGCTACCAGCTGGAGGCTGGCTGATGTTATCGCAGAGAATAGCTATCTGCGCCGCAGCGCATTGCATTCCTAAATGTTCGCAAATGCGGACTATAGGAGCATGCATCTTGATTATCTCTCGCGGCTCCCAGGACTGCAGCAGGTGTGCTCGGAACCAGACAGACGCGGCCGCCACAGCCCGCGGAAAAAACAGACAGCGGTGAGCACCTTGATTGCAAAATGACTTGCCCATTCTGGGATCGTTCACAGTGAGACCCCGAGACATGAACTATGAATAGCAACTCTTGTGGAGAGGGCTTGATAATAGGAGCCGGCGGTGACGCAACTGCCCTCAACCTGAATCTTGTACTGCAGTTTATCTCCAGCACTGTCACCATTCAGCCGTTCTCAAGTTGTGCTGCTGAAGAGCGCTGAAGGTTCGGACGATATTGTGCAGCCACGACCCTCGAGTCCAGACAAAGCCGATGCATGTCTCCATTCCGATCTGCTGTCAAAATATAAGCGGTGTTAAACTATTAAACACATGCATGATTGGCTCTCCACCCGGCAACTTAGAGAATTCGTCATGAAGTATGCCGGAACAGAAAACGAGTTCATGCAAATTGTTATATACACAGCTATGCTATGCAGAATTGAATAACCTTTGTAATAGCGCTTACGCAATGCGACTGTGCAGGCTTGGCAATGGTTAGGGCCAGGGATGATACCTGCTCCCATTGAAGAGCTTGATGTCAAGTACAAGACCTATAGAGACGATTTGTTCGTAGAAGAAATAACAGTTGAAGTGCGTTCGCACTGCTCGAGCGAGGAATGCAGTACAGCAATGCGGAGGCGGCGGTGGCTGGGGTCGTCCGCGTCATAGAATGCTTCGCGCGCTTATGAGCGCCCCTGGCTCGCCCCGCTCCGCCTTCTTCACCCTGCCACGCTCGTTCTGTCCCCATCTTATACCCTACCACATCCTATTATCCACCGAGAGTACTTTCCGTCCCCAACGATGAATGGGCAGGCCACATCTCCTGAAACCCAAGCGAAGGTCAATGGCATTGTGCAAGATGATGCCGCCAAGGGTCGCGTCGCTGTACATTCATTCGACCCAGATATGCCTCCCCAGGAGAAGGCCGCTATTGCTGGAAAGGAGAAGGAGAAACTTAAGCTGAACCAGGCCGAACCTGATGCGGTCGGGAAAGGTGTGCCTTATCCGTAACGGTTTTGGAGGGTGAAGTTGATCTTCGTCACCAGAGGTTCCGGTTGGCACGGGCAACAGCAACATAGTGCCTACAATCACAATTGAGAATGTGGATGAGAAAGCCAATGGGGGCGAGACGCCACCAACACTAGAGCCACAGGTCCCTGGGTCTATGCCTGTGGGGCCTGCACCTGCTGTTCCGGACTGGTACACGGTTGGCTGGCGCGAAGTCAGCGGAATCGATACTCGTCCGAAGGCCGAAGATGAGGAGAAAGACAAGTACATTCTGCAGACCTTCCTCAGCGAGCAGTTCTACGGGGACTGGTATCACAACGCCGCCCTCGTCGTAGCGGTGAGTAGTACAGTATCCTCTGTGACAGCGAAGCACTCAGTATGATGATTAGGCTGTCGTGATGTCACATTACTTTACGCGTTTCAACTTTGGATGGGGCTGGCTCTTGCTACTGCTTGCGTTCTGCAACACCTACTACACAACTTCCATGTCACGCATGCGACGACGCGCACGGGATGACATCCAGCGCGAACTCGTCAAGACAAGACTGGAGACCGAATTCGAAAGCGCCGATTGGTTGAATAACTTCCTGGACCGATTCTGGTTGATCTACGAGCCGGTGCTCTCCCAGACAATCATCGCATCTGTCGACCAGATCTTGAGTACGAACTGCCCTACCTTCCTAGAAAGCCTTCGATTGAGTACCTTTACTCTCGGCACGAAGGCGCCCAGAGTCGACAAGGTCAAGACGAGCCCGCGGACGGAGGACGATGTAGTGCTGATGGATTGGGCCATTTCGTTCACCCCGAATGATACATCTGATATGACAAAGAGGCAGATCAAGGACAAGGTGAACCCGAAGATCGTACTGTCAGTACGCGTCGGAAAAGGCATTGCAAGCGCAACGATGCCCATCCTGCTTGAGGATCTCTCCTTCTCGGGCATACTTCGGGTACGGATGAAGTTGATGACGACATTCCCACACATCCAGCTTGTAGATCTCTCCTTCTTGGAGAAACCGGTAATTGACTGGGCGTTGAAACCAATTGGTGGCGAGACCTTTGGGTTCGACATATCATTTGTGAGTATTCTGAGTGCGCTTGCCTTAGCTTCGTTGTAACCTGCGCCGCAGATTCCGGGCTTGTCCTCATTCATCCGCGACACCGTTCACGCCACGCTGGCACCAATGATGTACGCTCCCAACGTGTTCACGCTCAACTTAGAGCAGCTTCTGTCCGGCGAACCGATAGATACGGCCGTAGGCGTGATTCAGGTGACTGTGCAGACAGCACGCGGCTTGAAGAGTACGAAGATTGCCGGTGGTACTCCCGATCCTTACGTTAGTCTGAGCATCAACAATCGGGCGGAGCTCGCACGAACTACCTACAAGCACGACACGTACGTATCCAGTCTTGAGGGTTCTCTTTGCCTCGTCTGACAGATTTCCGCAAGCTCCAACCCGACATGGATGGAAACCAAGTTTCTGCTCGTCAACAACCTCACAGAGTCGCTTGTACTCTCTGTTGTTGACTGGAATGAGCATCGAAAGGACTCCGAAATCGGAAGCGCGGTTTTTGACATGTCGAAGCTGCGCGAAGACTCGACACAGGAGGGCATTGATGCTCCAATCCTGAAAGACGGAAAACAAAGGGGCACGATTCGGTTCGATGTCTCGTTCTATCCTATCTTGAAGCCAGAAGTAGATTCCGGTGGGAAGGAGATGTTGCCGATGGATACCAGTGAGTTGGTTCTGCCGCTACTTGTGTGCATTATTGACAATAAGTGTAGAGGTTGGAATTGCTCGTTTGACGTTGCACCAAGCGAAGGAACTTGACCACACGAAGTCTATGTCCAACGACCTCAATCCATTCGTACGCGTGCATCTCGACGGGAACCGCAAACCAACTTACCAGACGAAGAAAGTCAAGCACACGAACAATCCGGTTTGGGAGTCAAGTACGGAGTTTCTCTGTATGGATCGCTTGTCATCGATCATCACCGTCAAGGTTATCGACGACCGCGACATACTGCGAGACCCTATCATCGGCTATATGAATGTTCGTCTGGATGATTTGATAAATGCATCAAAGGAAGCGGGCAAAGATTGGTGGCCTCTGAGCAGTTGCAAGAGCGGAAAAATGCGGTTGAGCGTCGAGTGGAGGCCGCTGAACATGCCCGGCAGCCTGCACGGTATAGACCAGTATGTACCTCCCATCGGTGTGGTGAGGTTATGGTTGCAGAAGGCAACGGATGTCAAGTGCGTGGTGGACTGATGCACGTTCTTATATCTGAGACCACATGCTTATGTGATTCCCCTTTCTAGGAACGTGGAGGCTGCTTTGGGAGGGAAGGTGGGTCTGAACAGAGTTTGTTTCATTTGCTGACGCGACGGCTGATCTTTTTATCAGAGTGATCCATATGTCCGAGTACAGATCAATAACATCACGCAGGGGCGCACCGAGGTCGTGAACAACAGCAAGTATCAGAGATCCGAATGCACTTTGACACTGACTGAACTATGTTTCAGACTTAAATCCGGAGTGGGATCAAATCATCTACATTCCTGGTAAGTGGCGCTTCCGGTTGCGTAACCTGTGGAAGCGCTATGTGGTACTGATGTTGTTGTGTGGCTAGTGCATTCATTGAAGGAGGTATGCATGGAAGCCTCAAAAGAATGAAAGTCGAACTAACCTAACAATAGACAATGCTTCTCGAGTGCATGGACTATCAACATCTTACAAAGGTGCACTATCTACATCGGGCAGCTTCCGTGAGATGAAATTGACATATGCACAGGACCGTTCCCTCGGGTACGTCGAGCTGAAGGTTTCCGAGCTTGCGAAGCCATCCAAGGGCGACTTCCTCTACGCATCCACTGGCAAGAAGACAGGAGCTGAGTCAATTAAACTCGACAAGGGTACATACAAGGGTAAACTGCACTTCGAGGCCGAGTTTGTTCCGGCCCTCCCTGTCAAGGGCATTGGGTTCGAGAAGCATGCGAACGAAACTCAGCAGGCTGTGCCGAGCGGCTCTGAAGCTGAGGAGCCATCGGATTCGCGCGATTCATTGCATTTATTGAAGCGTGAGCGCACAATTGCCCCCGTTCCTGAAGGGGTTACCGCGTCCCAGCCTCTGGGTGCGGGTGAGAAGACAGACGAAAGTTCCGGCGCGGGCACCCCCATCCCGCAGTCTCCAGAGGTTGGTGGATCTTCCGGCACGGGTGGATCTCCCGACCTCGGCAAGGTGGAGGAGCACCGCCCCGAGGAGGAGGGCGTGGAGCTCACGAAGGAGGAGCTCCTGAAACATCGTGCGTACCGAACCAAACAATTGACATTTTACCTCTCAATCTCAATCTTTCATGTTCGGGTAGAATCCGGCATCCTGATCTGCAATGTCTTGTCGGGGGAATTGTGCAAGAAGGCACGCCTGGAGGTATTACTGGACGATGCATATTGGCCTGCATTCAGTACCGTCAAACCACGCAGTCACAAGGCGCAGTGGGAATACATCGGCGAAGGTTTCATCAAGGAACTCGACTTTGGTCGTGTATGGCTCAGGTTGAACGAAGCGGACGAAGGCGACAAAGACGACATCATCGCGGAATGGAAGGGGGATGCAAAACCCTTCCTTCAGAGCACCATGGTTGGTCATAGGGTCTTACCTGATCGCCGAGCCCGATATAGATCGTTTCTTTTGCAGGATGGCCCTACGACGTTCACTCTCGTCGACAAAGACGATGCAGACAAGAAGTCTACCGTCCAGCTCGAGGCCCGATACCTTCCTGTCCCTATCAAGCTGGAGGCTAGAGAAAGCATCAATAGTGCGTGCACTAAAATTTTGACCACACCCGTCGTACTCACACTCTCGCAGACCAAGGGATGCTGCGCGTCGATATCTTAGACGGTCGCGATATCCAGGCTGTTGATCGCGGAGGTATGTGCATCCATTCGCATCGTTTGGAGCACTCCCGCAACTGACTTGCTGCTAGGCAAATCCGATCCTTTCGTTGTCTTCTATCTCAACGGACAGAAGGTCTACAAGTCAGAGACAAAGAAAAAGACCCTGTCGCCTGAGTGGAATGAGAACTTTATGGTCCAAGTGGTGAGTGATGATAACGCAGAGTCCTTTCACAGAAACGACTGACGTACTCCAAGCCTTCACGAGTAGCTGCCGATTTCACGGCTGAGGTTTTTGACTGGAATCAGATTGAGCAAGCCAAGACTCTCGGAGCAGGCAAGATCAATCTTGCGGATATCGAGCCATTCCAAGCCGCGGAGCGAACGATTCCTCTGTCATCTGCCAAGCATGGCGAAAAGGGGAGCATCAGAATACGGTTGCTCTTCCAACCAGAGATTATCGTGAAGACACGAAAGAACACGTCCACCTTCTCGTCCGCAGGGCGTGCGATGACACAGATTGGGCACATTCCTGTAGGTGTTGCAGTCGGTGCAGGGCGTGGCGTCGTGCATGGTGTCACAGGCGTCTTCAAAAGCAAGGATCATGCGAAGAAGGGATCGTTCGATAGTGATGAAGCTGTGGCGCCCCAAGCGCCCTCCGGCCAAGCGTCTCAGCCTGTCGGATCGCCTGCCATCGCTGCTTCTGCTCCTACAGCACCACTGCCAGCTGCCAATGGTAGCCCTACCTCCATCAATGGGAACCTCAGTCTCTCGGACTATGGGCACGAGCCCGGCTCTCTGCGAGTCCTCGTCATGGATGCCAAAGACATGTCTGCTGGCGATCTCAAGCCGTACGTTGTAGTCCGCGTCGGAGATAAAGAATACAAGACGAAGCATTCGCACAAGACGGCTACGCCTGAATGGTATGCATGTGTTATGCATGCCCAGGCTCGATCTCACGTATGATGTACAGGAACGAGACATTCAATTTCGCTGCAGCGCCTGCTACGCAGCCCAAGATGCATGTCTGGGTTTATGATCACAAAACATTGGGCAAGGACAAGCTGCTGGGGTCTAGCGAAATCGATGTATGTTCTTCTTTCTATGGGAGCTGATGGCTGTACTCAATTTGCTGTTCCTTAGATTTGGCGTCATGTGCAACCTGCGCAAGGAGTGTTATCCACGGAAGTTACCACGGAGCTACGCGAAGGTCAAGGGATACTCCATCTGCGCCTAGACTTCGATCCTACTGCACTCAGCCCGACGCGTACGCGTGCGTCCTTCCAGTCGGGAGAACGACCAGCCATCGTATCGCCATCGCGATTCAGCCTCAGTCGTCGGAAAGATCGCGATGAGTAGAGTAAATACTGATCAGTGCTTTCCTCTGCTTTGTTGTCTCATCGATCGCATATGTATTATTTGGACACTGCCTTTCTTGCATACCAGGCAACAGTATCACATTATACCATGTATTCTGGGCCTGGCTACTACGTACATCGTACTCTCCTAATATTCATGATATGAGCGCCTCTTTATCCCAATGTATTATGTATTCATGGTATATCTACGTGGAGGAACATCACAAGAAACACGTCATGATCCAAGTGGCTTTCACGCTCCTCTCCTAATGCCTCGCGCGAAGCTGCCTTGTGCTTTCCTGAGAGCTAGTAAGCACAATGTCGGCCATACCCTCTTCGTTTATGACACGGCTCTTCCCCAATTGTCTGCGACAATCCGGTCAGCATGAGCTCTTGAATTTACGTAGTTTACACACCGCTTTTTCTTCTTTCCTGGGTCTACTTCGCCTCGCAGTGGAACGTATTCAACATCATCTCCGCCATTTGCGACAGCTTCCTGACGAGCCACCTTGTCAGGTACGATGATCGTCGACTCACGGGGCTTCTCTTGGAGCGACAGTTGCATGAGATTGCGTTCCAGACTTGGCAGCTTGTTGTCCCCAGATTTCGCGAGCCTCGCTGCCATCTTTCCAGCCTTAACGTCTGCCTCGAAGACAGGCGATGGGGCTGCACTGAAGTCACGATTTTGCAGGCTGGCAATCTGGCGGTTGAGTAGCTGCTTGCGCATGGGGACGAGCCCATCGTGCCCTGCACTATCAGATGACCGGACAGCATTTTCTTGACTGCTGGAAGGAGAAGCACCCCGAAGATTCCCATTGCTACCTTGTGAAGGTTGACTTTGGGCTTTGGAAAGTGGTTTCACGGACTTCCTCGCTAGAGGGGAGGGTGATGTGCTGCTAGCGGTCGAGGCATGCTCTTCCGAGTCACTCGACCCATCAGATGCCAGTTCGGCCTAGACGAGTTGTGAGTTGTGTCTACATGATCGCCATGCTGTCTCGTGCTAAAACTGGGCACTCACTAATTCGTCTACAAAGTTCTCCGCCTCGTCATCACTCAGTTGCAGCGATGGATACACGACATCTGCAGGCGGAGCTGGTCGATGGAGTCCGGAGCGTGCCATCATGTCGATCTTAGCGTCCATCTTTTTTTCGTGGTTCTCAGCCTGACAAGGCAGAATCCAACAGTGCTTGTGAGCAAACATAGAAAACCCTCATGAAACCAGAATCACACGAACCTCCCTCCTCAGTCGTCGCTCGAACATCTTCTCCATGCTACGCATTCGCTCCTCCATTTCTTCCATGACCTCCTCCCTTGTTTCCGCCTCGATGAGAGCACATCGCATCTCAGCTTCATGCAACTGTTGGAAGGAAAGAATGAGAAGCAATGCAGTTACTTGGATCTGTCAGGCTCACCTGTGCGCGGAGCTGTTCAACCTCGTCGAACAGTGCCTCCACTACTGGGTCTATCTCCCCTTCATCATCCTCATCTTGCTCTTCGTCCTCTGACCATTGAACGTTAGCCATCCAAGCAGGTATCAGAGACGGACCGGCCCGAGCACACCTTCGAGGACTTCCAGATGGGCCTCACTGGCCTTATGACCTGTGCTGCGAGTTGAGATGGTGACCTTCCTCCTATGTGGTGCAATTTCACGACTGCTTTGGGGTCGTTCAGGTTTGTCCTTGAGGACAGGAAGTGGGCGGGAGGTGGCAGTTGGTGCAACGGTGCAGACCTCTCGTGCGAGGGCGGCGAACTTCATCACATGCGAGTTCTCATCATATCCGGTATCATACGGATTGACGTTCAAGATCATCACCTAGTATTGACTGCAGTCAGCATGTTATGATTGAGAGCGGGTCAAGACTTACCGCGCGGCCATCTCCTATGAAGTAGTCCATCAGCACCTCAGTAAGCTTGCTGTGCCTGAATGGCACGACTGCCAGCCCTTTCTTGACATCGCGCGTATCGATGCGGCCGCCATGAGTTGCTAAGCTGCGCGCGACGGCGCGTTGGTTGGCGCGGAGTGTCTCCATGCACTGCCCAAGGACCATGAGCGACTTGTTGATGTTGCCGGCCTCGCGGAGGCGGTCACCCGAGGATTGGGTGTACTTAGTGCGCTCAGATCCCGCCAGATCGACCATTGTGAGACGGGACGTCTGGATTGAGCTGGGGTCCTGGTGCCTCTGTCAACTACATCCCGAAAGAGCAACGCTATGGAGCGACTTACGTTCCGTTCTCCACGATGCACGCGCAAGACCTTGATGGTCACGATAGCGTGGCTCCTTGAGCTTTGGCTGTTTGCAAGCGTCCCAAAGACGCGACGGTGTAATTGCCCCAGTCTTAGGAGCTCCTTTGCCTGTGCTGCGCTGTGCACTCTGATCTGACGTAGGCCGGTGACATACTTGCCCGCGAGACCGACGTCATCTGCGGACAAACCACTATCAGATGGTGGACATGATTTGAGTGCTAGAGCCTTGCGCGAGAGAAGGAGAGGGTTGGACTGCGAGGACGGCAGTGGCATGTTAAGGAAGGTTGACATTGGCCGAGAACCAGATTGAGGAGAGTGTTCGGAGGGATCCACCGAAGAGAATAGGTCGTACACTTTCTCGTTGTATATTTCGGAATATGAGAGCCAGATGGTGTATTCATAGTTCCTGTCTAGCTTCAATACAGTGGGATCGATGTCTTCCCTTATGTCAAGTGCATCATCGAGGATGTCGATGAGAGACGGGCGCCGCCCGCCTGAAGCATTGTGTGGGGAGACATCCTCGAACTCATCATCGGCGGCTTCGATGCCATTGAGGCGAACAGGGCGAAACTGATGTACGTAAAAGTAAGACTTCTCGTCATGCCTTGCGTTAAATGGCTTACCTGACCGTCGCCGTGACGGCCCTCGATGCTGTTAAATATGACATCCAACGTCCTCGGAAGAATACCTGCGCTACCTCTGTCGCTACCACCCTGGACCGTGTATGTCTTGCCGGAGTTTGTGACTCCGTACGCAAATAGCAGCCCGTTCTGGCCTTCTAAGAGGTCCTGCACCAGAGGCAGAGTGGTCCTGTTGAAGAACTGTGATTGCTGAGAATCTGGAGGGAAGATATGTGAGAACGTGTAGATGGACGAGGGATTCAGGCTTGAGAGTCGTGAACTCGATTGCAACTGGGAGGATGGATCGGACATGCGGACGGCAGTATCAGATATGGTATGCAAGTATGGTTCAGACGTTGGTCCGTCCCCTAATTGAGGACGTATCCGCAGGAAGGCCTGCATGCGCATAACGTGAGGGATTAATCGTGCATGGAGACAGTGTACACCACCTTGATCGGTTCTCGTTCCATGTCAGATGAGCACGGTATAGCAGATACATTCATTGTGGAGGACTGTTGGGATGAGCCCGGATGCGCCTCGCTGTCCACACCAGTGTCCATGGAATTCGCCCTGCTGACCAGCGGTTTCCGATTGGTGGCCTTCTTAGCAGTAGCTTTTGTAGTTGTAGATTGTGCCCTTCCGCCCACGTTCGTGGACCGTGTTGCCCTACCTGCAGGCGCAGTAGGAGCTGTTGTGGCTTTGCTACGTGCTGATGAACGCGTCGTGGCCATCTTGGATTTGTGTGTGCGAGGAGAGGCGAAGTTTAAGATGATTGTTGCCGATGAAATGAGTACACAAGTACATAAAATTTGTAGCTCAAGCCAAGTCAGAAATCGTGATAGATGGAGGTAAGCGAAGAGCGACAAAGGTGGCTACCGGCCGCTGAACTGAACACGCGACGTGCAGTGTGACCGCGTCGAGCACGTGACCGTCGCGTCTCAACTCGTTGAAGGCGTCTGCTGCATGCCTTGGACGTGCACATGCCCGCTCTCTTGGATATCCCCTCCTTCTTGCAGCGCAGAGGAAATGGCGCAGAAGGTATCGCCACACAGACGCAGATCCGTCGCCGTCCTCAACCAGGGTGAACGGTCCCGTCATAGCACGCGCAGACGGGCGTACAGCATTGCGCCCGGAGAGAAGCTCAGCCCTGCTGCAAAAGCACACCGCTCCCTCGTGTGTACTGTCCCTCATCTTTTGCATACGTGAAATGTGTGACATGACATATGCAGAAGCCCCGGAAGAGTATATTGAAAGCCCCCGTCGACGCTGACAGCGCGGAGCTCGGCGATGATACCACTTCCATGGATCTCACCGAGGTCAACTCACGCAGGAGCCTCAGCCGTCGCGTTAGCTTTGCCCCCGCAGCCCATGTCCGCCTCTTCGACACCAAGGATAAGGATGCAGCAGAGTCTCAAAATCCTGACGCAACAGACTCTGGTAAATCTCGTGCCCGCCGTCGGAGCTCTCTTCGTACACGATCCTCCGTGGCATTCAGCGAATACGGAGAGCGATCTATGGACATGGACACGGATGACACCGCACTAGCTCCTCAAGATTTCTTGAATATCAGAATGAACGCCGATGCTGTTGCTGAAGACCCCTTCTCCGACGATGAAGAAGATGATATTGATGGAGATATGGAGATCACAGAAGCCATTCGAATGAAGATCGAGCGCAAGTCATCCCTATCGTTTGACCCAAAGCGAAATTCTCTGCCCATCCGTCGTCGTTCATCCGCAATACCCACCACCTCCACTCAAGGCCAGTCAGAGAACCAACCTCCACCACTGCATCATCGTCGATCATCTAATAATAGGCATGAGGACGCGCAGGACAATGACCAGGATCTCACCACGTCATCTAATCAGTCCCACTCGTACACGTCTGAAGGCACCTCAGGAGAATACACGCAGCCCATGGAGTTCACAGTACCCATATCACAACCCCTACGCCCTCCAGCGCCACCCAGTGAGGCGTGGCTTCAGCTGCGTGCCATGACGCATTCCGGGGATGAACCATATGAGCCACCACCCGAGGATTCCGAGGACGACGGCTCAGGCGTGCCCATCCGATATGATCTAGCAGAAGGGGAGCCAATGGAATTGACCGTTGCCATGGGTCGCCTCCTCGAGGCGCGCCCGTCTCTCGGCATGTCTCCTTTACCACCTGCCTTCATCTCCCTGTCTGGGAGAGCACATGATCAGAATGCCACTGAGGCAGAGAGGTCAGACATTCAGGAAGACAGCTTCACCAGCACAGAAAATAGCTTTGCTGACTCCGATGATGGCAATCGTACGATCAATGTAACCAAACTCCGTGCCAGTCTGGGCGGTCAAGAGTCTTCTATGGACATCACGGCGGTCATTAGCAGGACGAATGTAGTTGCAGAGTCGCCAGCCTCAGCCGAGGTTGTCTCGTCGGAAAGCCCCGCACAGCCCACGATAACCGCCTCGGAAGCGACGACAACAACCTCAGCGGACTCTCAAGATTCCACACAGCATGTGTTCCATGCACCTGAAACTGTGCGGCCAAAAGTGTTCAATAACCCTGAAGTTAGGACGCCCGCTCCTCATCGCTCGCCCTCTAAAGTACCGCTGCCGACGGTCCCCAAACCGTTCACCTTCAGCCGACCAAGACCCTCGACGTCCACCAATGGTCCTGTTGCTACTGCCAGTCCAGCTCGTGTGCCGCAGTCTCCAGCTGCTCACTGGATGCATAGGGGCACCGCAGCCTTCGCACCGCCATCTGTCCGCAAATCGCCTATGAAGCGACCGGTGCCTGAAGACGAGAGTACTGATCAGCGGCCTAGTCCTTCCAAGCGCATGGCAGTGGCCAAGCTGCAGAGCTCTCAGCAGGTTGCAGGGACACCTCAGGACAGGGCCGCTAGGCGTTCAAGTGCAGTACGACGGCCGTCGGGGTACTTCGCACAACGGAAGAGCATGGGCGCGAGCAATGTTCCTGCCCCTATCGTTGTTGCAACTGCAACAGTGTACCCGGATGCATCGAAGGAGCCCACGATGCCAGGCGCGGAACCTGAACAAGCACAGACTAGTCCTGATTCTGATTGGGACTTGATGGGTGCGCCGGGAGCCGACATCGCGGATAATGCCCCGCTATACCCAGATGTCGAGCGTATCGTGCGCGAGACTCCGCCGACGCCTTTACAAGCAATGTTTCAGGACCGCGAGGAGACGGCCACGTGCGAAAGAGAAGCGTCTCGACAGGCGGTTGCCTCACCTACGCCGACAAGGGGCTCACCTTCACCTAGGAAAGCACGTGTCGCCTCGCCTGCAAGCACTCCTGTCCAGGCTCTTGCAGATGGAGTATCGCCTCGTATACCGAGCACAGTTCCGTTCCCGATGTCCTCGATCTCGACGCACCTTAGACATACCGGCATCCCTGTTTCACAATCATCTTCAGGCTATTCCGGGAGTGTTGTAACGGAAAAGGTTATATCGCCGAAGAGATCAGGACATTCTACGGCAACAGAAAAATGGCGGGAAGAGGTGCAAGATGAGGATGCAGCCTCGGATGACGAGGGCGTACGTAGGATGACCATTGTTCTTATTGTGCTGCAGTCTGATCTTTCTCATTATAGCCTCCCATATCCATTGAACAGTTCTTCGCGATGACTGGAATTCGTTTCATGGACGAACTTACGATGCCCAAACCGCGGCAATCAGTGGTACCCCCGCCACAACTTCGCTCTCGCGGGCGGCGGCGGTCGTCCATCGAAACGAGTGCTGATGATGAAGAGGATGAAATCCCGCTCGCCGAGTTCTCTGTTGCAATGGCAGTTGAATTGCCCCGACTGGAGCTGTATACGGCTGTTGCCAACGACCTGAGTGCATGGATTGAGGAGAGCAAGAAGATCTGTCTGCAGGTGGAGAAAGAGACGGAGAAGGACACGCCCGAGTTGTTCAAAGACTTCGTCGAGGCGGATGAAACAGAGAAGGGCATATTGCTGGTAAGTAACGTGTCCGATGCTTAATTGCCGACCTTCATGCGTAACCAATTTCTTTTAGCATCAGCTCAAGTTAATCAAAGCCAACAATTACGGCACCGCCAAGTTTCAATGGTACGAATGGAAGATGGACTGGACGAAGCGATTGTACGGCAGAGCTCAGCAGGAATTCACTAATTTGGAAACTGTGAGATTGGCTATTTCCTCGGTAATCACGGCCGTCTCATCAATGCACAGGACGCACAAGCGCTGGCAAAGGTAATCAAACAAGCACAAGAAATGCTTCCTGACCTGCGCGAGGAGTTCGCTCAAGTGATGTCGGAGCTTGAACAAGAACAGGCCGACATCGCAGAGATCGACAATTCAGATCAAAAGTTCCTGGCTGACCTGAAGGCTAGCGTCGCTGAGCAAGAGTGCGTGGTCATTACAGCTCATCCATTTCATATTCGTCTAATGAGATTTTTAGCCACGAACTGGAGCTCTTCAGGTCTGACGTCTCTGAAAACAGAGCGAAGCTCCAACGAATGGAGGAGAAACAAGCCGAACTTGAGCAGCAGAAGCAGGAGATTGCTGCTGCCATCTCACAGACCGAGCACGTGCTGCGCATTCAGAGGGAAAGCACAAGTGTGACCGTGTCGCGGCTAAGAGGTAAATTTCTGCCAATATCCACGAGTACATGCGATCTGTTGCTGAACAGAAGACCAGATGAGCTGGAGGCTTTGCAGAATCTACACCTCTGGCAGGCGACGCGAATCACCGCAGATTTGGCCGAGTCCATCTATGCATCAAGATATTTGATCAGGATTCCTTGTAAGGCGTACGAGCCAATTCCTCTCAAAATCACAGTAACCAGAATGGCGGACGTACGGACAAGAGAACGGGACTCATTCCCTCGTTTCACGGACTTTGGATTGCGCATGGCTCAGCGTATCGTGTCAAACGCAGATAAACAGATAAGCATTCGCCAGGTAAATTATTTCGCTGTCGCACTGAAGACGCATACGTTGATCTGTTCCATCGGCAGATTGTGGAGATGCTGAGCGATTTCTGGTCGTCCTGTTCACAGCTGCGAACGCAATTCACATTCTTGGCTGTCAAGTACCCTCTCTCGGTGGAGGTCGACCCGAAGACGGAAGCAGGCCCCCCAGGCCTTGTCGCGAAAGCAACCGTACTATTTCCCAGCGCGCGTGGCAAAGCAGCTATCTCTTTCAGATTTAGCGAGCAGACATTATCAAGATGGCCATTATCGATTGCTTCACTGGTGACCGATGTAGAGGTTGCATACGGTCGAATAGAGTAAGTGCTGAAACCGTGTAGTGAATGTACCTGACGATGCTTGCACAGGCGGGATGTCATCTTGAATGCGGTCAGACGTCGGCTAGATCAAGCGAGCCCAGTCGACAATCATGGTTGTTTGTTGGATGCTTGTATTGAAGCCACTGAACAATATGAATAGTGGACAACGACTTTTGGTCCGTCCACTCTTGGGACACATTGCCTGTACGTATTGGGATGTAGCCTATCTGATCTGTCCATTGAGCTGGATCTTAATCTATGCGTGTTGTATAAATAGGTATATGCAGAGGATGTATGTAGTTTACAGTATGATCGAGGTCGTTCAGCACATCCTCGCTTGATAACGACCAGAGAGAAACATAGTCAGCGGGAGAGGCGGATAATACATAAATGGCGTCATTGCTGCAAACCGGTTCCACGCCGCCGCGTACGAACCAGGCCTCTCGGGACGCACCTACATGATGATGATGTGCTTGTGAGTAGTTGCTGTCGTCGCATATCGATCGGTGCGTTGGGCTTCACTAAATATTTGAGTGATCTATTAATTGGGTTCTCGTCCGACATGTACAATGGTTTGCAATTACATAGAACAAATGCCGCCACCTACGTTCACCAAATGTCATCCTACAGACTGTACGGACGTTTCTGTAGCTGCATGCCAGTGCAAGCTCCTCGATGAACCATCTGTGGCTACAACCCTGCGTACCCTCCTTGGTATATATGTGTCCTAATGATGGTTAGTTTGCATGGCGTGCGAAGCAGCTGATTGTCCTGTCCTGCCTGGACCACCCCATGGGCTGTGCTGATTGTAATTTAACAAAACGCATCGACGCGATTGCACCATCTCCGTGCTGTGCGGTGTGCGTCGTGCGTCGTGCGGAACCTTCCAAGTCCTTTGATGCTACATATGTCGTCCGATGCTGCAGATACCTTATAGCATGAGGCCCCATGACTACATCGGAGGTGGCGTAGAATATTCATGATCCAAGGCACTTCTGCAGGGGGCGTTATAAATTACAAATACAAATAGTGCAATATGCTTGATGAGTGTCGACAACGCTATATGATGTCAACGAGGTTCAGACGGAAATAGCAGGTGAACGGTTGCAATTTACTCACAGGCGTGCATACTCTGTTCATGCGACTGAGCAAACAGGGTGGACCACGTAAAGCCCAGTCAAGAGCACCGAGAGCATCTCCCTGTCCGCGCGTACGCGCTCGAGCTCGCACTCAGCCAGGTCCCGTACAGAGTTCCACGCACCGACGGCATCGCGCGCACAGAGTGCCAGCTTCCACCGTCCCTGCTGCTTAGCCAGCGTCGCACCATGCGCCACCTCGACGCGCTCCTGCATGCGTTGGAGCGCCTCCTGTACGGCCTGCTCGCGCGCAGTCTGTGCCTGCCGTAGCTGCTCCTCCAACGACTTGATATACTCCATGCGCTCGCTGTCTACGTTGAGGTTACCGTGCACCTGCTCCTCGAGCTGTGAGATCTGCTTCGCGAGCTCCTCCACGTCACGTAGGCGCGCTGCCTTCGCCGTTTGCAGCTGACTCTCAAGCGACTCGATTTCTGCAAGCCGATCCTGCGCCTTCGTCTCGACCGAGGCGAGCTGTAGGCGTAGACGCGTAATGGCTGCAGCATCCTCGAGCGATGGGCCGGCGGCGGCATTATCGAAGTGCAACTCGCTGATGCGAACGGCAGGCGATGGCGTGACATCTGGGAGCAGCACCTGCGATATCGATCCATACGCGCTGGGCGAAGGCAGCGAGCTGATACTTGGGCTCTCAGGCATCGCGTCAGTGCTAAAGCTGACGCTCGGGGAGATCGCGCCTAAACGGAAAGGAGCAGGAATCTCGGAGAGCATATGATCTATGTCCTCATCTTGCAGGGCCTTGCTGTGCTTCGCCAGCTGCTCCCATGATAGGATCGAACCGCGATCCACTCCCTGCTGGATATGCAAGGGGCGTAGGAAAGGTGAGCCGTTTGTTGAACGTTGATCAGGAGTGAGATACGAGAGGTTAGCGCGAGAGGGCAGGAATGGGCGAGAAGGCGTATGCGGATCGCCGCCCTCTCTGATACTCGGTAGACGGAGCCTAGGAAGTATTGGAGTCGGCCCCGAAGGCGAAGCAATAGTGGATAGCATGAACTCCACATCGTCAATGCTATCGGTGCTCGTGCCTTCCGTAACGTCCGCAGCAGAAGCGGCAGCGGTAACGTCCAGGGCAGTGGGGGTGGACTCCGACTCGGCGATCGCCTGAGCTATCTCTCGTGCTGTACGGCGACTAGGAGGCGTCTCTGGTGCCGCGACAGTATGACGTAGCGGGCTTGGGCGCGCACTCTCCTTCTGGCTACCCTGGTCCGAGGATGAGCCCGAGGACGATTTGGCTGACATATTCTTCAACCTGCTCCGGAAGGTGCCGGGCAAGGAGGACATTGACGATGATGCTGACGAGGGAAGATGAGGATCCGTCTGCCGTACCGTAGATACGCCCGTAGCCGTCTTCGTAGTCTTCGCGGTCTTCGACGGGCGAGGGACTGCTCCATAAGTAGGTTGAGACGAAGGTGATGGTGATCGCTTTTGCGTGGTAGCCTTACTTTTCTTTTCCGGTGACTGAGGGCGCACATTGATGGCCTTTGTAAGGTTAACCTTCAACACGGACCGACGACGTATCGGACTAGCTGAGCGACCAAGCTTTCCGCCCGAGGGAGGAATATCCAGTGTAGCACTGCGCTTGTGACCACCGTTTGCCTCTTTCTCGGACACTTTGGCTGCACCTGACTTCGCATCCTGCGGTGCAGGAGATGGAGGCTTCTTTGTGGCCGCAGCGCTGACAAGCATAGACTTGGGCCTATACTTGGGCAACGCGGTACCAGCGTTGGTCGCCTTGGGCCGAAGGGTCGAAGACCGCGTTATCGTAGACTTTGGCGCCAATCCTGACGGTGATGACGACGTATCATCAGAATCCGTCGCACTCGTTTTCTTCATTACAGATACCCGGCGCGAATGCTTGGTGATCGTCTTCGCCTTCGAGTCCGGAGACGCCTCATCCAGCTTCGTGAGCAACGACTTCTCCGTTGCAGAGCAAGATGGTGCGCGGGGCACCCCGACCCCGCTCATGCGCCGCGAGGCCGCATCCTTTGTCTTCTTCGCCCCTTTCTCCTTGTCTCCTCCTCCATCCTTGCCATCAGACTTATGCATCACGTCCGCAAGCGCCCTGCCTACAGAGGTGAGGTTGAGGGACTGTCGAAGCGTGCTCCGTGTCGCAGGCCGTTTCGTGGGCAGCGGGTTGGTGCCAGCAGGAGCTCGAACGGACATGGTGGGGGCGTTCGGGTAAGGACTGGAAGCTCAGACCGAACAGAAATATTTATATACGTTAAAATGGTGACGAGGACGTCGTGGGTGGGAGCGTGGGCGCTGCGCGGGTCGTTGTTGAGTCGTTGCTATATCATTCGCCCAAGTCCCATCAGGACGGGCCGCTTGCAAGCGCGTCGGGTATAAACCCAACAAACATCGCGTAAATAACACGTGTCACGAGACCATGTGCTCTGACAAGCCTCTACCACATGAAGCGCCCTACGCCCGCCCGCTCCTTGTGCAGGAACACATACATCGTCCCTCCGTTGATCGCTCCGTACCACAGTCCCTCCACCAGCGCCGCCCACAGGGGGACGTCCACCACTTGCGCTCGTAGCAGTATATATGGGATGAGGAAGTAGCGCGGCTCCAGCAGCGGAGTAGGAATCAGCGTGGGCAACACGAACAAGGGCACTAGGAGATTCTGCAACAGGGTTTGATCGCGACCTGCAAGACAACGTCAGCTGGTCAGCATTGAATGCGCTCGAGGAGCCCCTGGAGGACACGTACCGATCCGGATGAACCAGGCCCACGCGCACGCGATGTAACCGGGAATTAGGAGATACGGCACGCTAGGATGCAAAAGGAATATTCTACGCCATACATAGAAGGTGTAGTGTCGGTTATCCGAGAGCAGGAATGGGTGGTGGATTCTGCGTGCAGGTTCCAATGATCAGAAAGGCAACAACTTTCCAAAGCTACGGCGGCAACTGACGTGAGCTTCCGTACCGTCACACCCATGATGAGCGAAGCGACTACCGTCACAATGGCGTTTCTAATGAATAGTCAGCCTCTTTGCACACCATGCATGATCCACATTGTACGAACCTCCTGCTGCCGAACATGCGTGTCCATACCTCTTGCACTAGAGCACGCGCCCCATCTTGGCCCAATAATAACGCAGGCCATCCGATGATGGTGGAGAATGCCACGAAATAGTACACCTGTGGTATATGAAAAGCCGGCACATGGTTTGATTTGTCCCCTGTTCACAGGATCGAAGATGAGCGTGTAACTGCGCATGATGAAGGCTTCCCTTACCTAGGACGATACCACCGTTCCATATCACGAAGGCTCCAAAACCTGCGAGGACCAACGCGTATGGTATGAAAGCGGGCAGGATGTCCGGAATCACATAGAACAAGCTCCATAATAACTTTAGCACGTCCCCTACAAGTTCCAGCGCAGTTAAACTTAGTATAATGGCGTTTCATGCCCATACATCGCAGCAGACCCACCTGAGCTAGCCACCAACGCGTCCGGGTCATGCAGCCTGGCCTTCATCTTGGCGCTCTCGGGCACACGCCGGAAGCGCAAGTACATGAGCTGGCTGGATGCATACGCATATAGCACCCAGACGATGTTATTCTGGCGAAAAGTGCAGCTCACGGCGCCTAGCTAGCGTTCTTGTCTCGCCTCAGCGGGCGTCCGGTGTCTCGAGCGGAGCCGGAAACATACCAGAGCTGCGAGCCAGTGTCTGCGCTGCGAGGCGGCGACCACGGTCACCACGACGAACACGAGGCTCGGTACCTCCGTGTAGTAGAGGAAGCCGAAGAACCACGCGATTGGAAAGCTGGCGAGGACGACGGCCTCCGTGGTGGGTGTGAGCAGCGAGAGAGGAGGCCGCACGCGTTGGTGGTAACACAGTAGGCGTGTCATAACTATGGGAAGGACAAGTAGCGAGAGCAGGGGTGTAATCCGGAGCATAGCTAGGTTGCACTTTAACATGAATACCTTCCGAAGAACCAGGCTGAGGACGTAGCTACAGACGGTTCTCAGCAATTGACGTCGAGACTAGTGTGGGTCTTACAGTCCAGGTGGAGTGGTGATCTTCGGATCCCGCTTCCAATAGTCTCCCGCGCAATACGCTTGCGCCTGCGGGACGTGGAAGGGCTCGTCCTAGAAGACCGTCGTGTGTACATCAGCAGGACAGGGTCTGCATGCGTGCCGGCCGACGCACCATGTAAGGCTCTGTAACCTCTTCATTGACCGCTTTCAATGTAAAGATTGACAAGGCCACAAACGCAGCGTAGTACGTAGCCCCGGGGTCCGTCATGGCGGTTGTTTGCTGTGCGCTGTGGGCGCCGGGCAGTGTGCTCTGGATGGATACAGTGATAGGCGCCCATTCCGATCGTGATTCCGCGCGCACGCGCACGCGCGATGTGCTAAACTTATCCTCCCAATCTGGCGGCGACGCCATCCTTCAGCGAGATGATACCGACTCCAGACCTTTCGCATCTGACGAAGGATGACTACGAGCACGTATATGAGCCCGCAGGTATGTCTATTGCAACGTGCTGTAATGCGATTGTTGACTTTAGTTACTTAGAGGACACATTTATACTTCTTGATGCGCTGGAAGAGGACGCAAACGAACTGCGATCCTTGAGTCCGCTTGTATGTCTTGAAATAGGGTACATGTGTCCGTACATTTCTCTATCGCCTAGGCTAAAGGTACCTCTAGTTCAGGGTCAGGCTGTGTGTCCAGCTTCGTGGGCAGCATCCTGGGGCCATCGAACTCATGTATGCGTCTGAAAACCCTCTCCATATTCAATTCTGACGCTGCTTCCCATCCCTACAGTATACCTCTGCACGGACATCAACCCGCACGCATGCCGCTGCATCAAGCTCACCGGCCGACAGAACAAAGTGAGCTCTCGACCGCCCTCCGTTATCATAATCTCCTCAAGAAATGTACACCCATAGTAGATTCCACTCGAGCCCATTCTCGCCTCCTTGGCGGGGCCCTTCATGTCTAGGCTACGGCACGCCGTGGATGTGCTGATTTTCAACCCGCCCTACGTGCCGACCTACATCGAGGAGGCCCACGACGCCCAACACGGCGCTGACATCGAAGGCTCCTGGGCGGGCGGCCTCGATGGCATGCAAGTCACGAACGTCCTCCTTGACAATGTCGAAGTAAGTCTGTCGAGCTCTGCACATCCGATTTTCCACTGACATATGCCTGGAACACAGGATTTGCTTTCGCCCAAAGGCCGGTTCTACCTCGTCGCCGTCAAGCAAAACGACGTGCCGGGCATCCAAGCCCGCATGCAGCGGCAGCACGGTCTACGCAGCGAGGTGTGGCCTCTTCTCTCCGTCTTACCATCGCGCAATTCATGACGTGCTCGCAGGTAGTGCTACAACGACGAGCAGGCCGAGAACATCTCTTCGTCGTACGATTTTTCCGGTGAGTGGGGACAATTGGTATGTGTGTACAGTATACAGCTAGTAGTAGTGGTACACTGTCCTTTTCGTCTACTGTACATAAACGTACAGCCCGACAGATGCCATAGATTGAGTAGGATTATAATTCGAGGCCTTCCAGGGCCGGGATGGGCCGCTCCGCCTGAGGCGTGATGCGAGCGCCGTGTCGGCGTTCCCCGGTTTTCGCAAAGTCGACGATGGCAGACTGTCGTATATTGTTGTCAATTTCATCGGGGAAGTCAAACAATGGAGAGACGTACGTGTGCTGTAACCCTATTGTCCCACAGGACGATGGTGTACGGCTCCCACTTGACGCGTGCCTGTACGTCAGCGCTCTTGTCAATGTGGTCA
Source organism: Laetiporus sulphureus 93-53 (assembly GCF_001632365.1). Classification (NCBI taxonomy): domain Eukaryota; kingdom Fungi; phylum Basidiomycota; class Agaricomycetes; order Polyporales; family Laetiporaceae; genus Laetiporus; species Laetiporus sulphureus. The sequence goes on along the minus strand of NW_024468530.1, from coordinate 253,945 downwards.
TACAGGAAGTTCAGAATCGTGTCTGAAAACATCCATCGTTTAGCAAGAACTCCGTTGCAAGAGGTACAATTGACGTACCAGATTCCTCCCGCTTCAGGCCCACAATGCGCCTCGTGAACTGCCTGTTGACGAAGAGCGCCTCTTCTCCAGTCACAGGGTGCCTCCTGACAACTGGATGCACGTTCTCCACCGGCTCACGTCGTACGACGCCGCCTCTCTTTCCGGACCTTGACCACTCCGCCTGTTCGACACCGGAGTGCACCGCCTTGAGCGTGCGGAGGAACGCAACGAACTGGGGCGATAGACGCTTGAGCGCGGCGACCTGCGACGTGTACGCGGTGTCACCTCCAGTCTCGGGAGACGAGAAGAGGAAGAGCGCGGTCAGGCCAGGCGGCTGAAGTTCGTAGGACACGTCCGAGTGCCAGACGGTGGAGCTGATCCGGTCCTCGCGCTCAAAGTTGAAGGTGGTATTGGCGTCGCGATATACGAGGTGGAACTCCGGATAATTGGCAGGGTGTCCCGATGTCGGATGGATGTGAAGTCGCCCGAAGTGCCTGCCAAACTCGAGATAGAAATCCGGACCTCTGTCTATGAAGTCCTGCTGATCGCGGAAAGCCACCAGGCCGCGTCTGGCCACCTATGTAGTTATTGTGAAAGAGAACAATGAGTATGGCTATGCAGCGTGGCACACTGAATCGGGCAATCGATGACTGACCTCGAGCGCAAGTTGGTCCAATCCATCGCTATCAAGCGCAGCGAGATTAACTCCGCGCACTTCCTCGCCCAGATGGGGAGTCAATTGGACAACGCTGGTAGCGTTGTCAAGGAAAGAACGAGGGTTCGGGTGGTTCAAGGCACGAGCCCCAGGATCGTGGTGCTCGAAGGGAGTCAGCGGCGGGTAATGTTCGTCCTGAGGAAATACCGGAAGCATATGCGCATATCGGTATCCCTCCTGCTGGCTCGATCCGTCGTTCTTGGCCTGTTCTGATGAAGAGCGCACGTTGACCGTATGGGGAAGCGCCTCTTTGGCAGTTTGGCTAATTGTCTGCGTTGCTGTAGACATGGTGATGATTGCCTTCGGTGGATTGCTCCGCGAGGGGTCTGAGAGGGCGTGATGCGAATGCACCCATGATATAGGCTGTGGCTGGCGCCATCTGCCGCTGTGAAAACGCAATTGCAGGCGTTTGAGGGTGTAAAGCTCGTCAGCGATAGGGACGATGAGAATGTGCTCTCGCCATCGGCACGGCAAGGCCTCGGCGCCTGCCCAAACAACGCGTCAACAAACGAGATTAGATAACGTGCATCACTCTGGTCACGGGGCGTGTTTATTGTGTGTGCATCTCTCCCACGCTGCCCCGCCGTTTCGCCCACAGACAATAGACTGATAGCCAAGAATACTCCTTTGCCCGTGCCTCGCATGTAATTTACGCTGCAAAGCATGGTCTGCTCGGCCTCATGGCCTGCCCAGCCGCCCTGGTGCGCCGCAGATATCATTCGAAACAGATGTCTGGAATTAACTAACGAAAGATGAATAACAGTGAAACTGCGTGCTGACGCAGAAAGACAGTATTGCGCACTCCATATGGCGCAGATTGTGCGGTAGCTGTATAACTGGCGCCGTGCATGGCGAATTTCTTGTTACGATCGGATCGGACGTCTCTCTTATTGTTCGTTGACATCGCATACCATCCTTCTTTGGTATACCATGGACCCAGTAAAAATGTGGAATGGACTCATGAACAATTAGCTACCGCGCGTAGCAGCCTTCTAGGAGACAGCCGACCACTATGAAAGGGGCCATGTTTTGTGTCCAGGTCATTCAAAGCCCCTCCGTCCCTGCAGCCCCCCTTCTCCTTCGCTTTTCCGGTCTGTTACTTCGTCAAGGATGGAGGCGAAGTCCAGCTCTTTCTCTCTTCCTTTCCCTCAGATGCTGCGACAACGCAACCCTGTACCCGATGTCCCAGAAGATGTCGGCTACATCAAGCTGCACCTAAATGATCCCAATTGGGACCTCAACCAGGCTTCGCCGACCGCTAGCGTCGGCTCTGTCGAGCTCAATGACAAAATTGAGAGGACGTCTTCAAGCGGGTACTCATTCCGTAGCACTGAGCTGGATACCGAGTCGCAAGACGATTCGACATACAAGGACTCGACGTACAAGACCACGAGCTCATCATCAAGAGCTCATCTTCGAGAAGCAGACATCGAGGAATTCAACGAGTGAGTAAAAATGCGCTAATTTTCTCACCATCGGCAAGTGATCGCTGACGGTGCATCGCTAGTGAATCTCCATATGCGGAAGTTCGTGCTGCAGTATCTAACATAGACGACCCGTTGATGCCAGTTAACACATTCCGAATGTAAATGTGATATTTTCTTCCTGAGTTCATGTCTGACTCTCCTTGCAGGTGGTTTCTCGGAATTGTTCTTTCTTTCATCTTAGCTGGTCTAAATCATTTCTTTGAGGAGCGATGTCAGTATTACCAATGCCAATGCATGGTGTTCTATCGCGCTAATAAAATATCCGCAGATCCATCCCTTGCTATCAGCGCCCTCGTCGTTCAGCTTATCGCTCTCCCGCTGGGCAAATTCCTGGAGTGGCTCCTTCCCACGAAGCGCTTCAACACCTTTGGCTACGTCTGGTCGCTAAACCCTGGGCCATTCAACATCAAGGAGCACACCGTCATCACGATCATGGCCAGTGCGGTGTACTCCGATGTCTATGTCACGACCGTCTTTGCGACACAAAAAGCATTCTTCAACCAGTCACTCACCTTTGCATACCAGATCCTCCTCGCGCTTTCCACACAGCTGCTCGGCTACTCCTTCGCAGGCATGACGCGCCAGTTCCTCGTGTGGCCCGCGAGCATGATCTGGCCGGGCGCGCTAGTGTCCTGCGCACTGTTGAACACGCTGCACAAGAACTTCGGCAAGAAGGAGAAGCGGCACATGTCGCGCGAGCGATTCTTCCTCTACGTGTTCATTGCGAGCACCGTGTGGTACTTCTTCCCAGGATACATCTTCACCGCACTGAGCGTGTTCAACTGGGTCTGCTGGATTGCGCCGAAGAACCCGACGGTCAACGCGTTGTTCGGCTATTCGACGGGTCTCGGCATGGGCTTCCTTACGTTCGATTGGTCGATGATATCCTGGATTGGCAGTCCATTGGTCACTCCTGTAAGTGCGGCCAGTACAAGGCTTTTGAGCAATTACTGACTTTGTTTCAGTGGTGGGCGGAAGCAAATATCGCGGTTGGTTTCGTGTTCTTCTTCTGGTTCCTTGCCCCAATCTTGTATTGTACGTACCAGCATGGTCTTTCTTCTTTCGTGAAACTGATGATCCTCTAGTCAAGAACATCTTCTTCGCCAAGTACATGCCGATTTCTGCTGCTGGGGCGTATGACAATACGGGAGCATCCTACAACATCTCGGAAATCATCACAAACGGCGTCTTTGACGAAGTCAAGTACAGGGCCTACTCCCCGATGTTCCTCCCGACGACCTTCTCGCTTGCGTACGGCATCCAGTTTGCGGCCATCTCGGCTGTGTTCGTGCACACTTTCCGTACGTTAGCCAATTCTTCACGATGAACTCCTTCTGATCGTGCAAGTACAGTCTGGTACAGGCACGACATTGCTCGCCAGCTTCGCCGTGCACTGACGGACGAGCGTGACGTGCACGCTCGCCTGATGATGGTTTACGCGGATGTTCCTTGGTGGTGGTACGCGTCCCTCGGCGTCATCTCCTTCATCCTGGGCGTCATCGGCATTGAGGTCTTTGGCACTGGCCTCCCCGTCTGGTCCTTCGTTATTAGCATCCTCATCGCCGTCGTCTTCATTATCCCCGTGGGCATGATCCGCGCCATCACCAACCAGTTGCTGCCCCTCAACGTCATCATGGAAGTGCTCGTCGGCTACATGGTTCCGGGAAAGCCTGTCGCAATGATGCTCTTCAAGACGTACGGCTTCATCACCGTCACGCAGTCACTTTCGCTCGCGAGCGACATGAAGATCGGGCACTACATGAAGATCCCGCCGCGCACGCTGTTCGTCGCGCAGACCCTCGCAACGGTCATCACCTGTTTCGTTTGCGTCGGGGTGCAGATATGGCAGTTTGCGAATATCCCGGACTTTTGCCAGGCAGATCAGAAGGACTACTTCACCTGCCCGGACGTTGACACGTTCGCAACTGCATCGATCATCTGGGGCGGTATTGGCCCGCAGCGCCTCTTCTCGCCCGGACAAATGTGAGTTACAGTCTCTTACCAGCTGCTTCAAGTAGTCTGATCATGACTTTTCCGTCTAGTTACAACCCAATGTTGTGGTTCTTCCTCATCGGTGCCTTCGCGCCCATCCCATTCTACCTTCTTGCCCGCCGCTACCCGTACTCCATCTGGAGATACGTAAACACGCCCGTGCTATTCGCCGGCCTCGGACAGATGCCGCCCGCCAGTGGAATCAACTACTCCTCCTGGGTCATGGTCGGCGCATTCTTCCAGTGGTTCATGCGCCGCTTCCACTTCCGCTGGTGGATGCGCTACAACTACATCCTCTCAGCAGCACTAGACTCGGGCGTCGCTCTCACCCTCATCCTCATTTTCTGGTGTCTACAGTATCCCAAGGGCGGTGTCTCCATCAACTGGTGGGGAAACACTGTCTGGCAAAACACCTACGACACGCTCGGCATGCCCTTCCTTACTACGAATACTTCGTTTGGTCCTTTAACGTGGTCATGAACTGTTCCGATTCACCTCGATTACCCCTTTGTAGCATTATTATATCATTATGAACGTTTGCGCACGCCTCTGCTCGCATCGTACACGTCCAAATTTTCTTGTGCTGTAGTCACTTGCTTGCCCTTTCTTCACACCTGCAGGGACAGTCGGGGCTTCGTTCCTCTTTCGACTTTGTTACTTGTGCGACTGTACTACGATCCTGTATCTCATGGCACGAATTGATACCAAAGCAGAGCTTCCCCGCTCGGGCCGCATGTAGACGGGAAGATATGACACAGAGTGCAGTAAATATGAGAGATGACAAAGCCTAGATGGGGTAACTTGAACAGACTCTGTCGTCCTTTAGGTACGGAAGAAGGCTTTTGCGAATGCAGCAATCACTCGCGTTATCGAGAGTCATGCTATGATGCACAAGTCCGCAAACTATAAGGGGCTGTATGCGGATGGAAAGCTGAGGTCTTTAATCCACGACTAGCAGCGAGCGACCCAGGGCGGATGTGAGCTGGCCGCAAACTCGGCGAGGATAGTCGCAGCCGTCCGAGAGACATCGCTCTTGCCCTACGGAAGCCCGCTATTTGCTGCCAATCTTCCTTGGTAATGAGAACACGTCTGCCTTGGTCGCGCAAATAAATGTCCTTGGACGCCCATACCCTGCGGCCCAGCTGTTCTTTGATTCTTTCCGTGATACGCCCTATAGCGTCTGCTACATGGATCCGGAAATCGTTCAACATCTGTAGATCTTTCCGTATGACTTTCAAGTGGGTGTCGATGTCAAAGGGCTTTTGAGTGGGAGAAGAGGGACGCGCGGGGGCGTCAAGGTCAACGTCGAAATATGGCATTGGCGGAACCTCTGTCGATGGCGAAGCGGTCGACGAGGGGATGAAGAAGCTATTGGAAAAGGGTTTGGGCTTCGACGAAACAAGTTTTGGAGTACGAGCTGAAGAGAGAACAAACACAGCATTAGTTGATGATAAATAGGAGCAAGACATCCAAAAAATGCACCAGTAGCTGTAGTGCCTTCTTCAGACGCATGTACATGCTCTGGCACGGCCGACCGCTCAGTGACTGCCTCATCAATTTGCGAGTCCTGGCCCTGTATAACTATACCAGCAGCTTGGTCGGCATCTTGCCATCTCCTTCGAACCTTTGCATAATACTTGATATGGCCCTCCTTCATCTTGATCACCAAGGTAGCCTTGTCTAATACCCGACGCATTAACTGTACGTTCTTCTCCCGATTTGCCACCCCGAAGACCGCCACCATGATGCTTCGATTGATCCCAACCCTGTGCCGCACCAGCTCAGAACGAGGCTTTCGGGCACAGTCCATGCGCAGCTGCCTATCTGCGTCTTCCTCGTATCGAATGGCGTGGAGCATATAGTGCCGCGACAAATGGGAGTATCCTGCCCTCGACGCCCATTTCAGCAGCAAGAGGAATGTGGTCGTACTCGGCTGTACGTGAGGTGGTTGGTAAGAGGAAACTCGAGGGTTGGAAATGCCATAGTCGTCTTCGTCTTCCTCGTCGAATGGCGGCGATGTCGTCAGGCTATGTGGTGGAAGCGGCGTGGTGAGAACTTCGAACATCTGCACCATTTTTGAGATCGACTCTCGCTGACCGTAGAAGTCCAAAACTACGTTGAGGGCCTCGGTAGATAATGGTAGGGGACTAAGGAGGGGGAAACTTACACCCTCCACAGGTAAGTTCATGGAAGTGTCTTGGCCCTTGTCCCAGTACTCCAGAGGAGGTCGGTCTGGAAACGAGGGATCAACGCCGTACGCGTACGTCAGCAATTTCCGGAACCCTTCTTCGTCCACTGTCGCCGCGAATACTCGAATCACCAGGTCCATGTTTGCAGAAGTAATATGCACATTGTGCATAGACATCTCGTTCAGAATATCCACACAGAGACGCGTCACTTCCTTGACGACGTGCTGTCGTAGTTCTTGTGGACATGGCAGTGTCAAGCGATGGCAGAGAGCTTGAAGACACAATCCGTACGTTTTCGGGACCTTCTGAAGTCCAACATCGGTAATCTCTGCAAGGACTTTCATCGCTCCCAGATGATGACCCACTGCAGCGAATTGATCCAAGACGAAGTGGTAATCCTCAATGTCAGGAACCTGGTTCGATGCACGAATACTTCGAATGATCGCCTGAAAGCGAGCTTCGAAGGGATGAACTCCTGGTATTCTCCGTGTCCCCGGAGCGAACTGTAGAGCCGTGGTGCGTAGCTTTCGCGCAGAAGGCGTGCATTTACGCAGAACGGAGCGATGAACCTCCAAAGGCAACTTCTCGTTTCCGAGAAAGTTGAGCAAGTCGACGTAGCATCCCCATACACGGGATGGACCGGAAGAAGTGATAGTCAATATCCGTTTGAGATCTGCAAGTTTGCTCGCGACGACGGCGTCCCTAGGGTCGCTGCCCTTGACTTCCCAGTTCCAGACATCAGCAGGAGAGATGGAGACAGCGGCGCGACAAGAGGTCGATGTGTGTAGAAACTGTCTTCGTGGGAGTTTAGGCGTTGGTACGCGTTTTGGCAGACTGATTCTCTTGAAAAGACTGTTGGACATCGAGTCCGAGCTCGCCGCCGAGCGAGGAGGGGCAGTCGCAAGGTGGAAGTAACGTGACCGCTGGGACAATAAAAATCTGTACAAGCAAACGGCCGATCGGTTATAGCACGGGTAGATTACAACACGGGAAGAGCACAGAGTAGTATCTACGCAGGCAACCCCCAAATCCTGACCTCACGCCCGCTTGCTCCCCAAATCTCTTTTCCTGCCTCGCCGAACACCAAATCCGCGACCTCTCCTCCCTCTTCAAAGCGTACTAGTTCCTCCCAGGTCTTGTGTGCGTAGATCCGCACACCCTCGCTGCCCGCGACACCCAACAGATGGGCACTGAAATCGTAGGTCACCTTATTCACCTTGAAGCCCTCGCCAAGATCAATCGAATGGGCGATCTTCGGCTTGCGCAGGTCCCATATTGCAACTGATGAGAGAGAGTCGGGTGCAAGCATGTGATAGCCGTTCTCCGAGAAGCTGAGAGTCTTGACTGTGAACGGCGCGCTATCAGGAGGGGAAAGCGTGGCAGCAACATCTCCGGAGCGGATATCATAGACCTGGATGGTCGAGGTAGGAGTACCGACAGCAACGAGGGTGCCATCGGGATGTACGCCGAGGGAAGCGAAAGGCTCGTCTGCGACCGCTGAACGATATACGAGCGTGCCGCTCGTGAGATCATGAAGAGAATACGTGTGATCTGCCGACGCGATCGCAACGAGCGTGCTTGTAGGATGAACTGCAAGACCTGTAAGCTCGCCCTTGTGCGTGCGGATTGTCGCGCGGGGTATATAATCGTTTGAGGACGCGTCATATGACCAGATTTTCGAGAGCTTGTCCGCACTTGCAGAGATGAGGAGCATGGGCTCGCTCTCGTCGAGTTCCTCGCGAATGGCGACATGCGTAATCTTTTTTGAGTGGCCCTTGAGCGATGCTAGCACCTTGTCTGTGTCACGGTCATAGAGCTGCACGATTTTGTCGTTTCCGCCAGTGAGGAACTGAGAGGGATGCTTGCTCGAAACAGCCAGTGCCGTGATACCAGCCGGCGAGGGCGAGTGCAGGGAAGGGATCGTGTGTTTTGCTGTGAATGTCCTCACTTCCGCTGGAGTGACATATCCAGCAGGCGCCTTGCGCTTCTTGCGTTGCGCAGAGAGCACTTGGTGAGTTTCCTCAATTTCCTTGGCGACCGCCTCGGGGAGGACACCTGTTTCCTGGCCCGCCTCTGCCATCTCAACGTCTCCACCAGCCACAGCTGGCGCGACGCCCATCGTGGCAGACACACTTCCAAGCGCTCTGCAGCAAGCGAGCGTTAACGTCAATATTCTGCACTTCGACGTGATTACTTACTCTCGAGCAGCATCGCGCTCGCGAATGAGACGCGCGACGACACGCGTAGCAGCGTCCTGGGAATAGAGCGCGTAGCTCAACTCTTGTCGCAGAGAGTTGTATTGTTGCTTGAGCGAGAAAGTCTCGAGCATGAGCGCATCCCACTCATTTTGCAGGGTATGGAGTAGGGCAGGGACCGAGGTGGCAGATGGCGGACGAGGAGCTGACGCCTTCGGGTCTGCGGGAAGGATACATTATGAGCACCAAACAAAATGTGAGCGAGACTTCAGGATACGTACTAGCTTTGACGGTAATGAGGTCCGATTCCTCCAACTTGTCACCCGTTATAGGATCAGTGCCATTCTCCGTGATGTACTTCAAAATCAGCCTACGCTCGTAGACATGACCTGACTTCTGCGACACGACGGGATCCTGGGGTGGCTCGCCTGAGATTGAGCAGAAAAACATTGCGTAAAAGGCCACAGGTCAGTCCGTGTTCCGTGTTGTGGGCGTTGAAGACAAGTTGCAACTTGAAGATTGACGCGCACTGCAGACGCGCGTTTATTTCCACGTCTATCATTGTTGGCCACAATCCAAAGGTGTCTCTCTTGTGCACCACCATGTCGAATAAGCAGCGGCTCGTTCTCTCAATCATCGACTTCCTGAACCATTCCATTGAGGATGGCACTGTTAAGCAGGACGACAAGGAGAGCCTCGAGGTGGCAAGTGCGTTCCTCGTCTAAACATTCTTTCATCTCACAACCCCATTGACGTAACCTGCAGTTCAATGCATCGGCGAGGCCTTCGATGTCGACCCGTCCGACGAGGCTCAAAGAGGACGTTTCAGCGTGCAGCCGGCGACGCTGCCGTCCATCTTCGACGTCTTCCTGAAGACTCGCGACAAACTCGCAGCGCCGTCCCCGGCCGCGACCGCGACCGCTGCGCCTGCACCTACGCCAGTCAACATAAGCGCAACCGACAGAGAGCTGGCAGACAAGTTCAAAGCGGAAGGGAACGCACACATGTCGGCGAAGAAGTACGATGCAGCCATCGAATCGTATACAAACGCGATCACTCTCGACCCTACCAATCCTGTGTACTACTCCAACCGTGCTGCGGCCTACTCCAGCAAGAATGCATATCAGGAAGCTGTTCTGGACGCAGAGCATGCTATTGAGGTCGACTCCAACTTTGTCAAGGCCTTTCACCGCCTAGGGTCCGTTTGTCATATCCAACCGTAATGATCAGTTCACCTAAACGACGTGTTTCTAGGCATGCACACTACAGTTTGGGCCAATTCAAAGAAGCTGCATCTGCATTCCGCCGCGGTCTCGAGATCGACCCCTCTAACGCATCGCTCAAGTCGGGTCTGAAGAACGCCGAAGCGCGCATGGTGCCTGATGATGACGAACAGCTACCTCCACTGGCGGGATCGAGCGATGCAGCGGCAAGTCCTGACGTTGGTGCTGGCCAGGATAGCGCTGCAGATATGTTGCGAAACCTGGCGTCCGGCAGCGGTGCGGGCGGGGGCATGCCTGACCTCGCGAGCATAATGAGCAACCCGATTGCGATGCAGATGGCGCAGCAGTTGATGCAGAACGGAGGGGTGGAGAGGCTGATGCAAAACCCGGCCTTGGCAAATCTTGTGGGTCGCGTTGGTATGCCTTGCTGAAATGAGGCGGAACTGATACAGTTGTCGTACAGATGAACAGTGTGCAGTCAGGAAATATGCCGTCAATGGCGGAGATCATGTCTGATCCATCCTTGAGGGACATGTGAGTTGCTCTCAACCACTGCTGGTGGCCCTCCTGACAATTTTTTTTTTCAGCGCGAGCCAATTCGGTGCGGGTGGTGCACGGCAATGATCTACATGTATTTAGTTATCATCATGCTCTGGATGTTTATGCTCTGGATCGGTAGAAGATATTGCTTATTAGACGAGTCGTTGCCGTACTTTTGTCGACCATGCTGTGAAAAGTCAAGTGTGCTCTGAGTTGTCGCACTAAGGGTAATCCTGCATGCTCGTTTTGTGTCCCAAGTGTTTCCGCGCTTTGCAAGGATTGTCCAAATCTCCAACATGCCAGAGACAGACTTTCGAGTAGCCCAACGGTTGCCTGCAATGTATCCATACCAAATAAAAGACAATATGTAAAAGACAATAGGGTATTGCAGTTCATCGGTACGACGAAATACTGATAGGCAAGAACAGACGTCTTTCAGAAGTATACCACCTTCTTCGTTTCAGCAACAGGCACCTTCCCGAACGACTTCACCACGCCCGAATGCGCGCCGACTTTGATCTTGGCCTGTTTCTTCAAACGCTCTTCCACCTTCTCTGATTTGTCAATCTCGCTATTCTTCCGCTTGAAGGTGTGGAAATCGTCTTCATCGGCACCGGCACCATTTCCTGTGCCGAGGAACACCGTTGCGGCTGCTACTTCTGCAGATGTGTTAATATTCAACGAGCAGGGACGGGGAGGTGAACGTCTGAACAAACCATTTTTCCGTAGTGCGCAATCCTTAGCCAAGTGTGTCGTCTCTCCGCAGAGCTTACAGCATCCGCCGTTTGGATAGACACCCTTAGACTGGTTTTGCGGACAAGTAGATGCTAAATGGCCCTTTCCGGAGCACACGAAGCAAGATGCAAATGGCAGGGGATTGGACGGATCTGGTGCATGCTTGCATCTTGAGAGATTATGTCTCCGGGAACCGCATCTATGACGGGTGGTCAATATGCAGGTATGCCTCGATGACCGGCGCATACATACCTATAGCAAATACCAACCGCGTTTCTTCCTGTCTTAATGCCAGACCTTCCGTGTCCTGTGTCCTCTTCGTCAAGCTTCCCAGCAAGAGAAATAGCCTTGGTGCAGTCTCTTGCAGCATGACCCTTTTCTCGACAGGCGAAACACACTATGTCCGCTGTTAGATCGGCCCGACGCTTCAATCGCCGTCGCTCGGATGCCTCTTTGCGTGCCTCAGCATCTGCGACAAGAGAATAAATTAAGACCGAGTTCTCTGAAAGGCGTGTGATGAACTCGTGAAAGGCTTACCTTTCGAACGTTTCTTGTTCTGCCTCTTCTTCGTGTCTTTAGTAGCCGCCTTCGCACTGCCGACTTCAATGACAGAAGTAGTGCCCGCCGCGCTGATTTCCTCTGTCGCAGCATCTTGAGCAGATGCATTCGCGGATTCAGCAAGCTTTTGTCGTTTGGCCTTCCTCATGGCTGGATCGTCTCCTTCACGCTGCTTTCCCTTTAGCGCACCATTTGAATCGTCTATAGTGGCTTCCTCTGCACCCGGCGCATTCGTGCGCTCTTTGTCGCCATGACCGTCTTCCAGAGCACCTATATCATCTCTGTAGTTAAGACCAGCCTGCACATACGTCCGCTTGCGACCGAGATTGGTGTATCTGGTCATTGGCACAGAATTGAGGAGCAAAGTATGCCACTGAAGGAGGCGCCCGAGGTCATGTGCAGGGCCGAGACGCCGAGACGCCGAGATTGGATCTCGCGTGATGGGGCCACAACGACGTTTGCAACTTGAAGGCAGTAGATACACCTTGATGCTTCAAGCCGCGTACATAGTGACAGAATGTGGAATGTAGTCTTGATGGAGACCTTGATCCACCACTCCGGGTGAAACAGACCCAAGGCTGAGAGAGAAGCGAGTCGCATTACATAGGCTTGAGGTAGCTCAGAATTACAGGCATTCAAATCCACGTCAAAGACATTAATTGTCGATAATCTAGACCGACTCCGAATGGGAACTGAATCCTCCCTCGGCGTTACGAGTGCTTTCTGGGAAGAGTGATGGATGAAGCAGGAGATAAAGCCATAGCGGGATTATTAATGATGTAGCGTCTAATGCAGAGGAGGAGGTGATGTCATTTCCCCAACGAATTGTATTTTGCGGGTGAACATGCAGCCGGGCCAATGCCGCCTTGCCGAGAACCTCCGAACCCTCCTCGACCAAAGTTGCTCGCTGCCTCTCCTCGTCCCGCCTTCACTAACCATGGCCGACCTGCATGGTATGTCGTCGACGTCGTCGACGACGAGCGCGACTGATTTTCGTTGCAGAGCCGTCTATCGTTCCCTTGCTCTCTCGGGCCCTTCATCATATTCGCTCGACCCCGCCGAGAGTTATAGCCTCCCCCGCAACACGTCAGTAATCTCTTTCCCCACATCGACCGCTGTTAATCATCTTCCCCACATTTCCCCATGCAGAGCCTCGCCGAGCAGCCGTTGCGCTCATCATACGTGTCTCACCACCTCCCTCCTATACTATCAATCCTCAAAACACTGGGTCCCAGCCTGGCTCGCCTGCGCTTGCCCCAGCCTCCTCCCTGACCGAGTTCTTCCAGCTTGACTGGATTAATGCACTCGGGGCTCAGCCAGAAATACTTTTCTTGCGCAGGGACAGACCTGAGTTGTCTGCCGACGCGGGTCGTATGAGCGGCAGTGGTCCGCGCACGCGAGAGGCTCACGTCGCGTTCCCTGGAGGCAAGACCGAGGAGGGCGACGAGGGTGGTATGTACACAGGTGCGTGTATTCATCTAACGTCTAAGAGCCAGCGTCGTGACCTCCACACGCAGCTATGCGCCAGACATGGGAAGAGATAGGCCTCGACCTAGCCGAATCTGCGTATACTCCCATCGGCCAGCTTGATGATCGCGAGGTGACAACCTCTCTCGGCAAGCGCCTTCTCATGATTCTCTCTCCGTTCGTCTTCCTACAGCTTACTCCATATACCACACCTGTCGATCCTGCACCCGGCACGACGCTTCACTGGGTGCCTCTTACCGAGCTTCTTCCGTACCCTCTGTCCAGCGGTGCTCATAGGCGAACCAAGTCGAAGCATCCTCGCTGGTCGCACGTCACCGTTGACGCATCCTCGCGTCTTGCTCCACGACACTCCGCGATGCTCCGTCTGCTAATGCGTCTCCTCATTGGGAGCATGCAGTTCCCAGCAATTATCATTTCGCCATCCTCCTCAGCGGCCTCTGCTGATTTGGCTTACTCGAGTGAAAGTGAGAAGGAACGCAAGGCAATCGACGCGAAGCGCGCACATGTCGAGAATGGATTTGCTGGCACATTAGGTGGTGTCTTAAGGAGGCAACCTTCCTTGAACAAGCTGCGTCGGCGGTCGAATACCGACGAGGAGCTGAAGCTCTGGGGCCTCTCGCTGGGCATGACGCTTGACTTGCTTGCCCACATGGCCGTGCCAGCGTCTGCTATTCCCTCTGTTCCCCGAATTGAGAAAGCTGATAGCGAGAAGGCGAAGGGCAAGATGGTAGAGAAGGAGGAAGAGGACGGACCGGTAGTGAACGCGAGTGCGCTGCTTCCACCGGACGCTGAGCTTCTCGAGATGCTTCGCATCCCGGTGGTGGCGCCGAGCCTGACGAGCGTGTTCCCGCGCTTCTCGTATCCGGACGTGAATTTCTGGATCTGGGTGTTTGGCAAGCGCTATCGGGCGGTAATGCGCGGATGGGAAGCGAGTGTTCGGGCGGGCGGGACGAATGATCGCAGGTGAGTTGTTTCTAGAACAGTGATACGCGACAAAAGTTTGAGCAATACTTTGCTGCAGGATCAACTGGACGGGTTCTGCGCTCACGACGTTCTATGCGGCGGTGCGCAAGGCACTCGTCGTCGTGCTTGTGTTGCGGGCGATTGGCGTGTTGATCGGCATCCTTGTCGGTGCATGGGTTCTGTTCTGGTAAAACATCATCGATACTCAAGTGTATGGACTTGAGACATACATACATGGCGTACTCATTTCCGTGCGCTTTTGGCTATCTGCCTCTTGTTGTCATATTATCCCCTTTTTCCTGTTGTTTTGTGGTCGCGGGTCTGTTATGATTCGTGTAGGTATCTGCTGTAGTTGTTCCGATCCCATTGCTTGGATACCTTGGGATGTACAGGTCAAATACAGAATAAGCTTGTATAATGCATGCCTCGAAATCGTATTCGAACGCGAAACCCGCCTTAATATCGTCTTTCGTCGCTTCCTCAGAAAAGACGATTTTATAGGTCTGCCTAGGGGAGACAAGAAACCTCGCCAATCCGACCTTTGCGCCACCGCCACGACTCCCACGAGGCAGCGGAGGAGCCCAGTGGCCACGGCGCCGAGTAACCTTACCCCAGCCCCTCTGACAGGTGCAGAGCAGACTGAATTATTTTGTCGGTTCCCGGACGTTTGTTGTTTTTTCTCAACTGGGATTGCCACCATGTCAACCATACCAATGCATGGTGCTCCGCAAGATGCTCAGTCACAGACCTCCAAACGTCCCAGCGATGCGGCCTTGGAGTCATCCCCCAAACGCCGCAAGACACTTTATCAGGAGGCCGAGGAAGAGGCTTCAGCTCTCGCGATTCAACTTCAAGACACGATCATATCCTTAGCTGCCACGTTCACATTGCTACAGAAACTCCATGTTAATACGACCGAGGCCGAAGGCACAATTCACTGTTGGGAGCTGGTGTTGAAGGATGCTATCGCTGGAGAGAAGAGGTTTGGCAAGGCAATGCAGATGGTGTTGGATTTACGTATAGACATCCCGGCCAATTACCCGCATCAAACAAGTAAATCTGCTGTCTTTTCTTCACGTCTCCAGTTCTAACACACTTGATAGAGCTATCACTTGAACGTGCCAATGCCGAATTTGAAAAGTTCTCTCGTCTATTCAAGCGAGTGCTCAACTCCCTCCCTCCGCCATCGGAGTTCGCCAGACCGAGTGTATGGCCAACTGTACAATCCTCAAGTGCCGGTATCTTCTGTCTGCGTCCCACTGACAACAGAGGTCTTCCGATATGCACCCTTCACGATGTTTTCCGCCGTTTTCTAGTCCGACTTCATGAACCGCTTCCACCACCATCAGCCACCAACAGACACAATAAGCGTGTCGCGGGTGCCTCCATCCGTGCCACCGCAATGTTGTGCAGGGAAATGGGAGACGCGTTTTACAGCCAGGGCGAACGCTCAGAATATTTTGACGAATGTGTTCAGGAACTGCTTCCTGGTGCAGTGCCTAATCAGTCGTTCAATCCATCTTCGGATGTCTCCAGCTGCCAGGTGGATCTAGTGTGGTTCGGGCCCAACGGCGTGCCAATCTGCTTATGTAAGGACAACTATGAGGCGGGACAAACGGGTTACGACATCTATCTGTACGTAGCACGCTGCTACGATCTTGCAGTCAAAAGCTTGAGAGACAATATGTCGGCGTCAGCCCGATACTTGGAGCAGGGCGCCCCAATATTTCTTGTATGCCTGTTAGGTATGTACTTTGGGGTGGATCTGCGTAGTTTTACTGGGATGTCTGACCATCGCTAAACAGGACCTATACTGTCCATATTGGGTGGTTTTGCAGATGGAGAGCGGGTTATGGTGGAACCGTTAGGTCCATCGTGTTTTATGCTAGAAGACTTTACCGGTAGCCGGCAGCAGCGGCTTGAAACGTTGCTGTATGCACTGGCCAAAGGGATGTCCGAGCTGAAGAAGTACGTTGCCCATTACAACGATACTATTGCGGAATCACCTTCAACTTCGTTCTATAGGCTGGCTAGGTCAAGCATTGCAGCACCACCATTCCCTGCTGGCACCCCTCGGATCTACCCATCCTGCACGTTGTATGCTGGGAACACAAGCGAGGGAACCCTCACCTTCAAAGAGCCTCTTGCGGCCCTTCATGGTGGCCGGTTGCTGTTCACGGCAGTGTTGTCCACCTCTGCATCGGAGAACCCGCAGATTTCTGTTGTGGTCAAGCTTGTCAATGATTCCTACGGTGAAGAAGTACATCAATTGCTGGCTCGCCACAACCTTGCGCCTGCCCTCTATGGGTATGCACGTCCCGAAGGTGCTCCCGCTGCCTACGTCATGGAGTACTTGGATGAGAATTGGAGATCCTTATTCGACTTGTTGAGACGCGATTCATCCCGTCCGTTCCATCAAGCTATCTACGCCTCATTGCAACGTGCTCTCGATTTGCTCAAGGAAGAGAATCTCGTACATGGTGACCTTAGGTCGAACAACATCATGGTGAGGATCACGGATGGAGAACCGCAGATCAAGATCATCGACTATGATTGGGCGGGTAAAGCCGGTCAGGTACGCTATCCTGCAGCGCGCAATGAGTCACTCGATTGGCCTGGCAAGCCTGACGGTCTGATACAAGCTGGAGATGACCGCAAGCTGGTTGACTTGTGGTGGCCGAAGGAGACCCTTTCCCATGTCTGATCAATGTTTTCAACGATACCTTCGTTCCTCCGTTCCCGTTTTAAATCATGTGGTATCGTTTGTGACCGGTATTCTGTTTTTACTGCCTCGCCAATTACTGTCGCTCATGCTTTGACTCTATGTTGTCTGTGTTATCATATTTATGCGATGAATGTGGTCGTTGCTGCATCCGTCCACTGCAAACGACTGAGCCTGAGCATGATCGACTCTTAGAATTCCCACCGCTGCTAAAGCGTAATAGTTGAGAAGTTACACGCACCACTTACTCGCGCCATCTAAAGATATTGACCCGGAAATGTCTCAGCCATTGCCACGCACATGAGTCGAGTGCGTTCTTTGTCTAACATTGCGTCTTGCTGAGCATCTAGCTTCATTAGGTGCATTGCCAGCTGAACTACATATCAGACTTGATCTTAGTGTACCAATTAATGTCGTGGGTATACAATTAGGTACCATAGCATGTGAACAATGCACCGAAGTGAAAGAATAGAAATACAAAATTAGCACATGCGGCACGCTAGACAGGCGCCCGCACTACTTCACTTTCGGTTTGGGTAGCAAACCTGCAGAACGACATCCGTCAGCTCATTCTCACCCACATTCGACGCATAAACTCACCATCACCATCCACAGATGGCGCCGTTGGCACGCTGATCGTCCGCACAAGTCTCGATAGCGTCTTTCGGCGCACCACACCCACTCCATGTGCACCGCCAGTAGACGAAGTAGGCGCGTCCCTCTCGTTCAACCAACTCCTCCGCAGTTTCTCCTTATCATTCTTCTCCACAGTCCAGCTCCCCATGGACCCACGTCTGGCCTTCTGCTTTTCGTTGTTCTTGTCCCCGTCGTACTTGCCCGAAAAGATCCTTCGAAGCCGGCCTGAGGTCTTTGGTTCTGCCAAAGGAGACGCGCGCTCTGATGCGGGCGAACGAACGGGAGGAGACGCTGCGTTCGACGCGGATGCGGAGGAGTAGGACGAACTGGAGGGAGACGACGAGAGTGGCGAGATGGGTGGGATGGACAACGTCGCTCTGAGGTGCGATGGCTTCGAGTCTATCTCCGACTCGCACTCAGACTCGGCTGAGATGCTCGGAAAACTGCAGCTTGTAGAAAGCTCAACTTCCGCGATGGGTGCGGGATGTGCGTGTATTTGTTCCTGATGCGAGTGTGTATGTGTCGAGTTGACGCTGTGCCGATCTTCGTTGTCCATCCAGGACGCATTGCGCGAGTGCGAGCGACTTGACCGCATATACACCTCTGCGTTGCTCCTCCTTATCGCCTTCTCACTGTCCTTCATCTCACCAACATCCACCTTCTCTCCCTCTCCCTCATCATGTGCGAAGACCCTCCTGCTATACACGCTCGTCGTCGGACTAGCCGCTACACTCCCACCAAAGTCCCAGCTCTCCACCGTCCCGCGAGTCATCACGCTCGGCAGCCTCCGCCGCTCCATCCTGCTCGCGAGTGGCGGCAGGCCCTCCAACACCTTTCCCACAAGGTAGCTTCTCCGCTTCGCACGGCGGAACAGCGGCATCGCGAGCAGCTCTGTCGCAGTCGGTCGCTTCGTGGGGTCCTTCTCGAGGCATGCGGCGATGGCCTCCGCCAGTGCACCGGAGTAGGTGTATACGCCCGAGGTGCGGTCGAGCGTGGGTGCGGCGTCGCGGACGGTTTGGAGGAGCGCTGTTTGTGGAGAGACGAGCGAACGCGGGGCGCGACCTTGGGTTAGAGCCAAAGCGGTGATGCCGAAAGACCAGATGTCGGCGGAGGCATCGTATGCGCGACCGTTGATGACCTCTGGAGCCATATAACAGGGTGTTCCGACGAAGGACTTTCGTTTCGATATGACGGGACGAGAGGCACGTAGAGTGGGTTTGGGAGACACATGTCCGTGCGGATGTGAGTAATGGTGGGATTGATTATGAAGATGAAAGTGATGGTGATGTTGATGTTGATGTGGGTGATGGTGGTACGAGGGTGGAGGGGTGTCTTCTGTATCCCAGAGGAATGCAGCAACGCCGAGGTCACCGAGCAGGACCGTGCCATCGTCATCGATCAGCAAGTTGGCAGGCTTCACGTCGCGGTGCATCAGTCCGTTCGTGTGGAGATAGCTGGGGCACGTAGGTCAGTCGCAATCAGCAGGGTTTACTACGTTGAATCACACGCACTTGAGTCCCTCCAGCGCCTGCTTCAGTATGCATTTGACAACTTCCTCCTCCATGCCGCCGGGCCACGCATACCGCATCACGTCGACGACACTCCCGGCGTTCATGAGTCGCATCGCGATGTACAGCTTATGGCCATTCATCCACGTTCCTCGGACACGGAGCACATTTGGATGCTTGGACAGCGACATGAGCTGCGTCTCGCGCTGCAAGAGTCGCAAAGCGTGTGGCGGCAAGCGGTCGAGATCGAGTACTTTGAGCGCACATGGGACGGGCTGCTGCGTGGCCGCAGGCTGGTACTGAGCAGCATAGACGGTGGACGACGCCCCGAAGCCGATGGGCGCACCGATGGTGTAATCGGCGGGGTCGTTGCTATCGAACGCGGTCAGACTCTGGATGGTCCGACTGATTCGCAACGGTCGCACCTGTACAGTTGCCACTCATCCTTCACGGCGCCGATGAACTTTCTCGTCATGCCCTCTGTCGCTGCGTTCACGAAGGGCAAGGAAAATGGGAAAATGGGGGATGAGGAGAGATAAAGGAGATGAGCCACTTATGCAGAGGCGGAGCATGCACAAGAGCAGGGGAGGCCATTTGTTGTCGGTGGCGGGAGTCTGGTGGAACCAGCGGCCAGTCGTGTCCCGATCTCGGATCTCGTTTAGATCTTCGGCGCGGTTGGTGTGCCCCGCCCGCCCTGTGGCAGCCCGATTAGGCAGCTCCCCCGCTCGGGGTCTTCCTCCTTTCTCAGTTCTTCCTGCCCGGCTGGTTATAGCAACTCGATGGAGACATTCACAGCTCGAGTCTGCTGCTCACTCACATAGGCACAGGAAGAAGTGGACAGGAACGAAATGGCATTTTGCATATGCGAGGTTGAGACAGTTGCCCAGTCTACCGGCGCAGCCTTTCCTCTTTTCCCTGAGCTTCCGCTACTCATTATAACTTCCTGATTACGTGTCGCCCCATCTCCACCGACTCGCATGGATTTCCGCAGTGCAGCGTATCCTCAAATCGCACCACATACCGCAATCTCTGCGGCATTGCGAATTTGTCTGGTCGATGCCACGTTCTCGACGTTCCGCCACCTCCATGGGACGATTGTCAACGTCTCCAATAGATATCGAACCGAGAATCTCTTAAATCCAGAACCGGCATGGCTTCACTAGCCTGTGACATATCGTGCAATAATACTACTCCTTTCGTATGCTGCGGCCAAGATAGCCCGATATCCGCGAATGGACTGGACGAGAGCTGCGCTCCCAAGATCAACGTCAACCCCTTCTTGCCTGATCATCTCAACGCCTTGCAGTGATTCTCTGGTAGCCTGTGTCTTGCTCGTTGGAGTACCATTCGTCCTGCGTCAATATTGATATACTGAGGCAACGCAATCCTATAACATGATTGTCGCACTCGTACTTGTGCCCACGTTTTGAAGTCCGAACTCCGGTTGTTTGAACACGAACGTTCTAAGCTGCCTAAGCAACGGGGTCTTCTGCGATCATTTCTCCAAAGCTACGTCGACTTCTGTTTCTTTTACGCAAGCTTCACAGACATATTGCATCTTGAGCGATCCGTATGTGCATCCCGGCGTTCTTTACCTAGCAGTACCGGATTCGAATATCATCCTATTCACGATCGCTTGCAGGATATCGGACAAACAAACGACAGCCATCAGCATATGATGTCAACCTCCGACGGCATATACATCTCCAGAAAAAACACTTACAGCAGCTTACATACAGCCACAATATGCTCGAACGCCAGCTTGGTTTCCGGGTAAATATCTATTTCATCTTCATATGACCGCCGATCGCGATCGCAGATAGAACTCAACGCACTCAATGCATCATGAAACGTGTGCCGCGTACACCTTCCTCTTTCTGCCACTTCTCTTCGGATACTGGCTGTCTCCCATGTCGATGTTCATGTGGCCCCATCAGACTGATATCAGTGCCTGCGCCCCTCATGAACCATGATGCATGATCCGTGCGACGAGGAACATGGAGCTCGGCTGTTGGATCAAGCTCGAGTCCAAGCTCGAGTTGGCATGCATGACTACGAGGTAATTGTGTGCGGCGGGTATGCATTCCGCGAAATACCATCTACACTGGATGCACTACAACTAGTGCGCCGCACGGGAGCATCGAGGCGGCTCGGAGGACGTCATAGTTCTCTTCCCCCCTTGCTTGGCTATTCGAAGAACGCAATGTGCGGTCCTTCCCAGTCATTCGTCGCTGCTATGCTACTCCAAGGAATATGCTCCCGCTTTGGTGCAAAAACCAGGACATGACGAGATCACGCCGCCGACATTCGAAAGCGATTAACGACGTCGATCGCGAACAAGTGGACAGAATACTTGGCTTGTCATCACTCTTGCTTACGGCATTGTGTGACAATTGACCTGCGATGAGCAGGAATTGGTCCTACTTCAGGGGCTTGGAGCAGCCGATACTTCTACGATACTATTTCCACGGTCCGCGGCGCTAACCACGCAGCCCTAATTTGCAAAGCGCAGTGAAAAATCGCTCAATTTCACCATGGCGCGTCTGTGGGGCCCCACAAAGATCATCCCTGCCCAGCTATTTGTTTTTAGATTTCTTTCCTGTTTGGTCATTCTGTTTCTGAGTCGCGTTTCTACTGAGTCGCGTTTCTATTATACGCTGTCATTCATGCCGGGAGGCGAGATCAAGTCTCGAGACAGCATCAACTATATGCGTTCGGAGCCAAAAGTCGGTCGTGGTGAAGGCCCTTACCTGTCCTTCTGGATAAGTACCCGAAAGTTGAACAGATCTGGGAAATTTATATGCACTTGGATCGTTAATAAAAGGATTGCCTATTTTGATGAAGCGAAAAGTCTCGGGGACCGTATCTTCAAATTGTGGCATTAAGATGCACCGCCCATTTGTCTGGGACGTGTAACCTTACGCTGATCACGTTGAGTAGCAACATCCGTCCGACGGTTGCACATAACCGAGTGGAGAACTGATTTTATTATCCACGCAGACCGCAATGTTCACACATGTAATGCGTGTTGCACATTATGCAGCGCGCCGACCACTGCCTGCTATAGATATGCATCTATGGAAACTGACCCATCACGTATCCGCCTTACAGCACGTGCATTGTAGTTTATTGTTATGTTACGAGAAACTAGAGTTCAAGACGTCGGGACACATCAACGGTAGCGAAGTTAAGAATGGGCTTGCAGGATCTCCTCCCGTGTGTTGGCTAGCATATTTTCGGCTTCGGGGAATCGAAGAGAGGTAACAATATTGAAGGGAGCTGGTCGACTGAAAAAGAAAGTCAAATCCAAAGGCGCATGCATGTTTCGCACGAGGGGACGTACACGACCAATCCGTCACTGACAATGCTGACAACGTCCGGTTCGATGTAGTTGCCTTCGGCATCTCTCTCCGGCTCAAGTTTGAGGGCCCAGAGAATGGTAGCGATATCAATGAAGAGCGAGTAGTTAGCGACATGTCGTCCTACACAGATCCTGCGTTGACACCAACATCAGCTTAGGTTCGTACAAGTCTAGTATGGCAACGCGGATCACCTGCGCCCAAAGCCGTAGGTTACGTGGCCTTCGTCTTTGGTGTCCGCAGGAGAGGGGTTGAGGCGGTTATGTTCGTCCAGATGTCGCTCAGGCCTGAACAGATGTGCATTAGGGCCGTAGATGTCAGGATCCCTGTTCATTGCCCAGACGTTGGGAATGCATATCGTGCCCTTCGGAATGAAGTATCCCTCATAATAGTCATCCTGCCGGCGGGTACCGTGAGGTATGAACGAAGTAGCGACTGGGAGTGATCTTACCTCAACAGATGCGTGAGGAAGCCCTAGAGGGTCGACAGTGTGCCATCTGCCGGTGATAAATCAGAAGCAGACGACAACGAGCGAAACACCTAGCAACAACGAACCTCAAGACTTCTTTGAGCAAAGCGCGAACATAAGGCCTTAATCGATACACGAAGCAAACGTGTCAGTACATACCCGAGATGTACGAGATCAGAGACTGACAAATGATCCCAATCAGCAAAGCTAGGCAATCGTGAATGTCCGATGACCTCCTCAATCTCTTTAGCCGCTGCAACCAAAATAAGAAGATCAACAACACAATCAGAGCAGGTCACCAAAAGGACAACCTTTGGCTTGTGCGTCACGGAAAGCTATCATGCACAGCATGAACCAAGACAAGCAGCTGGAGGTCTGCGAATATATTCAGTACATATGGCATTCCGTAGTGTGACGGCTCACCGTCTCTGACCCGGCGATGCTGAAATAAACGTTGAGCGTCACAAAGACTCATCCAATGGACAGTTAGTGACGTACTACATAGTCGCTGCGAGCCAAGATGCCTCCTTATTGGAGAGATGGTGACGAGACTGCGTCTCTGCGAGAGTCGCGCAGAAGCTCGGTCGCTGCTCCTCCCCCGCCATCTGATCAAGAGACGATTGAGCTACTCGCTGGGAAAGCATGGACAAGTAGACGTACCACACGGTCATGAATCACTTCGTAGGACTTCTCGAATCCGACGGTGTAACGTTGGTACCACTCGTCCGCCTCTCTCTTCCATTTTGCGAGCGACTTTGGCAGGTACTCCAAGAATGTAAAGAATTCAACGAGGTGGGTTCCCTGCGAACTAGTCAGTTCACCGGCTATCATTTGTACAAAGACACGTACTGGATAGGAAGATTTCGTGATCCTTGCGGCCATGTTGTTGATATTGGCGATCGACGGATCAGTCGGTGATTCCAGGGGCGGCATGTCGTAGAGCATGGAAGTGATGGTAGATGCGGCTACTCTATCGGTGAAGTTGATATCAGAATAGTATGAGGAAAATATAGTTATTTGTACGCTCACCTGCGAAGGTGATGGAACCATAGGTCAGGCTGCTTCATGATTCCATACGCAAGGAGGACGGCCTCGGCCTGCTGAGACTGGTGGTAATTACTAGCAACGCCGGGATTGAGCGCTTCATGACACGCGCGGCGCATCCGCCTCCAGCTAGAACTGCATGAGTGACGGTAGAAATAGCAGAATACAAGGGACGCTTACACATCTCCGTACCGCGTGAGGCCAAGCATGATGCCTCTGGTCAAGATTTCCCCAGCGACGACGAGACGGGGACGATCCTACGAAGGGATTAGTAATGACGAGATGACAGTAAGGTGGCACCATACTGAGTAGTTGATTGCACGACGATCGAGGAGGTCACCAGCAACCTTGTGTGTGTTCAAGACGACCACGGGCTGGCCGCCAATGTTGAGATAAACGATAGGTCCTAGGGTGTATGAGACCATGATCGACACCCTGCTTGAGCTTGAAGACACCTACCATAGATCTTCTTCCATTCAGTAAAGATATGCCAGGATTCGTGGTTGAGCTGAAACAGGTTACCAAAGAACGGCAAGCCTGGGAAAAATAAACGCATAGCACGCGTAAATATTAACCCTGACATACCTGGTGGGCCTGGAGGAAGGGGCACCTTTCGGGTCGTCGCTGCACGGCGCAAGTACAGGAAGACGAGCAGAAACAGTGTAATGAGCGCCGCACTCGACGAGAGACTGAGTCCCTCTGTTTGACCAAATACTCTCGTGAAGTGCGACAGTTTGGCAGTTATAGCAATGACTAAGCACGGGCAAATGAAACGTCAGTTTCACCATGAGGAGTGCAGAGAGAAGCATGCTGACCCATGGTGCTTACGGTGTTGGCGGAGATTTGATACACCACGTTCGAAAGTGGAGGTGTTCGCTCGTCTGCCTTTGTCTCTCCTTATGTATGATGTCGACGATCAACTCACTAATAGTGAAACTCCCTGTCCGGGTGGTACGGTGCGCCCTCTTGCAGACAATCACTCCTGTTGAGTGCGCTCTCGTCAGAGGCTGTTCGTCCTACACATCTGATAAATGTCGCGCAGCCGACGATTGAGTTTCGACCTGTTTCGTAGCATGGCCTAATTCCCGCCCAACGATAGGTAGGCGAGTCCCGGGAAACGAACGCATCGAGGCCCATGATTGGAAGCAGATTCCGCCAGAGCCGTGTTAATTCCTCCGCAAGAATCACCGAGTAAACAAAAGCATCACGTCAAAACAGTATGACCATTCCCAGGCTGCCATGCGCACATGCAGCGACCCAAGGTCTAACTAAGATCGGTGAGCATAAACAGTAGACACGCATCCTATATTCTGCCCGGATCATCATCTGGAGGTGGAGGCCTTTCACCGATCCGTTGTACGACAAGTCGCACATTCTTGGGCGGCCTGATGTGCGCATGGAGGCTCCCGATGCATCTGCTGTATTTCAACAGAGTGTACAGGTACACATACCGCCCTGTCAGACATGGTTCTCATTCATAGCATGCACCGCGTGCACTTCCGGGGAGCTGTGCAAATCGGCCCCGAGAAAGGCCATCTCGGGCTTTCGCAACATGCAATGGATAGATACCAAACCGCTTCCTGCGGAGATATGCATTGTAGAGCCGTGCTAGCCTGTGCCGGGAAAATCGATGTGGTAATTGGCTTACGAAGAACCACCTACGTTGGCTGCTCTCCTCGTAGCTCTACGTCCGGTAACTTCACAAGCCTCTGTAAAACGTTCAGAGTCCAAGTTGCGACACCACTGAGCGCACGGCGAGCAGTGACGACCAGACGTGTCGCGCCGCAAAGTCGAAGGTAAATCTCATCGTCTCACGAAGCCGGGGCGGCGTCAGACAAGGATATCCGGAGCCCGCGGAGGTTGAAGGAATTGTCTCGTCTGCCCACGGGAGACTAGGGCGGCGATGGGGTGAACGCGGAAGTGAGCGTCGAGTGTTGAGCGCAGCAGTCCGAGTCAAAGACTCGAACCGCGCTTGTTTAGAGCAGCACCATGGCACCTATCAGCCGCCATTCATCGCCTTAATTTCCACCAACAGAGTTTCCTTTCTTGATTTTGCCTTGAAACACGATCCTTGGGATGGCATCGCATGAGCGCTCGATTCATTGAGGAATGGAGATGGCTGACGTTCTCACTACAGTTTCCATCATGCAGAAAATATGCAATGGGGGTGAGGCCTTGAGCTACCTTGAGGCCTTGAGGGTCAATGCGGAGCCCATGTCTGCGAACCGCTTAAACATATTCCGTACACAAATAATCCACAAGGTCAAGCGGTGCCAGCACATCTGTCGCGCAATGTGGAAACGAGGCATCAGATGAGATCCCGTTCGGAGATGTACGTGAGTCATCGTACATCTGAGATCCACGATCGAGCTCCCGACCAGCACCTCATCTGGCATTTACCAACCCGTATGCGCTGATTTCATTATAGGCAATAAATTGCAGTACTAACTTCGTGAATGATGAAACATCGGATTTGTTTCCTTTCATCGTCCTGTTCTGGTTTTGCGACTCAGTGGAAGTGAAAACATGCTGCACGACCGACTATTTGAAAGTCGACAACCCGATGCACCTCTTGCGGCATGGCCTCAACGCTCTATCGTCAACACTCATGCAATACTTCGACGCTAGCGGACGTCCCAGCGTTAAGCATCATTGCGGAAAGCAATTCAATCCGTCTCCGGCCGGACTTGTCATCGAATGGTCTATGATGATACCAAGGGGAGGTCTCAAGTACCGGAGCTTCGGTACAGGACAACGCCACAGCAGGACGCCTGAAACTGTCTCACTTGAATGAGACATCATCATTGCTGATTGGAAAGCATTGAACGACACTGTAACGCGGAGTGCAGACTGTGACGGATAGTTCAGTTAGCCAATTTCCTAGTCCAAGCACGCACTCCGCAGGCGGCTAAGATTACAAGCGTTTCCGTTCCAGTCGGAAGTGTGGAAGCTATACAGATCAAGAAGTCGCAGACGACAAGAAATCAGATTTCCGAGATCCGTCGGAGTTGACAAGGCCAAGGTAACTTGACTGCCGCAATTGGGAAAGAAGGCGTCCGACAGAATTTCGGCCGGGCTGCCATTATCTCGGTGCCAAAAGGTGGACGTTCCACCCTTCTGTGCACTTGGTCATTGCTGAGAGCCTTTCCATAAACGATCAATATCGTCCAGTGCAAACGGATGAGGTGGCACGCAACACCTATGCTGTGATGACTATTCAAGGACAAGCCAGAGGATCATCTGTACGAGAAATATAAATTGTGCATTTGTGCTCCTCAGAGACCCACCACATCCTTATAATGCCTGTATTCTAGCATCACCGCATCAGTCATTCCAGATGTCACCTACAGGAGGCTTATTTCCGACCCACACGATGAGCTCATTATGCAAACACCGGGTTCATTCAACACGTCGTGTCCGCTAGTGCGCCTGATTCCTTCGTGAAGATATAACTTTTTGAGCGGACTGCTCAACAGTCAGTCAATTGGTGCTGGTAGATTCCTTGCCGATCAGTAGGGCAATCTCCCTCCTTGATCTATCAAGAAAGAGATGTAGTACTACTACTCTCGATGGAAACACAAATGAATGAGCACTCACGGCATGTTTCCAGTCCTCTGTCACACGTGGCGCAGCCACGCCGCTTCGCAATCAAGCTAATCGATAAATTACCGGGTGAACCCGCTATGCGAATATGGAACAAGTTTCTCGTAATGCCGCTGGCATGGCCTATGGAGGTACGAATACACATTTATGAAACCTGACTTATGCAGCTGGTAACGATCGGCACTATCGTATCATCGCGTAAACTTGGAGCCGATCATCGCCTCCGACTTCGACAGCACGTTAATTGTCATCTATTCGTACGGTCATGACGATTTTAGGCGGCCTAAGCTGCTAATGATCACGCTCCTGGCAGGAGGCCGAATGACTCCTTGTGCAACGTTCGGAATGATGAGACGGTCCGCCTACGGTGGTGTCTATATCAGGTAGAGCTATATGTCAGAATGTGAATGTCAAACCAATAGACTATAGTGGCAATCTATCGTTGTGTGTTTCTGCACTGAAGAAGCGAAGCTCATCCGCTTTAGCTCCAAAAGGGCAATGAAAATTGAATAATACCCACTGTACGGATCCCACCAAACCAACAAGGTTCAATAGTCAGGAAGCCGGACACAATGCATGGATGTAACCCACATTTGCACCTATTCTTCCCGGCCTCAGTTTATTGTAAGCCTGGTTCCACGATTGACAGCACTGAAAAGCCACTGAATGGCAGGCTTTCGGTTACGACGGCAAGATCTAAACTCTGAGCCTGACTGTCTAACTAGACTCGATTTCCTACCAAACTCAGTGCATCGGGCCATCCTCATTCCTCTCCAGCCACATCGTGTGCTTTCTGCTCATGCTGTCGTGTCGAGATAGTGGGCTTCAGTGCACAGCAGCCTGACGTCTCTTACCGATCGAGAAGCCTTCAACAAAATGGACAGCCCGGTATTCATCTGGAACGTCATAGCATTATCACGCTTCCATACAGATACGCAAGAAAGTCGCTGTACAGTACTTTATACATACCGGCCCGAAGCAGATGATGCCGGCAAGAGAGGTTGACGCAGCAAGCGGATGAACGCGTAGAACGAAGAGCAGGCGCCGGAGAAGCGGAGCGTAGGAGATATTTTGGCGAGTACACAAAGAAGATCATTCAGCATCGACAGGCAACGAAAATAGATTAATACTAGTAGACAGCTCTGATCAGATTGCATCCTTCACGGACGCCTGCTGTAGCCAGAGCCCGGTTCCCCAGCATCACGCCCGCCACGCGGGGGATAGTCTCTTGCGCCAGAACCTCTAGAAGCAGAGCCACCGTTGGCGTAGCCATTGCCTGAGAAGCTGCCCGAAGAGCCACCGGTATAAGGCGCGCCGCCAGAACCTCCCGTATACGGTGCATCATAGCCACCAGCAGCCGACCGAGGTGGGGGACTCTGCGAGCGCCGTCTACTGTACAAGTGAGTCAGATGAGCCTCCTTAGGACAACTATGGGCGACGCACCGATACCTAGTAGGACCCTCAGGACTGGCACCACGAGCAGGAGGGTAATCGGCATATCGGGACGATGGGGGAGGAGTCGCAGGTCTGCCTCGTCCTTCCACAGGAGGTGCCACGTAGTCACTGTAAAGATGATAGAACGATGAGAGTCGTTATTCAAATGAGACACTCGACGTTTCATACCGAGCAGGTAGCCTGTCAAAGTCATCGCGGGCACGCGGCGGGGGAGGGCCGCCAGGTGGTGTTCGAGACCTAGTGGAAGGCGGAGGCGGAGGGTACGCAGCGTAACGATCGGTCGATGGGACAGTCCTTCTATCATAGCGGTCGTAGTAGTCTCGAGGAGGAGGTCCATATCGATAGCTAGGCGGCGGAGGCGGCGGCGCATCACCCTCAGGCGGATAGTATCCGGGACGGGACTCATAGCGAGAAACGGTAGAAAGGGTAGGGGGCGGAGGCGGCCTCATCCTGTAGTCGTCATATTCACGAGGTGGACGCACAGGAAGTGGGTAGTCGCGATAATCCCTAGGTGGAGAGGGCGGTCGCCTATAGTCACGCCCAGAAGGAGGGTAGTCATAGGGATAGCGGGCATCCCTCGGAGGTGGTATATAGCGGTAGTCCTCGCGATACGGTGCAGGAGGATAGTCTCGCGGCGGCGGTACATAGTCTCGTGGAGGCTGAATCCGGTCAATCAGAGGCGCATCACTAGGGGGGCCGGGACGACGATGTCTGTTATAGAATGTGAGTAATGTGATGCGAGTGACTGTACCTAAGGAGCTTACCCATCTATCGTGTGATTGGGACATTCTCTGTGTGCACAACCCATGAGCGGTAGGACGTTCGCGCCAATAAGGACATACCTAGCCCAATGGCCCATCTGGCCACATTTGAAGCATGCACCAGGATCATTACTGTATTTGGCGGTTCGGCCACGGCCGTGGGACAACTCAACGCGGATCTTGTTGCCCATGAAATAGCCTTCGTTGTATTTGGCTACACTTTCCTCCGCGGCTTCGCGATTGTCAAATTCCTAACACAACAGCCTGTGAGTAATCGAGTCAAGGACGTCTGGCACCATCACATACCACGAAACCATAGCCAACTCTGGATCACATGGCAGTTTGTCGGTCAGCGCCTCTGGATTGAACTAATCACGGAGTTCACTTACTTTAACTCGATGTTTACGATGTTGCCAATCTTGCCGAAACAACTCTCCAAGTCTTCCTTGCGCGTGTGTTCAGGGAGACCACCGATGTAGACTTTATTGGGCTGCACGGCAGAAGAGTGAACACCCAGTCCACCAGAATCAAGGAAACACGAGGGAGTGCGTGAGCAATTAATCAGTTCGATCAAAGCAAGACTCTAAGCAAGCAGCAAGAAAACCGTGGAGTAGGCAGGCAAGACTAAAGACGACTAATACGCATGGTGGGAGCCTGCGAGGACTTATGCACAAAGAAGTCGTCATGATGAACAATACCGCCATAGCTGATCAGGTTGAACGGTTGAGCGGCCCAACAGGGTTACCACCACGCATAACAGCGATCAGGAAAGGCCTGGCGAGCCGTAGGCGCTAGTATGGAGTGCAGCAAGGCGCGTTCAGATAGAACAGACAGCAAGCATAAGAGGCGCTAGCGATGTGAGAGAATGCGGAAAAAATAGCGGGTAAGCACCTTGACTTGTTTATCGCCATGATAGCCTGAGTCGGACTTAGCCCCAGAGACAGCCTCTGCGCTGTCCGCGACGGTAGATCCGCCGCGCACGTAATCTGCATTGTTTGTCGCCGCAGGAGCAGCGTCGGTAGGATGGCCTCCGGTAGGAGCTTCGGCTTCGCTCGGAGCAGACATCACGACGTCGCGAGGCTGTTCATCCATAGCGAGGTAGAATCCTTGAGTGTGGTGTGTCGGCCGTCTGCAAGAGGAGGTCAACAAAGAGGTTGACGACAGAGGTTGCGCCAGCGCTCAGGAGGCCACGCAAAAATTTGTCTATGACAACTTCGCGTTCCGCCGGCATTTGCCGGAGTAATGTGGCGTCAAATCTCTAGCAAGGATTCGTGAAGTAAGCAGCATCTTTGGTATCCGAATTTGCACATGAAATATCCTGGGAGGCTCTATCATCGTGATATTTACGCTATGGTGGAATCTATGAGCAGCATTGCTGCCGACATCAAAGTCACTGTCTGAAGGTAAAGTGGTCACGGTGCATCGATACTGAGCATCGATCTGAGAGAGGCCATAAATTTACCTGACCACTAACGAAGTTTCAGGAATCAATTATATGAATATATGAATGGATGCCACGCCCCACGGTGAATAACGATTGACCAGCAACGTAGGGATAGTCCTCTCGGAGGGCTGGCTTGGAGCTACTTGAGCCGAGGCTGAATGGTGAGCAAACTATGTGTTTCCCTTGGCCGTGAAGCACAGCGAGGGATACAAGCTCTCATTGTGTCACATCGATTTCAGTCTCTTCATCGTCCCCTGTGCAGTGCGTGGGTCATATTCTCAGAAAGGCATGCATGTCTGACGCGGTCGCGTGACCAACCCGTCAGTGCATGGCACCGCGACACGTCCCGTCTTCCCTTACCACCATCCTTCGTATCTCCATGTTCAATGCCAGCATTGTATAGCTTCGTCAAAAGTCCCCTCGACTGTCGCACCATTCACCGCGAACACGTCTACGCGCCGTGGACAAGCAAATGTATCTTCTCACCGTCGTTGGATTCCAGTTTGGTCCGAGGGTAAGTCGTGTCAAGCGAGCGGTCAGTGCCAGCGGTCAACTTCCAGCGCATGGCTGAACAAGGCCGGACTATGTGGCCGTATATTAGCGGCAAACAGATACCCCTGCGCTTCTCGTGCGAGCTCACTCGCCACAACCGCTCGCCTCGTTGGTCCACGTTCTCAAAGACATATCATCCTTCTCACTCATGAGCTAGCCACTGTATCTGATCATTATCCTGAGGCTCGGCGCCACTGGAGATGAAAGGCTGGCATTCGTCGCCGTCTCTTGGAAGGGAGAAGTCGCAACATGGCGGGCGAATCGCGCGTCGATCCCGGTACAAGTCACTGTTTCATGCGGTATGCCCTAGGGTTAAGAACATGGCCTGTTCACGACAAGTTCGGTAAACGAATGCGAACCTCAAAAAACTCTTTTTCAAGACAAATAAGTACAGATTGAGCCAAATGATCGTAAGATCGTATCACCATTGTGACCCGGGAGAGACATTGCCGTCGCAAGGTAAAACAGGATCCAGGCTCCTTGACAGCCTTTCTTCGGGAGTTTGGGGGGTCTTGATACTATAAGGCGTATGTACCTATATGAATTTGCGATCGGTTACGTAAGTGTGCGATCACGTACCGGAAAAGGGTTTTCACCAGCTTACATAATGCTGAAGTAAGCGCTCCCTCGCGGCAATACACTGCAGGCATGAAGGCATTTATTCCCACTGCAAATGCACTGAAAATGTGTTCTAAAGTGTGACCTATGCAACACTATGCCCTAATTAGGCAACTTTATTTCCCAAAAAGGCAGTCAATTACAATTTCGTGTCATTAAGTAACGGTCGCAAATGCTTTCATGTCTGCGGTGTCTATCCAGTCGACACCACTTTCTTGCTCTCTTTCTCTCTCTCATTCAATGACGAATCCCAAACTCTGCATATATGTTGCTATTATTCAAATTCCCGAGGATGGTGATGGAGTCGAGATATCCCCCAATACCCTCAAAGCACCGTATTATTCGGTCCACAATGAGGCTTCTACCGATTCGAATGAGCACCGACTTGAAGTGGTTAGCATTGATGATATCATTTGCTACGTCGCTGGAAAGAAGAACACAAGTGAGGACATGATTACTTTGTGGAAGGTTCGTCGCAATGTATATTCGCGTGTTACTTGTATGTGTTCAATGCCTGAAACAGCCGAAGGAACACGTACACAATATCGACAAGCTCCGAGAACTTCTCAAGGAGAACGACTATAACCTGGAATGCTTCTGCGACAATCTATCGAACTATGGCAATCAATCCTGTGATTGCGTACTCCCTGTCAAAGCAAACACACGCAATGTTATGTTACCGCTGCTTGTAGCGCAAATTCATCAACGTGGAGAGTTGGAGAATAAGAGGAAGAGATACACTGCAGATGTGGATTCAGAAACAGACGACCACCCATGGGTAAAGCGTACGTTACACTAAATCATCTATTATCATTCACACTAACGTCGTTAATATAGGATACAGAGAAACGAAAGAAAATATCGACGACACTCCCAGCCCATCTGTCGCTGCGCAAACAAAGAACTACATAAAGTTCCAGAACAGAAACACACCCTTCCTTGATGGCCGCTATGCTTCCATTGGTCACATACCGACTCTCGCACTGCCCATTGTGGTATACGATCCTATCTTTGCGACCTTCGTCGCAAACCTTGATCGCTCGGATCTGGTGGATGATGAGATGCGGAAGACAGCACTGCATTTCATGTCGCATGCGTCACATATACGCGATTTGGAGAAGGAACACTCTATATCTAACCGCGAACAGCTCAGAAAGATGCTTCAATCTGCCATTGAGAGCATTGCTGCCGGCATCCGTGACGCAAAAGCTGATCACATCATCCCCCATATTTGTGAAATGGAGACGGGGCCGGAGATGGCTGCACTTGGAATAATAGAGGAGAAACCTGAACTGGGGAAAAGCGGAGACGCCATCGTCCAAGCTCAATTTTATTACCGCGTGTACTGGGGCAAACGTGAGGTGCATCTTGCATGCTTTGTCTATTATATTCCTCTCTCACTTCTATCTAATGTATATTCGCAGCCTCTACTCGATCGTAGCTTTAGCCCAACCTTCCTCATCGGCTTAACGGGGCCGTATATGTCCATCAGCGGTGCCATTTGGACGACTGATATAATTGTTCAGCCTCTCCTCAAACGGCTCTGCTGGCTCGCTCCTCCCCCACTGATTAGCGACTTTGACATCGAACCCGTCGCACGTATCTTTGCTGCCTTGAGAGAAGGTTTACGATCTCTCCAAGAGCGATACCGACAAACGGCTCTCCTCAATTTCGAAAACCGGTTCTACCCGCTAGCGACCTCTTTCACTTACTTCAATAAGAAAGTCTCCTTCAAATATAAGCAATATCTCAAGTCAGGCGATGCATCCTGCTCGGCCTTTTTGGCCATGCTGGATGATACAGATGCAATCTTCGATGAAGAAAACCAAGCCTTTGCCATAGATATGCCGGTGGTTGTCAAATTTGTCGAGCGGTATGGCAAGGACGCACATGAACTCCTAGCCAAAGAAGGTCTCGCTCCCAAGTTGTACTACTGTGACGACATATGGCAGGACGACCCAATAGCAAATGCGGGCTGCGGGCCACGCAGAATGGTTGTGATGGAGTACATTAAGGGTCGGGCTGCAACTGAAATGGACTGTGCCATCCATCGGGAGAGGCTATCCCGTGCAGTTGACCTCCTCCATAACAATCAGATGGTCCACGGCGATTTTCGTCTGCCAAACATCATGGCAACTGACAATCCTCGTGCTCGTCTCAAGATCCTCGACTTCGACTGGGCTGGCAAGCAGGGAGTGGTGAAGTATCCAATGCGATTATCCCAGGTGGTTGAGTGGGAGCCGTCGGTGGCCGACCTTGCGCTGATTGAATATAAACATGACCGGTTCATGTTGAAACAACTTACTGGACCGGCCGTGTAGTCATTTGTGGACTTCGCATCGATCAGATGCTTCAGATTCATCGTTGTTTAATCGGTACTTCCTACTTATCGCCGGCAACAATTGGCGCTGAGGGCCCTGACTCTGACCTTTGCGGTGATGGAGACCAATGGCATTCTTTATGATCAACGTCGCAAGGTAAAAATGAAAAACGCTGTTCCGTGAATTTAAGGATATCTACTTACTGCTGTTACGCTGTCGCCACTTGAATGCTGTGCCTGCGGACGTCAGCGCTTCACCCTTCGTGCATCTTCATCGAGCGGAGGAATGATGATATTTATTCGATACTATGAGATCTACATGACTACAGAGACAGTGAGTTTAAGCATAAAGCGGATAGTAACATATAGGCAACCAATGCACGCGACAAGCCCAAAGAAATACAACAACGAAAGGCAAAAAGTAGAATGCGGGTATGCGAGTGTGTGGATTGGACGGAAGAACTGTCTAGTCTATCGTGCAAACTTGCGGGATAAGAAGGCAGTGTTCGGAAAATTGATGATAAAGACACAACATGGTGGGAAGTGAGTCGAAATGGGGGCATGAAAACAACAATGTGAAGTGAAGGAGCGTGGTGATTAGAGACGGCCGGTCGTTACACCGCCGCTGTGAAAATACTACCTTGCATACCGTTAGATTACCGTAAAGTTTAATCCAGGCTGGCGACGGAACCCAATAGAGCCAAAAAATAGATCAGGGGAAAGCAGATGTGATCATCACCAGCCTAAGAATTCGGGACTTGTCAAGTCGACCTCCAACCACTTGTGGTCTTTGACGTCGCGTGCGTGCGTCCGCTTGCGATGGTCGACAACGAGCATCGGCTCCAAGAACTCGCACAACGCCTCCGCGTCCTCCTCATTCCAGCTATACTTCTCCACCATCACACGCTTGAGCGGCCATGGCTTCAGGGCGCGAATATACCGCAGCGCGCCTATCACCATCATACGCAGCCACCGTTAGCAAAACGCCCGCAACACAGGAAAACGATAAACAGTCAGGCCCGGTCGTCCGAGCGCGGGCACAGCACCCAGGCTCAGAGGCCCAAATAAGGAGGGACACTCACCCGTGCTGTCAAAAAGCTCGCGGCTAAACCGCCCGCCAAACTTCACCTCCGCATCGATGTCGCCCAGCAGCTCAATGATCTGCGCCATGTGGTCATCGTCCTTCCCAAAGACGCCGCCCTGGCTCTGCGGGTCGAAGAGGTATTCCGCGGTGAGCAGCTCGAAGAACATACACGCCGCGCTCCAGACGTCTGCCGTAGGGCCCCAGTCTGTGCGCCCGAGGATGACCTCTGGTGAGCGGTATTGCCGCGTCTGGATGTCCTCAGTGTAGTGCTTGTGCGAGGGCGTCGCGTTCCCAAGGTCGGCGATCTTGATCGAGACCGGTAATTGCGGAAGCAGGGACGGCGCGGGGGACGATGCACGTTGCGTCGATTGTGGTGAGGGAGAACGCGAGCCATGTGTGCACAGGGGAGAGACGTTGCGATTGTGGAGGTTATATGGAGCTGTCTGCGAGAGGAGGGACGGCCCATTGGCCGGCTTGGCATGTTGCCCAGTGGGACATGATGCTAACAACTTGATCTCCTTCTCCACAGTCGATTCACTCCATATGCAAGCGCAACCGCACGCACACGAACGCGTCTCGATCAACAACTTGTTCACCTCACTTGTAACGCTTGCCATCGACGTCGCCGCTGTGTCGTTCGCGAACGAGGTCGCGAGACTCGCTGGCAAGACCGAGTCCGTGCTGACGGTCGAACCATCCGAGAGCTCAGGAGGTGAACCGTCCGGCTGGGTCGACGACAAAGCCAACGTCTGCTTGATCTTGCTCTTTAGACCCACGCCCAATATGCTGTGGATGCTCTGCGTGCTGGCCAGCCGGGACATTTGCAGCACCGGCCGCAGATTGGGGCTCGTACCGGCACTGTAGCTCGTCAACGACGAAGGGCTCGACAATGGTTGCGAGTCAAAGATTTGGACGTGTCGTTCACGCTCACGACCAATGGTAACTCGGGGGATTGCGAGGCCGGTGCGAGTCAGCTGCTTCCGGGGAACACCGACCTTGCGACATGTGGGAGAAGGCGAGCGTGATAGCTCGGCTTGAATGTGCAATTCCACGTCAGGGATGGCGATCACTGCACAAGACCAGAACTCCCAAGTTAATCCGGGCGCCTAATGCAAACTATAAAGGCACTCACTTATGTTCTCCGGCTTGATGTCTGTGTGAACGAGGTCACACTCATCGTGCAAATACTCCAGGCCAAGCAGGACCTGTCTCGCAATTACCTTCACAAGTGCCGGCGCCACACCCGTCTTCCGGTGGCGTTCGATCAATGCAAGGAGGTTCTCGCCGAGTGGCTCGAACACCATGCACACGTGGATGCCTTCTGGCCCAGGATGGTTAAACGAGTCGAGGAAGGAGACAACCTGATCACGTCCTGGATGCTCGGGCGTTTCCTCCCGCACTTGTTTCAGCAACTTGATCTCATCACGCGCTGTTTCAGCGTAACGCCCAGCAGACTTGACAACCTTCAATGCTGAATGGCGACCGGAACTGCGAATGATGGTTAGCGATCATGTGAGGATGGAGAACGATATCGGGGAAAGGTTTCAACGGATCCAAGGGGCACTCAACCAACGACCGGCGGATGCAAACGTAAACCTTCGCATGCATCCCGCTGTCACTCGTGCGCTTCGCAGCGACGAGGACGAGCTATTTACGAGTCATGCTACCCTTCCTAGCCTGAGCACTAGTCATCCTGGCGACGGCGCCAGTCAATTCAAGCTGACATCCGGTAAATACTACGCGGGTAGCCGCTCGAAGGAACCTCTCAAAATCTCCTTCACAGGTTCCGAGATGTCCGGAAAAGGTTGCATGAATGTGAAATGGCAGGCCCTCTTCTGCGGAAGAAGCAGTCACCTGGCAATCCACACCCCGCAACCACGGGAAGAACGGCCGTTCCTGGACCATGCCTTCCGCCAGACGACGTACCATGGTGCACACGTGTGGCCCAAAGACTCTCAATGTCGGAGGTACTCATGATGTATTGCGACAGCGTCAGGGGGAGTGAGATGCTATGAGACGAGAGGGCCAATGCGGTGGTGGCAATATCAGACACGAGCGCCGGTGACCCGCGCGTGATTGGCACAGATCATCCACGGGAAGCACCCCGATGAAGGGAACAATGGAGCGAAGACGATCGAGCATACATAAACGGAGAGCAAAAAAGACTCACTGGTTGTCCTTGACCAGCCAGACGGTCGAGAAGTGTCCCCATCTGATGGCGCGATCACATGCACAGGTCAGTATAAGAAGATACGCGGTAGAGGCTAGTGCGTGCGGGGTCAGGTACGCGAGGATACGCACCCGAGTTTGCGGAGGACGACATAGCGTCCGTCCTTGAAAGTATCTCTGAGTTTGATTTGAAGATACCCGCCAGCGTTGTAGTCTGCGGGCGACTCTTCATCCTTGTTGTGCACGTCGGCGACGGGGAGGATCTTGGGGCCGGCGGGGGTGACGACGTACTCGTACTTTGCGCAGGGCTGCTTCGGGGCCATGTACTGAGGGAGAGAGAGATGAAAGAGTGGACGGAGGGCGATACGACGCCAACTGCTCCGGGTCGGGACGCCCTTATCGCCCTCCACCCATTAGCCAGCCCGTCCTTGCTCTGTCACGCTCTGCCCAATCCCTGCGCAGCAATTGAACATGTGACACGCTGTGACAGGGAAAAATGATGGAAACACGTGCAGTTCAGATCTCATCTCCGAACATCTCCGCTGCCGGCTTCCAGGTTCCCCGCACGCTCAGCCAGACGTCGCTTGCAGCGACGAGACCGTTCGCCGTCACCGCCTCGCTCGCAAGCACTGCAGGGCCCATGTCTGACGTCCACGTTCATGATGGGATATTGGTAGTACGTACAAGGCTCGTTGGGGCCAAATAACAATCACGCTCACCTCGACCCATGTCCGAACTTCCTATCATGCGCATCTGCAACCTTCTTTTCTGTGCTCGCGTCCTCTCAGGCAGAACGGCGATCACGATAGAGATATAGCTCCCGCATGGACTTGACCAAACTTCCCTCCTGGATCAGATAGCGAGAGAGTCCGGAGCATAGCATCCAACTAATTTTGAGCGCGTGAGCAAAATATCTGACTCATGGAAGAAGCTGGAAGCAGCCGAGAACTCAGCGCTCAGCCCCACAGAGGAGTATGGCCGGTAGGGCCAGATCATGGCCGTCTGCTAGCCTGGCTGCCTGAGGCTCTTTTGACATTGCTGTGTGTCGATGATTGCTGGCGAACGGTTTGAGCCGAAACAGTCAAGATGCGCAGAACGGAGAACACCCTCCTTGCTTCAGAGCCTCCCCCGGGACTTACAAGGGTATTTATATGACGGAACATCGCTGCTTCCGCATGAAGCATGCTCGTATTGAGTCTAACTGCGTCCCGAGGCAGGATCCAACACTGTGGGACAGCACTAGAAGCCGAAGGCCAGAAGCACCGACGGAACTTAGTACTTTACTCTTACACTGACGTCACGACATTACGACCTTGATATGTATGAGACTCGCGCGCGCCGAGATTGTTGCGCCAAGCAGACGTTGAGTAATGGATGATAAGCGGAAGCATCTCACATGCAGGCAATGTGCAATCCACGTCCGACGACATCTGGCATTCCATTATAACGCTGTACACGTCCAGTTCTGTGGATGCAGCATCTATCAACCAACGACAATCTTTTCGTCCGCCTCGTCAAGGTCGTACGGAGGGATCTCCAAGTTGCTCTGCGACGCAATTCGTCAGCTTCAGTTCTACGAAGGAGCACAAATGACTTACGGGGGCAGGGCCCTTGCGAATACGTCCAGCTGCAGAATACCTTTAGCCAGAACGGACAAGCTCAAGAAATGCGAGTACGTACAAATATCGTAGTGCGAACCATGGCAGGGGCAGAACCTAGCACATATCCAGCGTCAATGAGAGCTTGCGAGCCACACAACGGCACTTTTCACGCACCATCCACCATAGTCACCCGCCTCACCGATCGGCACGCAACCCAAGTGGGTACAGACACCCAGCATGACCAGCCACTCCGGCTTCTTCGTGCGCGACTCGTCCGACTGCGGGTCGCGCAGCGACTTCCAGTCCGTGCTCCGCGCCTCCTGGATCTCGTCCTGCGTGCGGTGGCGGATGAACACGGGCCTGCCGCGCCACTTGATGATCACGTTCTTGCCCTCAGGGATCGCCGCCATTCCGATCTCGACCTTCGCCATCGCGAGCACCTCCGCGGACGCGGAGAGCGTCGTCAGCAGGCCCGTCACCGTAGATTTGGCCACCGACGCGGTCAGCACGCCCATCGAGCCGATCATGAGGTATGCGATGCCACGGTTCGTCGACTCGGACTTGGCCTCATAGTGCGAGAAGTCGGGCACTTGCGGCTCGACCTTGGCGGGGACGGTCGAGTGGATGAGGCGCCTCTGATAGAAACCAGTGGTCGGCACTAGGAATGTGCATTATATATTCAATCCATCTGGCTTGCTCTATTAATGATGCGGTTTACATACCATTTACCATACTCTTAGAGATCAAACCCGCAGATGAACTAGCAGTGACGCTGCCCGCCCACTTCGGAGGGACATCCTGCCGCGGGCCAACAGCGTGCCCGTGCCCGTGACCGTGTCCCACAGGCTCGCGGACGGCAAGGTTGATGTAAGGGGCAGCAGGTACACCCGACGCAAGGGTGCGCACGGTCGGAGGGAGATTAACAGCCTTTTTTGCGAGCTGGATGGCAGACATGGCAGAGGGGTGTCGTGCTCGACGGGGTTTGCAGTGACGAGCAGCAGATAGATGCGGAGTTTGAAGCAAGCGCCCACAGGACATACCGTTCCTCCCCGATGCGAGCGCTCGCGGGGCTTGAGCGGGCCTGACGAATAGGGAACCGGCGTTTACATGGACCAAGCGCCCGTAATTTCCCTGAAGTTCTTTGTGATCTCTTTCGACGCTCTGCCCAATATATATGGACCAGACTGACTCGACATATTAATAGAATCTGATCTGTACATACAGAGTTTCTATATATGACTTTCAGGGGGACTAAAGTCGCAGACCACTGTCAAAATGCACTTACCGCGAAGACACAAACTCCGAGCGATATCATCAACAAAGGAATTAAGGCGCATGTTGGCTTCCCCGACCTGTCAAACAGGCTGAGTACTTATCCCGAGGGCCACGAAAAGGCCTACGCCAGGACCGACTTCGCAATAAATGCGAGAATTGGCCCTCCCTCGAGACCCCTTCCCATCCCCCTCCCCCCCCTCTCCCCCATCCTCTCGACATGGTTTGAATGATGTAATAGAAAAGATGGACAGAGGTAGAGAAGAAAGTAATGACCTGCCACAGTCCCACGGGACACTTGGACGTCCCATGGCATGCGAGGGGAAGAGCCCATGAGCCGCGACCCCTCCCCTCCAGAGAGACGGCGATTCGCGCCAGCCTCCCGCCCCCAGCGGCGCCGCGCTGTAGGAAATGGTTAGATGTGAGAACTAGGTCACCCGAGGAGGCTGACCTGTCTGTGAGAACGTGAACCGGCGAGTTCTTGGCGCTAGATGCGAACGATGAGGTCGAAGGAGACGGCGATGTAGTACGATGTTGCTCGCCCAATCGACGCAGAAAGCCAGGAAAGACGGGTGCGAAGAAACAAAACACAAAGGCGAAGGAAAGAAAAGGAAAAGGAAAAGGAAAAGAAGTAGAAAGAAAGAAAGAAAAAAAGAAAGAAATGATGCAGAGTCAAATAAGGGGGAGAAGATGAAAGAAGAAAATGAAGCAGTGGGTTTATGTTTATATACAGCGAGGGGGCGTGTTCGCCACCAGTGCATAGCCACCGTGTCAGCCTCGTTCGTTCACCAGTACGCAAGCGGTCGAAAGGTTGACAGTTCCGAATTGACTCGTTTGTGGCTGACGGTGACCGTAGGATCTCACGCGGCGTGTAAGAACTGTTCTAGGTAACATACGCCATTATCGAGTAGATGGAATTTTTTATAAAGAGCATGTGCGCGCGTAATATTCACCGAATGCCTTGCAATGTTCATGCTGGTCTTGGGAGGCGAAGTGGCGGATGGCCAGCGCCACGCGTTGTAGTCAA
Source organism: Laetiporus sulphureus 93-53 (assembly GCF_001632365.1). Lineage (NCBI taxonomy): Eukaryota > Fungi > Basidiomycota > Agaricomycetes > Polyporales > Laetiporaceae > Laetiporus > Laetiporus sulphureus. Next base: position 212,156 of record NW_024468530.1, on the reverse strand, counting down.
ACAGATCACGGGACCGCGTTACTACGGCTTTCGTCACTCAGACTAGCACGCGTTCTTGCACCTGTACTTTGATGTCCTCATCTGTATCAGACTAAAGGCTCAGTTGGCTTACGCAGGAATATCGCGCGGCGGGGTACTGTACTATGCGGTGGTCACGAGACCGCGTTCCGCCAAAGACGCCGAATTTACCCCGGGCCTGCCAGCACATCTCATTGTTGCAGTTCTTTTCTTCACCGCCCGTTCGGCACAATATGATCTCTCGTGCGATGTAGGACAACGCAACAACACAATTACCACTTTGTAGGCAGCTTGTCTAGCACAAAGTGCCAATCTCTGCCAACGGGACCGTTATGACGCCGTAATTAAGGCTCAACCCTACACGTCAAGCAATGAAACAACACAGACGCGGTAAACTCTACAGGGCAATTATTGGTGCATACAGTGCAAAAATGTCTACATTCTAACGTCTGCTGTGATTCTCACTCGTCTCAAGATTCTATGAAGCTGACTGCCTCGCCAGATGCTCGTCCAGACACGTTAGCACCCGCTGTTTGGGGTACTTCGGCGCGGAAGGCAGACCGCGTTGTTTCGTCAAGCGGCGGACTACGTTAGGGTCTGCACGGAGTGTCAACACCGGCTGGTTTGGGCCACTGTTCCAGATGAAGCCAACTTACAGTCGGTGATGATCCCGTCCACCTTCCAATCCAACAATTGCTCCGCGATGTTCATCCGGTTCACCTGCAATCACGATAAACTCAGAACCCGCACCAACGCACACTTCCTCTGTACTCACCGTCCACACCTTAACAGCCATCCCTAGCCTATGCGCCTCCTCTACCATCTCCCTCGTCGTAAATGCCTCATATCCCGCCATCTCCGGATCCGGGACGGGGCTCGAGAACGACTGCGCGGAGGGCGAGAGTATGTCTGCCCGGATAGAGCGTGCGGCCTGGGCGACCTGGTGGCCGACGGTAGGTCCGGGGAAGGAGTCTAGACGGATTCCAGCGAGCCATGGTGTGGTGCTGTTGTCTGCTGTGAACGCTGTGTCGCTAGGAGCGAGATAATGTCAGCTCGCTACTCATGCCTCCACAATCTTGAACAGATGAGCATACTCGTCTATGAGTGCCGACGTTGGAATAGATGGATTCAGCTCCTGTCGAAGAAAACCGTCAGATGCGTGTCGTGACGACTAGAGGAGCAAGACCTGCCTTCATCGCAATCAAGGTTCTCCAATCAAAACTCTGATACTGCATCTCTTGGTCAGTACATCAAATGCTTCAGCTTGACATAGACCACTTGCCGTAATCGACGACGCGTATGGACTCGCAGAGAACAGCGCATGCTGCTTCTGCACAAAGTCCTGCACGCCCATCGTGCTATTCGGATGACTCGCATTGATCTTCGACTCGATGTTCCACAGTATCCCGTGCGCGGGGTCGGCACACTCAGCAAACTCGAACACCTCTTGCAGCGTCGAGATACGCGTGCCGGGATACGTAAGCTGCATCGCTGCACGGACTCGCGTCGGATTCGCGGCGCGCGCGGAGAAGAAAGCGGAGCCTTACGGTAGCCGTACTGTCGCTTGGAACCACAGTCGAGTGTCTTGAGCTGCGCGAGGGTGAGGTTCGCGACGTACTTTCCGATGTATGGAAAGTCAGGGTCATCCGGGAACTGAGCAGGCTGGTGTCAGTGCCTGACTCTGGGTATCAACCATCTGAGTCTTACAGCAGGTATTGTGTCCTTGCATTTCGCAGGCGTCATGTTCTCGTCATGCCATACCACGACCACGCCATCCTACGTATATCAATTGAGCCGAGTGGTTCAACGAAATCCGCATATGATCGAGCTGACCTTCGTGATGCCATTGTCCAGCTCTAATGTCGTGGCACCATCAATGAGACCCCTGAAAGGATCTTATAAGCTCGGAAAGCCCGGCCACATATGTGGCGAATCTACCAGGCAAAGCTAGGTAGAGTATTCTCGATCGTGTTGCCCCTGCCTCCGCGGTGTGCCTGTGGCGGTCAACATCAGGTAGGCGTGATACCGCATATAGGGCTGGGTCCGTACCTGGACGTCAAAGAAGCGACGGTGCCCCAACTTCGCAGGCGGTTCCAGCGGCTGCTGTGTAGGAGACCCAAGGATTAACAGGGCATGGTTGGCGAGGTTCGCCAGCACAGAGAAGGGGGCGAACATGGGGGGTGAGACGGATGACAGCGCACTCCGCCAACCGCAGGATCCGGGCATATGTAGTCTGGATATCTCCGGAGGCTGATCGTAACGACCGCTCGGTTAGCTAATGCACGTTGCTTGATGGGGGAACATTCCGCTGATTCCTGCCAGCCTATTTTGCACAAACGTTCATCCCGATCGCGTCCACGGGTCGCTCAACCTGGCCGTCAAAAAGGGAAGGTTGAACGAGCGCCCAAAAGCGGAGCGGGCGAGTTTTGCCATTCTGGGAATTGTGGCCAATCGTGGTGGCGAACGTGCTCATCAGCCCCGAGCAAGATCTGTCAGCACACCACGCACCTCCTCAAAACGGCCCGTCAGACTCCCAGTCTCGATTAGTCTTTAGCCTTTAATGACGTGCGAGAGTCGCAACGTGCACGGAGAACTTGACTCTCGGCGCGTCACGCATTCCCGTTACTTGATCCGCAGCTATAGCGGCATCTGATGTAGTCATAACCTGTGTAAGTGTCACATTCAATCAGCTACTCTTAGCAATAGCAGATCAGTGTGCGCGTTGACGCTGAGTCGAGACCAGCAATGCCGTCGCCGAGGATAGCGTACCAACAGATCAGCGTACCAAACATGGGGCAACGACCCAGCGAGCGTGATAGCATAGATGAACTAGGATCGTCATCGCACCGAACAAGCTGTCTGGTTGTGCTTGAAGGAGAACAGGGAATGCGAGGACGATCCACAGAGATAGGCAGCGTGATGTTCACGGCGCAGGGCGGGCACCGGAAGATAGAGTTCGACTGTCAAGAGCGGCAACGGCTGCCTCGCATTTGTATAGCAGTGACGTGATACACAGTTCATGAATTAACAACAAAGACTGAGAGGAGCATGAGCAAACCCAGAGAGTCGATATAGCAATCCGAGCGAGGCTATGTTTTTGCTGCTGGAGGTGAGCTAACGTGAGGGTCGTCTTTATCGGCAGCTCGAGAACCCTCGTTCGCCAAGCCTAGATTTTTCCAGTCGTCACGCTCCATCAATCCACTGACAGGGCTTAGTAACAGGCCAAGGAACAAGAGCAAAGAGCACAAGCTCACCGCTGCATACGACACTCGAGGTACTCGCGATTCAGAACCCGGCATGGCGTCGAATTGCTCGAGTTCTTGCGCAAGCAGTCAAGATAGAGCTGCATATACTCTTTGCATTCCCCTGGGAAGGCCCGTGATCAGTCCATGAGAATTGCAATGCAGTATCTGGCAATGTTCCTACCAAAATGGTCAAGAGGGAAAGAGCCCCTGTCCTTTCGACGCTCGGGAGGTCAGTGAGGCGACATTATGCAGAGGGAGGCTGCCCACCGGAGCGGTCGGCTTGAAGCCAGTAGATATCGACGGTGGTCGTCCAAATGACATCGTGCGAGCTGAACAAGCGTGTGAGCGTGTGCGCGTGTGCGCGTGTATTGCGCGCTCCGTTGACGCCGGTGAGAAACCTTCCATATAAGGAGAATTCCGAATTCGCAGTTTCTAGCGAGCGAGTCGGCGACTCGGGAGAGGGTAATTCGGAATTGAGTATGATACAAGCTGTCGTGTATATAAATGCGGCAACGGCATGATGATCATGAGGACGGCTTGCCCTTTCCCTTCTCTTCTGCGCTATATCCGCCCTCCTGCGCCTCCGCGCTCCCTCCCTCCCCCGTCGAAGGTGTATTCTGTGCATCTCCAGTCGATTGCGCACTGGAAGAGCCAGCGTTCTCTAGATCAGGTACAGAACCCTGCATTCGTTTGCTCTTCAACATCACAATCTCTTTTAGCCACCCGTTCTCCCGCCGAAGCTCTGCTGCCTCCGTCTCGAGCTCCTGCACCCTGGTGGACAGATCGGTAATTGTGCGCTCCAAGTTAAGCGTCCATTGCTTCTTTTTGATCCTGAAACGCGCTGTATGGTACATGCAACGTCAACACGTGTCTCGTGGAAAGGTAGAGCAAGCGTACCTGACGCCGCGGTATTCCTCCGTCTCTTGTCCTCCGCGATGGCGGCGAGCTCTGCCTCTGTCATCTCTCGTTCCTCTGGCGACGGCGACTTTGGCGTGTTGTCTGATGCTTCTGGTGATGGCTGGCTGCTCTCTTGCGCGCTTGAAGGCGACTGCGGCTGTGCCTGTGTCTGAGTGAAGAGACTGAGCATTTCGCTGCTGAACTGCGACGGTTGCTGCGGCGGTACTGGCGGCTGCATGAACGGGACATGATGAGCCTGCTGCTGGAGTTGGTTGTATTGGGTCTGCATCTGCATGTACTGCAACCAAGGCAGCGCGGCCAGGAAGGCCTGGGCTGGGTTCGGTATCTGCTGGGTCGCCATGTTCGGGAGCGGTGCTTGAGAGAACGCGACGGCTGGTGGTGGTATAATTGGAAGGGATCCCTGCTGGAGCGTGCTGGCCAACCAAGCGCTAGCTAACGAAGGATCGTGGTAACTCGGGGGCAAGACCGGCGATGGACTGGCTGTGTGGGCAAAATCGCCGAAGATGCTAAAGTCGAATGGATCGGTAGCCTGTTCAAACGGTTATTCTCTGCCCAACTAGCGTTGAGTAGAAGCCTGAACATGCCCTACTGCTCGATCCCGCGACAGGAGACGAAGAGACTGGCTGGCTGACGGATCTGGCGCGACGGCGGTTTGTTGGAGAGCTTGGAGCAGTGCCACTCAGGGGATTGCCTTGATTGTGGTCCATGGGGGATGCAGAGGGCATGACTTCAATACCTCCTGCCGATGTTCTCATGATCGCATTTGCAAACCCGCTGTTCGATAGCGACAATTCTCGTCATCTTCCATAGTTGCTCCAATTTGATTTTGGTTGAGCGTCCATGGTGTGCTTTCATTCCGTGTTTGGTCGACCTTGTCTGATCTTGGTGGTGATTCGGCCTTCGCAATGCTGCCCGAGAATTGCGCCAGTCTGAGGATGTCGGTGGCTGCAATCAAATGTACGTCACGTGCGTCGAATCGCGTCCTTATCATTACGTAAGCAGCACGTGGGGGAACGCGTCACCGTATTCGCTGAGACGCGTACGCAGCCTACGCAGCCACCTTCGTCTGCAGCGTCCATCGTCTGTCTTTCCTGCACAATCATGGTATGTCTGATGTCGGAAGCGTGGTCGGTTTGCTCATGAATGTCGTGTAGCTCGTCAGAGTTAGGTCGAAGGACGGAAACTTCCGCTTCGAGCTCCCTCCTACGGCCGACATATCAGAACTCGCGGCCAAGGTGCGTCGCTACTTCTCCCGCGCAATCATTAGCCGTAAATTACTATAGTGCCCAGATCCTTGAGACCACGACAGATGCGGATCCAGCGACCTTGGCGATCTCGGATCGCCCTCGCGGCAATGAAACCTTGGTGTCGACGCTGAAGGGTAGTGATCTGCAAGCGCTAGGCATCGCGTACGCCCGTCACTCCTCCTCATCGCCGTCTGGGACTGAACGCTATACATAGTCATGGTACAATGGTTTTTGTCTCGTACCAACCCCGTGCCGCCGGGACGGCAAACGCGGCGCCCGCTGCTGAGCCGTTTGAGAAGGCACAAACAAGCAGCAGTTCAGGGAAGCGTCCATGGGAGTCTGTGCTGGAGGACCCAGTGGACACCTATTGGCGGTCGCAGGATGGCAAAATCCCTCGCAATCGCGACCCCAAATTCTGCAAGCATGGCGCGAATGCCATGTGCGACTACTGCATGCCCCTCGAGCCATACGACACAGCCTACCACGCGGAGCACAATATCAAACACCTGTCCTTCCATGCCTACCTCCAGAAGTTAACGCCCAAGTCTTCCGGTACCGCCTCGTCGACGGCACTGCTCCCTCCCCTCTCGCAGCTCTCGTACAAAGTGAAAGACCCATGTCCGAGTGGCGGACACCCGCCTTGGCCTGCGGGAATCTGTACGGCTTGTCAGCCGTCTGCGATTACGCTGCAGAGCCAGCCATTCCGTATGGTGGACCATCTCGAGATCGCATCAGAGGCAATTATTGACCGGTTTCTGCATGCATGGCGAATGACCGGTCTGCAGCGGTTTGGGTGGCTGATCGGGCGATACGAGCCGTACGACAAAGTGCCTATGGGCGTCAAAGCCGTTGTGGAGGCTGTTCACGAGCCACCTCAGGAAGGCGAGCTTGACGGGTTGTCGTTAGGCCTACCATGGGAGGATGAGCCAAGAATACGTGCACTAGCGAAGGACACATCGTCTCCTCTTCAAATTGTCGGTTACATCTTCACTGACCTGGAGCCAGTGCCGGAAGACAGGACAAAGAGCAAGTATAAGCGTCATCCTCAGTCATTCTACCTCTCCTCACTGGAAGCCATCTTCGCGGCACATGTGCAGAATGCCAATCCTACTCCGACTAAGTCGTCCCCGACCGGCCTGTTCGCTTCGCGCATGGTGACGGCAGTGCTGACAGGAACGGAGTCCGGCGGCATTGACGTCTCAGCGTACCAAGTCTCGGAGCAAGCCTGTGCGATGGTGGAAGCTGACATGATCGAAGCGAGCGTTGAGCCTGGCATCGTGCGCATCAAAGAGGAGGATCGCAGCGAAGACACAGCGCGATACGTACCAGACGTGTTCTTCCGATACAAGAATGAGTACGGCCTTGATGTGCAGAAGAGTGCGAAGCCTTGCTTCCCCGTGGAGTACCTGCTCGTGAACGTAAGTACCGTAACGGTTCAGCAACTATTCACCTCGCTGAATGCGGCTCGTGTAGGTATCGAACGGCTTCCCGCAGAACCCATCGCCTCTCTTCCGTTCAACAGAGTTCCGCATCGAGAACCGACCAGGGCTAGAGGATCAGCATATCGAGACCGTACTGCGGGCTCTCTCAGACTTGAGAGCACCAGACATCCCGGAGAGCTCACGGGGCGGTGATCCGCAACTGCGTTTGGCATTAGCCAAGTGGCTCAGTGACTGGCATCTCATCGCGTTCTTGGGCACTACGCAACTGATCCATGCAGTAAGCACATGATGCACAGCATGCTGATTTGTGTTAGCTCACGATGTTTCTTACGCTTGTATCAGAATGACATGAAAATTCTGGTCCGCACGGCTACTGCGCCAAACCTGGACGACCCTACCGTCCTCGACGAGCTCATACGTACGGAGGGATGGCAAACACTCATGACCTTTACTCGCGAGACCGCGCGTAAGTTTGCCCAAATCCCACGCGTAAACGTTGATATATTCTAACCTCTGCAACGGGATCAGCTCCACCACTTCCGGCCACGTCCGCCCCAACCGCACCCACGCAGACTGCTATGGACGAAGACATACCGCGGGAAATCTACGATCAGATTGCACGAGAACAAGCCGAGTGGAATACAGGGGGAGGCGGCGGCGGCAGCGGCGGCGGAAACATCCGAATCTGTCCTCATTGCACATATGAGAACACACACGGTGGCAGTGATTGCGAAGTCTGTGGATTGCCTCTAGAGTAGTTTCTGGCGTCGAGAGAGACGACGTCCGTCGGTGAGAGCTTGTAGTATGAACATTAAGTGTCTTGATGTTAGCCTGTTGCGATCGTTCAAAGAACATCCAAGGCGACCTGAAGGCACTGTACTGGCCTCCACGCTAGCTCATTCTAGCTTAGCTACAAAGTCGAGAATAGATACTGCTCTTCCGTGCTCTACACGACACAGAACATAAAAAAAGGTACAGGCTCGAGAGTGCTTCGCGCAGGATTGCGTAAAGCGGCCCGAGTCGTTATGAAGTTGTACACTAATTACACCACGAAGAGGGGACACGCCCTTCTTTATCTAATAACAATAGACAAGCAAGCTTGCTCTATGCTGATGTACTGCCACCTTCAGCCATCGCGTACAGAGCTTCCTTGTCACCACTCTCATCTACGAGAGCCCGGAGCATACCCTTTTCGTTCTTGAGCAGCTCACTCGGCTTGCCAAACTCCACCTGCGGCATTCGTCAGTCAACTGGTCGCATTTTATCCTAGAGACTTGACTTACAACTCGTCCGGCATCAAGCACCATCTGGCAGCGATGAATGTTAAGCGAATGAGTAAACTTTTAGGAAGAAAGGAACGCACGATTTTATCAGCATCCATGATGGTCTGTAGCCGGTGCGCAATAGTGAGCAGTGTAACACCCTGGTCTAGCTCTCTTCTCAGCGACGACTGGATGATGGTGTCGGTGGCATAGTCTGCAAGTATATGAGCAACGACCCTACGCCATACGCCTGTATTCTTACCGATAGCAGAAGTAGCTAAAAATACGTCAATTGATGCCCTGTAAGATGAGAAGGAAGCATACCTTCGTCTAGAATCAGAAGTTTGCTTTGTCGAACAATAGCTCTCGCAAGAGCGAGAATCTGCCGTTGACCAACAGATAGGTTACCTCCCCCACTGGATATCTGGCTATCAAGGGTAATTCTGCCCTCTTCGGTGTCACTTTGTAATGAGAATAATCCAGCAGCCTGTAAGGCATCGTTCAATACGGCATCGTCATGCTGATCAAATGGATCTAAATTTTGGCGCAAAGTGCCACTGAGCAATTCAGGCTGAAGGAAAATGCGGAGTCAGCACAAGTACATTTGAACGCACACTACATACATACCACTTGCGGGATGATGGTAATGCTGGAGCGAAGAGCGTCGAGATTGATCGTGTCAGTCGCCAGGCCATCGTAATACACTTTGCCTTCCGTGATGATGCAGCGTAAGAGTGATAATGTCAAAGAGCTCTACATAACCCTTAATCAGAATAGCACGACGAACTTTAAAAGACGCACAGACCTTTCCGCTTCCAGTGCGCCCCACTTCACAGATCCGTTAGCATTTTCAGCTGCCGCGAAAAAGCAGGACCATTCACCAATTCCAACACGCTCTCCCGACTTTATCTCGAAGGATATGTCATGTAAGACTCGGGGACCATCCTAGAGACGCGAGGTCATTAAGGCAACATTTGATTTTAACAGTGTGTGCTTACCAGAGAATAGCGCGCCGATAAGTTCTCTACCCTGAGGTTTCCACTAGATGGCCAGTATGCAGGAGGAACACCTTGCTCAGAAGGCTCAGGTTCCTGTTCGATCGACGCGTACTGTTCGATACGCTCCAGACTGCGGTAGCATAAGCCTAGCCTACGGAGCACAAGATGTCAAAAGTAATACCCACCTATTGCCTGTGTTCGACGTACGTTGTTAACATGAGGAGGATAGGACAAGAACATGGTTCGCTCACCGGAAACCTCAAATTCGTTGAGGACCCTGACCCACCACAAAATCATGCCACTGAACCCAACTGCCAGGAGGTGATGAAGCGATTACGGGCGTGAAGTATCAAGTGATTTATGTACTGACCTGCCATGTTTAAAGAGAAACCAGTGTTTGAGGCAGTGAAAATCCCTCCATAGACGAGATACGTAGCGAGACCAGCGGAGAAAAGCGCGCCGAGAGTGTCAATGCGAATGCAAATCCATCTGGATCGATGCTATCAGTAATTGGGAATAATTTGTCCGGAACAAACTCGCCTGTTGAGATTGTAGAAAGTTCTCGCCGCCCTCGTCCACCGATTAATGCGAGAATATGATTCCTTTCTGAACATCTCCTGCGCATCATATGCGCGGATTGATGCTTGATGGCTATGAGTATGTGCTCTGACCATGAGTCGAGATAGCAGAAACTCACTTAAGCCTGCAATAGCTGCGCCGAAATGGCCAAGGACGGGAGCCCGTGCATTACTCATCTCACGCTTGACGGACAGCTGCGCTTTCATGTAGACCTGACCGCACCACCCGCCTACCACTGCAACTAAAACGCCAGGAATCAAGAAGATGGGGGACATTACAACCACTGCCGCGAGCTTAGTCAACATTGAAATGGACAGCTCCAGGACTGCCCTGAAGTAGTCCGTGATTGGTCCATCGACTGAAAATCGTGAGATGCTTGGCCTAGCTGAAAAGCAGCGAGCACGTACCTGCTGCTATATCTTGAGTGCAACGAGTAATGATACGAGAGGTGGGAGTCATGTCCAGCCATCTGCAGACAATCGTGAGGAACCGCCAACGGCAAGCTACAGAGACATACCTCAAAGTCGTCCCAAGCACGGATGATATCAGTGTTGAGTGAATGAATCGCGATGCTCTCAATGCACCGTATATGTAAAATATGTAACCGATGCAATACAGCGCAGAGGATCCTAGCAGAAGCAAGGCATAGACAGACAAATAGCTACACGAGCATGAGCCAGAGTTTGCAAACAAGAGGACAGGTAGTGGCTTACAAAGAGACTTTCACTTGTGATGGATCCTGCTCTTCATATTGTCGCGCCCAGAAGCCGAGGAACCAGGTCTGGATTGTCTCCGTGAGCTCAGAAGCTAGTAATGTCGCCAAACAGAGAAACCAGAAGAAAAATTGGTGAGAACCCCCCAGACTGAACAAGAACATCTTCACTGCTGTCCACATCAGAAGTGAGCTGAGCAGGCATGGAGGCGGGAGACGCACAAGCAGCCCAGCTGACATGCCCCACGGAGACTTCTTCCGCGACAATGAGTTTCCCATCGGACTTCTTCGACCCGGCTTCCTCTTCGACTTGATCGATTTCCTGCTCTTTCTTTTCAATTTCCTTGTTCTCTTCCTCAACTTCAGCGGACAGCTCCTTGTCCTTTTCCAAAGCTTTTGACAAGGTTCCATGGCTTAAAATACATCCGTCCGTCCCAAGTGACACCACGAACTCCGCAATAGGAGTCACCATCGCCACATTATGTGTCTGCATGCGAAGATATGGACATAAGGACATAGATAGATTTAACAACCAGACGTACGACCAAGAGAACGGTGCGTCCACGGACAAGGTCGCCTTTAAAGCATTTGTCGATGACCCATCGAGCAGTGTGTACATCAAGAGCGGCAAGAACCTGGCAAATATCAGCGTATGGACACTTCACCCGCTCAGGTGACCTACATCATCCAGGAGAAGTATCTCTGCAGAGGAGTAAACAGCACGTGCAAGAGTGATCCGGGCCTAACAAAGTATCAGCTCCGGGCCAATCAGTCGTTAACTCGATGTTTTCTACCTTCTGGCCGCCGCTGCGGATGGCAGAAAAAGGGTCATCATAGAGTAAAAACTGTCAACACCAATGCAACACACCTGAGAGTCAGCCCCTTCTCACCGACCTCAGTCTGGTCACCCGCATCGAAGAGGGTCAAATCACGCTTCAATCCGCACTGTTCAATAACTTTGAAGATTATTAGCATACACATGCTCGCATCCTGAGATTAAGCATACCTTTATGGTAACGTTCTTCCTCATATGGAGCGCCGAAGAGGATATTGTCCTGACGGAGTGGAGATGGGCATCTTTAACGCGTGAGACGCAACGATAATCTTACTCTAATAGTCTCGTTTTGCACCCACGACTCCTGAGCGGCATAGGCAACACCGCCTTCACGAGGAAGGTTGAAGTAGGAGTCCGGTCCCGATGGGATGTGATGCATTTCACCTGACAAACACCGATGTTCGCTCGGGATCACCTATAAGGGCAGTGTTTTTCGCTTACCGAGCAATGCCATCAGTAGCGACGTCTTCCCGGACCCAGTTGGACCAACAATCAGGTTGATGTGCCCCCGCCTAAACGTCACCTCATCTTCGATGCGCAATATGAAATTACGCGGTGCTGTCCCAGGAGTGGACATCCCATCCTCGTCATTCGACCACCTGAATGAAGAGTGGCGAATGCCTATGACATCGTTCGGGGCATTGTTCTGCGAAAGGATTATTTCAGACTCGCTAGACCCCTGGTAAAATTTATCCAAAAGCTCCGTCTGGAAGGTATACATTCAGTGTCTCGCTCGACACTTGAAAGTGTGATGCTAACATTATGCAAGAAGTCATTGACGCGGTCCAGGGAAACCTTGCCTGTAATCGCATTTATCTATCAGATCGTGCTCACACGAATTTTAATCAATTCCTACCTCTGATGATCTCAGGAAGCAAACCGAAGATCATATGCATCGATTGACGCAACATGTCAAAGACTAATGTCGAACCCAAGTTTCAGAACAACCAGCTGCGTGACAAAAACAAGCTGCCTACCGGCCATTGATGAGAACACAGCGGAAGCTGTCACGAAGTCAGCCATCAATGCCATCTTCGAGCAGGTCATGCTCACCAGTAAGCTGCCTCTTCATGAAGACGGTCTGCGTTCCCGAAGTCAGCTGATTTCCGAATATGTACCGCGACGCGACACGACTCACGTATGTCATGAACGTCACGATCATAGTGATGAACGGAATAACGTGGCTGGATTCACAATGAGATGGCTATTGCCATGATGCACGAATTACTCACTTCAGGATGGCGTTGATCATTCCATATAGCCTGTATTTCCACTGATAAGATAACTCTTCCTCGCGCTTATCCAAGATCTTTTCCACGACGCGGGGCTCCCAGCCAAACAGCTTGACCATGCGGATAACATTCATCGCTAGACGGAAGAAGGTTAGCGCAATACGATACACGGATCAAGAAGGAAGCACTTTCGGTAACGTCTTGAACTCGCGCATCGGTCTGCGTCCATCCTGATAAGTCGGCTTGTCGGATCATGCTAGAATACCCTTACCTTTTTCATTTTCTCCTGCTGAATACTCTGAATAATCTTGGCTACATATCCCGGGAGAGGAAACATGAGGACCATGACTGCCATGCCGGTGAAAGCGCTGCCGAAGATGACTTTAGTCCAAGCATCATCACCAGGCAACTGCCGACAAACCTCCATCCAAGAATCGAGTACAAGAACCAGACGCAAAGACACAACTGTATGGGAATCTCCACGACTATCGCGCAAATAATCAGCGTGCACTACATTTTTACGCTCGATGCAACTCACCGATGAACAAGAAATCCCTTCCATGGATGATGTTGTCCAAGTCCGTAGTCACGAGGTTATTGATCTTCCCGACTAAGTTTCCACCTTTCGTGCCATCTGCATTGGCAGGCTTCTCCTCATTCTTCTTGCTATCCCCACTCACTGACGCCGCCTTCGCCTTTTGCTTTCCCTGCGTCGAGCTTGTATCGACACTTGCCGTACTCGCGAACATCGTCTCGTCCTCGCCGCTACTCCCGGTTGGGCTCTCGTGTTCCTGCTCCTCGACGATTGATGCGTTATCAGGCGTCCCGACGGCTGTGTTGACGGCGCTGCTTGCGGGAGTTTCTGACACCTCGGCTTTCACGCGAATACGAAGTGAGTGTTCAAAGATGAGCTGCGTCATTATGCCTGTCGCTTGTGTGAGCATTCGAGTCTATTGAAAAGTGTTGTGTGAGATACGGAGCGAGTAACACCCTTGGATGGAGTATATGCGTACCGTGTTGAAGATGTACCATTGCACGGCGACTGACCCAAGTACAGGCCCGAAGAACAGCCAAGAAATCCATACCCATGGGCGAACGAAAGCTCCCTCGCCATTGTGTTCCAAGTAGCTGTATACATGTCAGATACACGTGTATGCGCATGTTGTCATGCCTACCGAAGCAACTGATTGATTCCAATAGGACTGGCGAATTGAGTGAAAGACTATGTGGCGCTGAGCTAATAAAGTAAGATCATTTCTCTATTGATACGCACCTGAATTGTGAGCATGAGGGCCAGCACACAGTATTCCGTGCCTGAGTGTCAGGCGTCAAACGCCCCATCCCAACGACAGTCAGCATACGTGCACTCACGAAAAACACTCATCAAACTCCAGAAGAGATGTCTCTTCTTTTTCACTTGGAACGGATCCAAATGCTGCAATGCAAGAATTGAGACATTTGCTTGCCATACGCATGCACGCACAAACCTCGAAGCTGCGTCTGACCAGATACGTCGCACTATCATAGTCAGCCAGTGCAGGCAATTTCTCAATCGGTAGATGGGGGACTTTGTAAGCCTCCCAGACAGTCCTGTCCAACCAAGCATATATCATCATTGACAGTAGGCAAGCCGTTTGCTCCGGTGTGGGCTTCCATGGGCTCTATTGTGAGGCTTGTTGGAGTTGAGACGCATACATATGCATGTGCGGACTTACTGTGAGGTCAACAGGGATATACTGACGAGGGACGAGTAGGGGAACGAACACGGCCGCGAATGAGAGCACCGAAAATTTAGCCCAGAGAAGTCCACCCTCTGCAGCGTCGACTGGAGTCAACGAGTAGGTGGCAAGAGGCCATATGTCCCGATAGACGTAGACTCCCCAGACCAATAATAGGACGAGGGCAAGATGACGTGTTGCGAGTTTGCTAAGCTGCGCGTTAGTTGCTACCGATAGGAGCGCCAAGAAAGACGCGTAACCCTGCGTATGCGTCAGCAGGCCGCGTCCTTTTACGATAGCTTACGACGTACATATGTCCCGCAGAGCGCGACCTGAATCCACACGGCAGGCGCAATATGTTTTACATGCCTCGTATGTTGGGCTCGATCCACTACAGTGAAAATTGTCATGCTAAGGAGAGTTAGACATGCGAGAAATCGTGCCAGTCTGTAGGCGAAGATGAGAGGGCCTCCCAGTTGGCGGATATGTCGTGTGATCGCATATGAGGACTGCTCCGATAGATTCTCTACGTTCTCAATTTGTGTTGCGGTGGTATCCGAGGCAGGAATGGACGCATACAACCTCCGTGCGGGGGATGTTCGTAAAATCACCTGAACCAGGATAACGAGTACAGATACTGCTGCTCCGTATGCAGGGAATACGAGTGTATCCAAGAAAATCGTCCTACTACACCTTAGAATTGCTCCACAAGCAGGCATGATAATGCATACCTGGGCTGCTCCTTCGCTGCAATTATGAAGTTGGACATAGAATGGAGGACCAGATCGTGCCCGAAGAAAACTTGTGAAGTACTCCAAAGTGCTGATAGATAGCCTCCCGGTTGTCCGTGGCTCGCCATGCTCGCCCGTTGCACTCACAGAGGTGCCGGGAGGAGCTGGTCGAGAAGCAGGATGGCGAGTCAAGTGAAAGTGATAGGTGTCTACCGTATTTGAATCGGTGCTCGGGGCCGTGCCATCAGGGATGCCGCTGACGCCGGCCGGTGTTCCTGATCAGAGAGAACCGTTTTCCCTCGACAGTGCATGCGCATGCGGCAACATCAAAGATGTGCGTTTATCAACGCATCTCAGATTTCCACCCTTCCGGCGCTCTGTATGCCAGGCTCGGGAACCCTGATCTCGGGCTGGTAGATTGCGCAAAATTCCATATAAATTGCTCTGGTGCAGCTCGAAACGAAATAGTACTTATAACCAAAACGTTCGTGGGATGCAGCAGGCATACATGCGGAGGCCGCTGACGTCGGCAACTGAGCAGGACACAATCGCGGAAGGCAACGAGAGTTGTCTCGCGACGCTCCGGGGTCCCGCCACGTGGGCTTGCGGTGAGTCTATGGCGGGCATTGTTCAACTCGCTCCAGCCCGTTCTCCGCTCCTGTGTGCTCAGCGCACCAACCATGTCCTCCTCCCTTGAAAGTGCACCCTCGAACAGGCCTTCGCTGTCGGACCACCCACACGACGCCATCGCCCTCTTTGACCTGCATCTCAGGTTCTTATCCGATTCGTATCTCAGCTTCTTCTTGGAACGGTACGTCCTGCCAATTTTCTTAGGTTGCCGCTTGAGTTCATGCGGGCTGGATTAGGAAGAAGATAGAGGAGACATAGTGAGTGTCTGAGTCGACCGACGGCGTCGCCGTAGGTGCTCATAGCACGCTGTAGCGTAGAAAGCCTGCACAGACTGCACCGCAAAGTCAAAGCAGCAGACGCGATTCTCGACAATCCTAACCGGAACGAGCCTAGCACTACCAGACGTGCATGGGCAGAAATCAGGGATAATGTTGCGAGAGGTCAGCATCGTTATCCTCCAGATTTTACGGTATCGTGACCGCGGCGGCCATACAGAGGCAGACACTCGTCAAGCATTCCTCGAGTCCCTCACCACCGATGTCATCACACCATTGATATCATTGAAAGTGCGTTTCCCAGATTTGGATACCTCCGCTGCCGATAGCCGACCACTCACTTCAGGAGACCCAAGAGCGTATTCGGAAACGAATCAAGGAGGACCTAAAAGAAGCTGTGACGACGCACGCTGACTATGCAGAGAATGTCCTTACAAGACTGAGGCGAAATTACGTGAAGAAGTGTCAGGACGTGGACGTATGTTTCTGCCCAAGGTAACCGATATAATCACTGACTATTGCCGGAAGGAATTCAAGGCTGCGATCGCCCTGCCTTATCCATCACCTGCATCCCCTCCTGATCTGCCAGTCTCTCTTCCTACCTCCAGGCGCAACCCCAGTCCCTCGCCACGCTCCAATGCGGCGTCTCCGCCACCTTTCCGTCCGATACCTGACCGCCGTCCGTCCTTGGGCGGTGTCTCCACGCATGGGCGCTCCCAGTCGACTGCTACCGCACTGCAAGATTTGGCTCATCAAGGTGCATAGACTGCCCTCTTTATTGCCGATCGCGCCAACTAATCTATGTTTACAGGAAAGCGGCAACTCAACCAGCTGATGACGTTCCTGGATAAGGGCGGCAATATGAAGGACCTTGCGGGACGTTCGGACAATGCTCTACGCTCAGTACGTGCAAAACGAGAGGCGGAGGAAGCAGGTGAGCGAGCTCCCGTTAGGTTGAGATGAAGGGCTGTATTTTGAGATTGCTTTTTACGAAAGACAAGGAATACCGGAGAGGAGTGCATTGGCTGGAGACCCTGCGGTTGCGAAGGGTCAAAATTTTGGAGTCTGGGTACAATGTGAGTCATATCATCCGGGGGGAACTGCAACGTTTGACTCGTATACCAGAGCTTGGAATCGTTCATCCGTGAAAGTGCAGATACTGTCAAGTCGACGTTGATGAAGTACACGGACAACATGATGTATGCGCATACATGTATGATAGTAACGGTCAACAGCATCACTGACGCGTCTCAACGCTTGAACGTAGAGCAACGGCAGCGTCCCAATCGCAGATATGTGAGCATGGCCGAGAAGACATCTTGAAGATTTCCTCGCAGAGAGATATCACGATCATCGCCCCTAATATCGCCCGCCAGCTCTCCGCATCTATCCCTAAACCCGTCTATTATCACAATCACCTTGTTGGAGAGTGCAGAGATCTTATTTTCGGCGTCAGTTTGGTCGATTACGCCACCTCGCGAAATCTGCCAGAGGGCGAGGTTCCCAAGATTGTAAGAATATGCGTGAGCGAGATAGAGATGCGGGGACTGGAGGCAGAGGGTATATATAGGGTAAGACATACTGCGCCCGAGGTTCTCCAAGTGCTCATTCTGGTCGCGCAGGTCTCAGGCAGGCATGCAGCCGTCCAAGAGGTAGGTCAGCTACAGCTTAGTGCCCATCCAAAGACCTTGAATAATAGCTTGCATGACAGCTGCAACACCAGATCGAGCGGAGTGAGGCGGCGTTTCAGTTCAATCCAGCTATAGACGATGTGTATGCGGTGGCCTCGCTCTTGAAAGTGAGTCCACGACGCGTTCCCACATGCATAAAACTCATGATGGCTGTAGTTGTATCTGCGCGAGTTGCCGGAGCCCCTGTTCAAGTATCCACTGAATGAACGAATACAGCATAGCGAAGAACTTGGTGCGCGTGTTGTGCGTCAACCGCTGTATTGCCTGCTGATCACCCCATTCTAGACGGGCATCGTATGAATGACTTCCAGCTACTTCGAAGCAAGTTACGAAGGCTACCTCCAGTTCACCAGGCAACGTTGAAGATGATTGTGGAGCACCTCTCGCTAGTTGCCTCGCGCGCGGATAAGAACAAGATGGATGCCAAGAATCTTGCCATTGTCTTCAGCACTGTCATCTTTGGTGAAGATGAGATGCCCAAAGGAGGCGATCTGTTAAGTGTACAGTCTTGGAAGGTAGATAATGCGGCTCGTAATGGTTCTCATAATTTTACGAGTGCTCATATGGGGTGTTATAGGACACTCTAGCAGAGGATCTGATACTGAATGTCAACGTTTTGTTTCAGTCCAATGGCTCTCCTGCGCTCCCTGCTGCACCACTTGGAGGACCGGTTCCTCCTGCGTCATATGGCTCATCATTTACAACCTTCGGGAACATGCCACCTCCATCGATGCCCAGCAGCAATCGCAGTCCCCGCTTAATACGCTCGCCATCATTACCACCACGGCCGTCTCATTCATATTATGATGCGCGCGATATGCTCCCAGATGACTTCACGCCGCAGCTTCCGTCGCAAGCCTCACATAACATCCATCCCTCGCGGACAGGACCGATGTCGTCGCTACTCACACGACAGTCCCTCCCGCCTCCAGAGAGACCAAAGCTTGACGAGCACAGGAGTTATATCATTCAGGCTCCATTAACGCCATCAGTTCGATCGATAAGTGGGGACAGCAGACGTTCGTCAAGATCAAAGATCGTTCCGAGGCAAAAATCGCGCGAACCTTCTCCCGATTCGACGCTCATGTCAAGAAAAGAGCGCTGGAAATCCCCCTCCGCAATGCCACGCATGCCATCTCGGCCACTGACTCCAGGTGGCATGTCATCCCGAGCGGGCACACCCAGCACGGTGTATTCTGGGATGGGGACTGACGAGTTCGGCGTGAGATCGGGTGCGCAGGTCGTCGAACCTCGAGACAGCTCGTTTGAAGAGGAGTTCCCACCGTCGGCGTCCACTACCAGCACATTTGCCAGTCTGGACACATCGATGTCGAAAGGATCCGAAGCCATACGACCTCCTTCCAGAAACCGTCTGGTTCCCAACCGACGTCCACCTGATAATATTAATTCCGCGGAGTATTTCTCGCCCCAGGCATCGAGTATTGGTGGACGCAGTCGTCGATCGATCTCGGAGTGACCTGTATATTGTATTGATGCCAACGCGTCACGACGTAAGGACCATGACTGTTCTGTTGTGTCTATTATACCATCGATGTCTCGCCATTGCACAGTTTGTGTTTTTCGTCAACGTAGCTCTTCTCATACGACAATCTCATGATTTATCACTCGATGCGAGAAAAATGGATATGCATGATTGCGACGCGAAGAACATCATAAGCATGCTGAGCTGGATTGCTAATGAATTTAAATGAATGCCCATTCAGAGTATTCCGTCTGTATGATCCTATAGAACCCTCTGATATAATCATATGCTCGCTTGATCACTTCTCTCGTGTGCGGAGTATACATTGGAGGACTGCGATCATGATGTATTATCATACCTGCACCTGAGCGGTAATCAAAGGGCTGTTTTCAAATTGGTCTTCCGACGATGTCTCGTCGTCTTGCCGCATTAACTTGCTCATATAGTCATGGGCACGGGGATGAGCTATGACCCTTTCAAACCGATCAACATCACTACTGCGCTCGATTTGCCAGGCAGACATACCTCGATGGGTGAAAGTTTTTGACCTCGAGGGTCTCCATGCTGGTGGCTCTGGACAGGGCGACGTACACTGCCATCGTCGTCAGATTCGCTCGGCCGTGATAGACATGTCACTGACCTTGTCCTGGGGCAAAGGCCCTTCCCAAGTCTACTCGCACTCTTGGCAAAGTTTGGCCTTGTGCCTTGTGCATGCTGATTGCGTACGCTAACATTAAGGGCACCTGAAAAATCCGACTTGTCCGTCAGTTTCTCTGCAGAGACAAAGGCCAGTGCAAAGCCTTGCCTGCTTCCGCATTGCCTCCACTTCACCGGAAGCATTGTGAATCTCGAAATCCATCGGGGCGCAAAGCACGAGACGGCCATTCTCGAATCGCACGACAGGCCAGCTACGAACCTCGGCATCGTCATCTTCAACCTCGTGGTCGGCATACTCATCGTCTTGCTCCTCGTCCTCGTTCTCATCTTCATCCTCGTTCTTACATTGAGAGATGATCATGCCTTCCGCACGAGCTTCATCAATTGTGCAAAAGCGTTCTACGCGGCCTAAGGAACCATTCACGAGATACCGTTGCTCCAGATTCTAGGTGTCGTTCGTCAATCAAAGCCTTATAAAGATCGAGTCGAGTTTCCGCACTCTGATGAGCATGACTTCTGCACCGACCTGCGAATTGTGTTAATTGCACGATGCATCGTCCGACAACTAACTTTCATCACTTTTAATGTAACGCTTTGCGGGGCCAATATATGCTTCATTAGGCTTTCCATTCTCATTGAGGATATCTGTTTCCCCGACTCGTCGCAGCCCGCTATGTCCACTGCTTCGTTTGTGAAGACGGGACCAGAGAGAGAGCTTAAGCGCTCCCTATTCGTATCATCTACTTCCTGTCTCGTCGAAAAGCTGTATTTGGTGAATGAGGGCGATCCTCGCGCATCGCGAAAGAACATACTCACAGCTCCGAAGGTCCGATACCATCGTCGTATTCAACGAGTCGTGACAAATTGTTCAAAGCGGTGACTGTCTTCTCACTAAGTTGCCCCACCCGTACCTCGTTCAGCACCTCGACAAATTCTTCGATAGTTCAGCTGAGGTTAGCGAAGCGTGATGGATCTTTTTAGAGGCGCGAACCCGAGTTCTTCTGTCTGAAGACGTCTTTCAATATGACTGATTTTTCAATGCATCTCGGCCAGCTCTCAGCATCAAAGGCAAACGAGATGGGTTGTGGAACGCCTTGGATGTGTTTAGATACTGGCGGAAGCTGGTAGAAATCGCCCGAAACTATGAGCTAAACAAACGCTTGTGTCATTTCAGACGAGTGAAGATGAACGCAATGCAACGAGCCTGTATCCCGCCGAATGGCTCATCATTTCCGCGCAAAATACGAGCCATATATTCCTTGGAAGAACCTTGACTCAAAACGAGGACAACAGTTGAAGCACACGTCACCCACAAGTTTGTCAAACAGTACACCATCAATCATCGATACTGTATTAATGGCAGAGATCTCTGTCAAACGAACTAAATCAAAGGAAGAACTATGGGCTCACTTTCATCTATGATCAATGTCTTGACCTTTCGCCATCGACGGAGGTACAGATCTCTGGAAACGACCATTTTGGTTTTAAGCTGAGAATTCTCAGAATCTACTCCCTGCTTTTCCTTTACAACATCGGTGCCAAGAATCCTGCTAACCAGCTTGTCCGCGGGCAACTTACCCAGGCCAATTCCAGCCCACGAATGCAAGGTCGTGCCCTTGATCTTGGTCGATGCAAGGCCTGTCGATGCAGTCACGGCCAATTGACCGGGGTCGTACACAGAGTGGAGATACTTGATGATCTTACGAAGAAGAAGAGACTTGCCCGTTCCTGCGACACGCTAAACGCATGTAACTCGATGATGAGACGTGATCTTACCAGCTGAACCTGTCAGAAATATACTTGTACCATCCTTAATAATCTTCAATACATCTTCCTGCCGCTGAGATAATGTGATGGCTAATGATGGATCGCGGACGCTCCTCCGTGTACTATTTAGGCATGTCTGTCTTGTTTTAGCTTGTGAGTAAGATGATACACTGCCCCTACCTCGAGGGGACTTCTCTTGAATCGTGGGGAAGCTGCGATGTTGGAGAGGAAAATAGCCATTCTTCTGCCTCTGGAAAGAACAGAAAATTCCTGCAGATGACTCCAGGACACCCCTTCGTCTGGAGATCAAGCTATGTCACGATGCGGGGTCGGAGAATGCAGCCTTCATCATGCTTACATTTTGCTTCATCTAGAAACCAGTCAACACAGGTAGCAACGAAATGTGCTGGGGGTGAAATACCTCTTGCCGGCTGGAGTAGACCTTGGTCCCTTCTCTGCCGTTTTTCACAGCATAGAATCTCCGTTTGGTGGTAGAAAGGCTCGCGCTGTAGCTGAGATTCCTTGTATCGCTGCATGAAGGATGTGTCATGATATTGAATGGCAGTCTGCGTGTCCGCATTCTGCGCGAGAATGACTCGCGTTCAGTTGGCTGCATCCGCTTTCATGTACATCAAGTAAAGATATATACCTGAACTCATGGAAACCGGAGACATTGAGCTTGCATAATTGTAGAGCGCGTAGAGATCCCCTTGGACACATCATACAGTGTGACTACTACATGAAGCTGCCAGTAGAATGAGATTCGTATGTCGTGCTGAGATGTACACATTGGCACATTATCGGAAACTGCCGGTGGCGAGGGAGGCCCGGCCGGGAACTTTTCCCTTAGCGTCATACGGCCTATAGGTCATGCGGGTAAATGCACTAAGATTCCAGACAGCTATCCACTAAGCAGTATGACACGTCACAAAGTTATATAACACATCGTATCGTCGAACATCGGTGACCGCAGCTGATGGTCCAACGTATGGGAAGCAACGCAGAAAGGCAGATGCCGTATGGAGACAGTTTTCGATGAATGCACCTCATGCCTCAATTTCGTCTTCATCTGGTTCTTGCTCATTCTCTGTAAATTGGCTCATCCATTGGA
This sequence comes from Laetiporus sulphureus 93-53, assembly GCF_001632365.1. Taxonomy (NCBI): domain Eukaryota; kingdom Fungi; phylum Basidiomycota; class Agaricomycetes; order Polyporales; family Laetiporaceae; genus Laetiporus; species Laetiporus sulphureus. Next base: position 189,605 of record NW_024468530.1, on the reverse strand, counting down.
TTACACGAGGATGCGCCACGACCCTGTCGTATTGTTCAATCCATATCAGATCGGACGACGTAAACAGGTTAGACACAAACTTTGCTGGGTTGAAACCTTCCACTTGTAATGTTTCCATGCTAGTCGCTCGAGACAGCGCAACATATGCTAGAAACTATCAGGACATATTTCAATCTGAGGATCGTGCACTCACCTTGACCTTTTTCGAAGGTGCGCGTGAGATCAACTCGCACTCGTTCTAGGGTCTGACCTTGCGATTTATGTATGCTAAGTGCCCACGCAAGGATGAGGGGAACCTTTGTGGGAGCGAGATGTTCATCAACGGCTCTCGCCTGCCAGGTCAGGATCATGATATTTCATGTCCATACCTGATGCCGAGTCGCTGCTATTTTGCCATTGGCGTTCAACGCTTCGAATTCACCAGGTGTACATAATAGCGTGTCTCCGTTTGTGAATCGCACAACAGGCCACAGTTCATCGCTGAGCCGGATGCTATCAGGTGGCTGTTCGTACAGATTGGCAACCCCTGAGCTGGAAGCATGGAGACACGTGCTGAACCCCTGTATGAGGCCTAGGGAACCGTTGACGAGCCTGCCTTGCACTACATTCTGGATACAGATTTAACTCGCTGGATTGAAGTATTGCAGAGATGACGCACCTGGACAAGCATTACTTGGGCTCCAACCTACGAAGAGGTACTATCAGCGATGACCTCATGACGTATGCAAGTCCAATTTGATTACCTTTAATGTTATGCTTTCTGGAGCAACCACGTTCTTCAAGAGCCTTGTGGCACGATCCAGCGATATAGGTTTGCCTTTTTCATCCACTCCTGGAATGTCATTCGCCTGGTATTCATAGGCGGCTCCCGGCAGACTATCGAGACGGAAGTTGTTGGCATTGTCCACTTCCGCTCGAGTCGGGAAGCTGCATTGAATCAATCAAACATTACACGACATCGAGTAATACGTGTGCAGCTGACAGGTTAGTAGGCTCGATCCCATCCCGGTAATTGACCGATCGTGAGAGCTGAGAGAACTTCATCATTGTTTCCTCGGTCACAATACCTAAGCGTATTTCATTGAGCATGGTTACAAACTCTGTGATGCATGTTAATCAATGATAGTAAATATTGCAGTAAGTCATACCGAACCTTTATCACTTTGTCTGAACACGCGCTGCAAAATGACCGTCTGATCGATGCATCTTGACCAGCTTTCAGCCTCGAAAGCAAACGCGACAGGCTGTGGGATTTCATCATACTGATCTGGCACAGGAGGAAGTTGATGAAAGTCCCCAGACAAGACCAGCTGTAAGTTCGTCAGCAAGCACTCCACATAGGAAAAGGAATGACATGATGACAAGCCTGTATTCCACCAAATGGATCGTCATTGCCACGCACAAATCGGGCTATATATTCCTACAAATAACTCTTTCAGTAGTTTGCCCCTGCGAAGGCTTATCAGTCACCCACGAGCTTATCGAAAAGCACACCATCTATCATCGATACTAAAATGCACCGGCTAAGATTACTGTATAGAGCTTTTGTAACAAGCTTACTCTCATCGATGACCAATGTTCTAACGCTGCGCCACCGAGTGAATGCCGAATTCCCAATGGCTCGCAAGTTTTTGATATTCGCTCCTTCATTCATCAGCCACATGTTATCTTTGCCGATGATCTTCTCCAAAAGGACATCTGCACTTCCTTTTCCCAGTCCAATGCCTGCCCAGCAGTGTAGTGTCGATCCTCTAATGTTTACCGAGGCCATTCCAGTTGATGCTGTCACGCCCAATCCATACTTCGCGCCAGAACCGCAAGCTTGAATTATTTTGCGAAGCAGAAAGGACTTCCCTGTGCCTTTAAGATGGTTTTAGAGATCATTCGCATTCATTTGTACGTCTTCGACATACCAGCGGAACCGGTGAAGAAGACGCTCTTCCCGCTTTTCACCAAGTCCAAGACGAAAGATTGTTCTTCAGTGATCTTCGGCGACTTTGTTGAACGGCGCTGTCCTTTGTGCTTTATCTTATGGGACCTTTCATCTATGTCCTTGCGCTGCAATGTAGGCGGTTTAGATGCCAACGGGTACTTGGAATTCTGCAGAATGGCCTGAGATTTTGAGACGAAGATCGTGTTCACCCTGTTCGTGCTGGTTGGTACGTTCGACTCTTCTCTGCCATTGCCGATCGCATGATATCTCTTCTTAGTGCTTGCGTCCACTTGGGAGAAACATCTGTTCAATGTGAACTGAGGATCGGTGATCAAGGCATGCTGTCCTTTATAGATCTGGCATTCGGCTTTCCGACCAACTGCAACAATATGAGCCGTTCGTGCCACTATGAGTATAAGAGTGGAGTCCATGTCGATCATATGCGATCTCCGTGAGCTTGAAGTACTCACCATGATAATGGTGGCGCAGGCGACATACAAGCTTATTCGGTGAGTAGTACATCTCTTTGAAAGCAAAGGCAAGGTCCGAGGTTCCGCGCCCCCACGAGTATGGTTCGAATTCGATCGGCGCCCGAGCGGTTCGCGGCATGTCGCAGACCAGTGTACCCCGTTTGGCAGTAACCTTGTGACATGCCAGACAAGTCCCATTTGTGACGCTGTTTGTTGTTGTTTCACTGACTGACTGTTTAAAAAATTGTCTTGATACTTGCAGTGCACAAACTGCACAGCAAAGAAAAACCAGGTTTCATAACAGGAAAGGCATTTTAGCTGAATTGGAAACCCGAGCCTTTCCTGTACAGTAATTTGTTTGCAGTGGTATCCTTGATTGGCAGCTCTCGAGTAGCACCCACTTGTGAGGTTCACCCAGTGGTGATGGAATTATCACATAGATCGCATGCTCATGATTACGACAAGAGAGAAATAAGATCATGACAACATCATGTCAAGACGTTGAGGCGAACATCGAGAAATCGCCATGAAACTCTTCCCAATACGCTTCTTCGTCATCGAGCTCTTCTTGTGTCCAATAGCTCTGACCTGTGAATTGACTCATCCATTGCAAGACACGCGGATGCGCTACGACCCTGAAACAATTTCTCGAGTCAGACAACGATAACAAACTCATTGGAGCACAAACTTTGCTGGATCGAAGCCATTGACTTGTAGGGTTTGCATGCTAGTCGCACGAGAAAGCGCAACATACGCTGGAAGGACGTTTCGGCAAGAATCGTTATTGAGAACAATAACGCGCACCCTGTCCTTTTTCAAAGATACGCGACAGGTTTACGCGCACTCTTTCCAGGGTCTGGCCTTGTGATTTGTGTATACTCAACGCCCATGCAAGGATCAGAGGAACCTGGATATTCGTAGACAAATGAGCATTTGTATAGTTCAGGCAGTGATAGGTATCTGACCTGATTACGGACGGCCTGGACTCTCCCACTGGCATCGTTCACGTCAAACGCGTTAGGAATACAGAGTAACGTCATGCCATTCGTGAATCGCACGACCGGCCATACGTTCTTGCCATTCATAATCTCGTCGGGTACCTTCTCGGTGTTCCTTTCGGCGGCAGATTCGTGACCCGACTTCGGTTGAGCGAGCTGGGTGCCCGCTTCTAAAGCCTCTCGCGGTGTGGAGAACTGTATCACGCGGCCGACCGAACCGTTCACCAGTTCACCTTGCACCATGTTCTGCAATACGCTGTGAGACACAGACGGCTGACATGAGGAGGCATGGAATACCTTGATGAGCATCACTTGCGCACCGACCTACAGACGGCGTGACTACCGTCAGTAAGGAAGTAGCAGTGTTCTCACCTTCAAGGTAATACTCTTCGGGGCGATGAGATCTCCCAGTACCTTCGCGACTCTGTAAAATGGTAATGGCATGCCTGCCTCATCGAAACCAGGAACATCCGTTGCTTGATACACATGAGCGTCACCAGGAAGACGGCTGAGCCGAAGATCGTTCGCACTATCCACTTCCTTTCGCGTAGGAAAGCTGCGTTCACGAAGGAGGTCACTGGCAAAGCGGAAGACAACAAGCTGCTGACTCACAGATCAGTAGGCTCGATCGCGTCGTCGTACGCCACAGGTCGTGACAGACTAGTGAACTGCATGATTGTCCTTTGACTCATACGACCATACCTCATCTCATTCAGCATGTCGACAAAAGCTGTAAAGTATGACCATTGATGATGCGCTCGTTACGACGGGCCTATACGAACCTTGATCTTTCTGTCTGAAAACTCGGTGTAGCATGACTGGCCGCCTAAAACACCTGGACCAACTCTTTGCGTCAAAAGCAAATGTAGGCGGTTGAGGAATACCATTGAGCTTGTTCGGGACAGGTGGAAGTTGGCAGAAATCTCCAGATATGACGAGCTATACATCGACTTCGCTTTGGTTCCCAAGGTCAGATGAATCATATCACAGCGCGAACCTGGATTCCGCCGAATGACTCATTGTTGCGACGCAGTTCCCGGGCTATGAATTCCTAGACATCTCATCCGAATTAGAAATTAAGAAAGGGGCGCATGTGAAGGCTCACCAGCTTGTCGAAAAGCACACCGTCAATCATTGAGACTGCTGAGTATCTCAACAAATGTCAACCTGTGCAAGGGCGCCGACTAACTCTCGTCGATAATCAACGTCTTGACGTCGCGCCATCGATGCACCATGTGAGACCGACTTGCGTCAGGCACTCCTGACTCCTCTTCTTTTTGCCGCTGATGCTTGTCCTTTCCGAGAATCTTGTGAAGGAGCTTGTCTGCAGGTTCCAGGCCTAGTCCTATTCCTGCCCACGAATGTAACGTTGACCCTCCAATGTTCACCGAGGCAATTCCCGTAGCAGCTGTCACGGCCAGAGTACGATCGCCGCGGCCACCGCAGTACTTAATGATCTCGCGGAGCAGAACAGACTTCCCCGTACCTATTCATATGTGCAACACTCAGATATATGCATCAATGTCACATGAATGGTGAACACACCAGCGGATCCGGTGAAGAACACGTTTTGACCATCTGTAACCATGTCGAACACATCCTGTTGTTCCTTAGACAACGTTATGGATGGGGGCGAAGGCAGTGCAGGTTCTCCATCTAGCTTCGAATCGCCATCCATACCAACATGTGCAGGAGCAGGGGGTTGCAATTCAGCTGTTTGCTTTCCGGCATACCAATTCCCGCGACCAGCCGATGTCGGGTACAGAGCCTGCGCTGTCGAGGCCATGGGTGAATCTGCCAACACATTGCTGCTATCAGCTCGCAAACTACTCATTATTTGTGGTGACCATACGGTCTGCTTGGATGTTCGGCGCCTGGGCCAGCCACTCCTGCGCTTTTGATAGGGTGGTGAAACTTTTGTGGATGGCACCCGGAAACCTGGACACCTGTGGTGGGAAACAGTCAACAAAGACATGTAGCCCTTACATATCTGCTCACGTTCTGTTTGGCCTGGATGAATTATGAATTATCAACACTTCATCAGCGGCGCTATTACATAAAAAGCAACTATCGCCGGCTTACCTCTCCCCAGGTGAGGTACACCTTCGGGCCTTCTCTACCGTGCCTGACAGCATAGTACTTTTTTCTCCCAGAATTCTGCATAGATTGTGTCGTCGACTGGCCGCATGAACATGAATAAGGTCGATCGCTCGCAATGAAGTGTGGCCACGAATCGAACCCGAGACGCATAAGGTGTAGCATCACGTGACGGCGACAGTCTTGCCGAGTTGGCGCGGCAGCGCCGGTATAGCGGACGACCAAAAAAAACTGGTTGCGCGATATGGGAAGTAATTAAAACTACACAATTCCCTGGAATTGTTCGTCAATTTCATGCCTGGTTCCGCAGAACGCGAGGGTGGCCCCTCACGGTCGTCGGACAGTTTGCCCCTCAATGTGCGTCTGCCATGCATATCCACCAGCGCGTCGTACGGCAGTCAAAACGCAATAGGGATCTCCGACAGCACGACGTTTAATGTCATCTGGAAAGGAACAGTGTCTGGTTCTCAACGCCACAGATTGCGGCCGGAGATTCCCGAACTGGTCCTTCGCCGTTGCGGCCGATTGCAGTGAAGCACTGATAGTACTTTGCTTGTTTCAGTCTTCTCGTGGCCGGTTGTTGCAGTCCACTTTCTGTGTCTCCCCAAGGCAAAAACATTGCAAAGCTCACGTCGACGTTTCTCCTTGCGTCGACGTGCACGAGACGGATGCATGTTACATCTCGTGCCGGTGCAAGATTAGGCTCTCTAAGGCTCACACTCTCGGGATCCCACCTTCATAACATCATCGCGCCGAAGCCATCGTTTGGCCGTCTGCTATCCACTATCAAATTCTACAATCGAAACCCAAGACCTATCAAAAAGAGACGTCTGAAGCTACCTTTATATCCACCACCGCAAGTTATAGGAATGACAAGTCAAGTTAAGATCCTCGCACATATCGACTCCAGATACAAAAAAGAATTCATTCGCGAGAGTGGCGGAGGTGAGGACGTTGCCGCCCTGAATCGCCCACTTCCGTCTGCGGAGTCAATCAAGAACGCTGTAGCTGCAAGTGAAGTCGCCTCGGAGACTGCTGAGACAGCCGTTCAAGAACCGGCTCCTCCCCCTCGCGTTTACAAGCTGTATCATTGGAAAGTACACGCACCGAATGCAAGACTTGTGTACATTCGTGATGCGCAAACAGCCGATCATGAACTGTCGCAATTGGGAGATGGGCCTCTTGGGTTCGATATGGAATGGAAACCTGCGTTCTACAAAGGTCAAAAGGCGAATCCAGTCGCTCTTATCCAACTAGCGAATGATGACGTTATCTTGCTCTTACAAGTTTCCGCCATGAACGGTATGTGTTACGCATCTGACTGGCACTGGAGTAGCAGTTGAGCAAATCGTGCAGGATTCCCTCAGAAACTCAAAGAGATCATGGAGAGCGGCAAGATCGTTAAGACGGGGGTCGGCATACAAAGTCTGCACATGTCCTGTTCTCTCTTGATGCTACTGACGTCGTCTGTCAGACGACTGTAAGAAGCTCTACTTAGATTATGCCGTAGTTGCCAGGAATTGTGTCGACCTCTCTCTCCTCGCTCGCACCGTGGACAATGAACGCTGGAAGGGCAGATACGCGTTACCGATTGGACTTGCCAGACTATGCGAAGCTTACGAAGAATTAACACTACACAAGGGCAGTATCACAAGGAGCAACTGGGAAACGTTGCTGTCTGAGCCGCAGCAGCATTGTGAGTCCTTGTCTTTCAGTCACATTTGTGCCTCATTGATAACGTCTCATCGATTGTAGATGCTGCAAATGATAGCCATTCGGCTTATAGGCTGTACCAGAGGCTGTCCGCGATGACTCTGACCCTATCACCCTCGCCATCGTTTGTCTACTACACCTTCAATTACGTCGATGGCCGGCTGTGCGATGCAGAAGGTATTGCATGGCAGCCAGTAAATCCGAACTACGATCCAGGTCCGCCCCCTCCTCCGCGAGAACCGAAGGCAAAGAACGAGAAAAACGAGAAGGAGGTATCCAGAAATGATGAGGGAGACACCAAAGTAGCATCATCGAAGTATTATATTTCTCACAAGCCCAGGGGGCCGCGACGCAGGCCGGAATTTCCCAACGCATCAAACGTGACGGTGATGGAGGCTCCGTCGTCGTACGCGAATATGACCGCCCGAGGCGGCCATCGTCATCGAAGTCCTATGAATCAGCCACCGTCACAAGAGCAGCTATGGCAAGCGCGGCGTCCCGTTGTCAACATGACCAACCCACACCACCCGTGGTCCAGCCCCGTAGCCAGACAGCAGCACGAACACGACAGGTTTTTCCCTCATGGTGCAATTGCTGGGAATACATCGCCGCAACAATATCAGCGGCGTCCTCGCCCGCCAGAAGCTGCTCCGAATCCTTCATCCTTCTCGCCCGGACCCATGCAGTTTTCTCATCAGTATCCGTCGCGGGGACGGGGACGCGGAGGTCCCGTGGGGATGCAGGAAGTTCCTGCTAGAAACATGGAAGAGATGGTAGGCTGGGATGGCCACCAGCAGCAGCGGGGACGGGGACGCAGAGGTCCCGCGGGAAGGCAGGAAGTTTCTGCAAGATATATGGAAGAGACGGTAGACAGGGATGGGCAGCAGCAGCAGCGGGGATGGGGACGCGGAGGCCCCGTGGGAAGGCAGGAAGTACCTGCAAGAAACGTGGAAGAGATGGTAAGCAGGGATGGGCAGCAGCAGCGGGGACGGGGACGCGGAGGTCTCGCGGGAAGGCAGGAAGTTCCTGCAAGATATATGGAAGGGATGGGGGGCAGGGATGGGGGGCAGCAGCAGCAGCAGGGACGCGGCATGCATCCGGGAGGACCGCGAGGGCATCCTCGAAGTCGAGGCCGGGGTCGTGGAGAACGACGAGAGGCAGATCTCTGACGAGAACATTGATAATGTATGATGGCTGGTTCATCCGTCTCGGCGCAGTATGTAATCAATTATACCTACTGCAATGTATCCATTAATCCCTCCTCATACTACCTATACCTAGGCGCAAACCTGCTGACGCAGGTTGGTGTTTTGATTATAGCATTACAAGCCATCGATCATGCGGGCGTGCCAGAACACGCCACGAATACGCCTATGGGAGAATGTTTCCACCTGTCGCGCTCTGTGATCTTCCTCCACCCCGGGGGTAGCCCCATTGCCTCTCCACGCAAAGCGCCATTGTCGAGGCCAGCGCCCTTCGTACCATCCTCCATTTCGACATCGGCGTCGGCACGATCTGACAGGTCTGGTGCATCGGGCTTCACCGTTGTGAGGAGGGCGGCAAGGCGCGAGTGCATTAGTTGGGTGTCGGCTTCTTGCCATGTCTACGGGCGACATGAGTATGGGCAGATTGAGGGCAGAAGAGACGTACATTAGACGAAGGAGGTTTTTGTAGCGCGGACACCACTGCGGCGGCTTTTTCAAGAGTCGGATCGCCCTTACAGAGTGCCTTAAGCAGCTCCAGTGCACTGCATCAATGCACGAATGTCAGACGCAGAATACGTGATACTGAATGCGCATATACTCACGTCTTTCTGTCTTGCACCGCCTCTCCTCCTGCCGGTCCGAGCGATATGATCAGTTTCGCCACCACACCCGCCCTCCGCAAAGCCGGCTCATCTTCTTCGTCGTCACCTTCCTCGTTCTCAGTGGCCTTGTCTGCATAAGTATCGACGGCCCAGTTCGCCCACGCCGCGAGACACCTGTCGTACGAAATGTGTAACTTGCCGTCGTCCACGACGAGGGAGACTGTCTCCGCGCCGAAGTCGTTGCTGGGCCGGTCCGATGAGCCCGATGTAAGGTGGGAGAGGATGCGGAAGACGAGAACGGAGGGGAGGGTGGGATGCAGGATGTGAAGATGAGTGAGGAGCGGGGTCCAGATCTGGAGGAGGGAAGGGGAAGGGGAGAACGTGTTGGAGGGAAGGACACGCTTTCTGCAAATGACAAGGTCAACGATACCGCATTGGCCTGAGCAACATGAAAACCCGCACTTTTTCGATAGCGGGACTAACGCCCCCTTCTCAATCAGCGCATCGCACAGCCGTCCGAGTGCCCACCGCTCGCGCCCGTCGCCCTCGCCGTCGGCATCCTCCCCCGTCTCCCCGGGTGAAGCGACCTTTGCCTCCGCGATCCAACGCTCGACCTCCCGCAGCACTCTGGTGATCTCAGGCCGGAGCCGCCCTGCGAGCGACGCATCGCGCGTGGTCGTCTTTAGTAGCGCTTTGTACTGTTTGAGGAGCGGTGACAGCGGGCGGAGGGATACGCGCTGGGCGCGGGCGGGCGTGGATGGGTTCAGCGTAGGTAGAAAGTAATTGTTGAGAAGCCACGCCATGGCCTATACCTTAAGCTCAGAGGATGTATGATCTAAGAAAAGCGGTAGCAAACGTACCTCGTGAGCGGCCTCCCGCAGGATCTCTAGGCTAGGCAAATCCTCATGTGTAGCAGCATGCCGCAGCTCGACAAGCCAGTCCGGCAAGCCGAGCTGAGCAGCGATGCTCGTGATGGAGCGCGCATACGCGCCGAGCTGGAGCGGGTCCACCAGGCCATTCACCAGCCTGATCAGCGCTGCTGCGTACGATTGCCGGAGGGATAGCGATGATGACGGCTGTGCCTGGGATGTGCTGTCTTGCAGGAGCACGGTCAGGATGGCGTGAGTGGACTCGAGCGCGTGCGGGAGGGAGGTGATCGCTTTCCAGGCTGCCAGCTGCTATTTTGAGCATCAAACACGGTTAAAACAAAGAGGCATGAGCATACCCTGTGTACCGCGCGCAGTTGGGCGTTGGTGTCGCTTTCATCTGTGTATATCCACGCGCAGACCTGCTCGAGCTCGCCGATGGAGGCCCAGGGAACCCGTCGCGGTAGTCTCATCTGCCTAGCGTCGATATCCGGAGATGAAGAATGCGCTGCAGAATGCAGAGGTCTGGTGCTACGTGTATCGCAATGAAGATTCAAACGGTTGCAGCTAGCCGCCGCGGGACCGACGACTCGCGCACGACGGCGATGTGCAGACAAAATAATTGATGCAGCATCGATCTCGATCTTGGCTGGCGTTGGCGCTTAGCTCGCAACGGATGCCTGCCAGTCCGAAAGGGCTTAGTATCGCGCAAAGATGCATGTTAGCGAAGAAACATGGCGAGCTCGGGGAGATTGCTGTTTCGCCTCCGAGGACTTGCAGTATCTCTTTGTCACTATTTCGACCATAGGTTCGTTCACGCGTCACACCGCCCTGGAAAACAAATTCAGTTTCAATGTCACGCGTCACAGTCCGGTTCACTTCAAAGGTCACTCACACCGTTCCGGAGCTCTAGATCTTGTCGCGGGCGCTTCATCCGCACCTGGCTGAATAAGCGCCCGAACTGACCTGTTAACTCGGACAGGCGTCACGCGTCACACCCGGTGAACCTATGGTCGAAATGGTAATTAATCTACACCATGTACAGTATTGCAGCTCGAAACAACTATGCACGGACTGCTCCACACAGCATGCATAGCAATATTTTTCCACTGAAGAAACCGTGAAAATATAGTAAAAGAATATAAAGCCCTGCCTTGGAAAAATGCTAAGAGATATTATGTACTACTTTCCATATTTGGGTAGTATATGCCCATATATAGCAATCTAATGATGGAGGAAGCTTCAATTTCTTCATTATTTTTCCAAATCGAAGCTTGATATGTTTTCAGAGTTTCTCTACTGCTTTCCAATGAAAAAATGTTGCTATGCACGCTGTGCCAATGCTCCCGTCCAGGCTCAGCATCGCCCTTTCTTCTCGCCTAACATGTCACGCTGCTTCGCGTTAGCGACGGCAGTTCAAGATCAGCCGCCCATGCTAATATTGGCGAGTGCAATCACCGCCATCACACCGCCGCACACCGCGCGCTTCAAGGCAGGCGGCGCCGCTCGCTAACCCATGAAGGTTATGACCGCCAAGGCTCTGATCCTCTGCATGGGCGGTGCCGATGAGGCCTTGAGGCCTTGAAGGGCGTACATCCCGACGCGCACTGACAGAGCTCTACCATGTTTATGCAAATCACCTTAACACATTCGGATCATTCCTGTGAAGATCCGCCATATGGCACCATCAGCAATCTTCAGCCCTTGAAACGTTCACATTTTTCAAGTGCTCATGCCATGGAGTATGATATATGATGCACTCTTTCGAAGTAGGAGTGCGAAACCGAATAATGAAATTTTGAAACGCAGGGACCGAGGCGTAAACCACGCCCTGCAAGTGCGGAGAGATACTCATCAGCGCCCACCGTCGTATCATGCCGTACAGCCCTTGCTCGAGCTCTCAGGCTAGCGGCTTCGAGGACCTAATTCATACAAACAATGCGACGCATCGCCCCAGCCTTTGCCGACCCACCGGCGCCATTCAAGCAACCACTGCATCGTGCGTGACTACGCCTCGTGGACTCCTTAAGAGACGGCAGATCTGCGTACCCCGGACGACATTCAGCTTCTCTGTTCCTCCACTTGGCGCTCACGTTTCTCCAGACCCTTCTCCTGGGATACAGATTTGAACAGGAATCAAAGCATGGTTGCGCTGGCAGGTAGAGACTCTGAGCTGGCCGTGCGCTCGCACTACTTCCAGCCCTGGCACTACCACGTCAGCGACGCAACAGCGACCACCGACAGCAGTTCAAAATGGACGTTCGACGCGCGGGGCGACATCGCGATCGCGGAGCTCGTCGTGTACGTCCCCGTGCTGGTCGTCGCGCTCATGCTCGTGCTGCGTCACGGGCTCGCGCGCCGTGCGGGGTGGGTGTTCTTGGTGATCCTGTCGATCAGTGAGTTCGCGTACGTGGCTGTGAAGTGATTGTGTGCTGAGTGCCCGTGCTTCGCAGTTAGGATCATAGGCGCGGCGACGAACATTGCGTCGGAGCGCGATGGCAACTCGGACAAGACGTTGATCATCATATACTCGGTGATGGAGGCATCGGGTGTCTCCCCGCTCCTGCTCGCCACTGCTGGCTTCCTCCAGACGGCGTCAGTGTACATCTCCTTCGTGCTCTCCGTAGTCAACTGACACCGTGTCACCCACCAGATGCGCAGATTCCCTGGATGACCAGCCCCTCGTTGCCAGGGCCCTGCGCCTCATGAGCCTCCTCGGAACTGTCGCACTCGCGCTGGCTATCGCTGGTGGAGTGACGGCTGGACAGGCTACTACGGAATCGAGCCTCACTCAAGGAACGAACTTGAGGCATATCGGGGACATACTGTTCGTGGTCCTCTTCGGGCTGATATGCCTCATGCTCGGGTACTGCTGGATGAACCGCGAGAGAATTCTGAAGTTCAGGAGAAGGGTTCGTGTCGCCTTGCTCAGAGCTAGCGAGAATGATGTAGCTGACGGGTCCTCTTGTCGAGCAGCTGATTACTGGGACTTCCATTGCCATCCCCTTTCTCGGCATCCGCGTGCTTTACAGCTTACTCTCCGCCTACGCGCCGCTCACGGAGAGCATCAGCTCAGACGGAAAAGTCACGGCCGTCTCGAGCGACTCGCCGCTCGCGCGGTTCAACGGTCTCTCCGGCAGCTGGGAGATCTACCTGTTCATGTCGGTGCTGATGGAGTTCATCGTGGTGCTGATCTACCTGGTGGTCGGCTTGAGCGTGCCGCTGCAGAACGAGGCGGACTATGCGCGGGGCCGGTTAGCGGACGCATGGGATGCAGATGATGACGACACGAGGAAGTTGAAGTCGTGAGTGGCTGTGTTGTGCTTATTTCTTGCTCGAGTTACGGTGCTTTACGAGAATCATGTATCAGGCTGTCGCTTACTCAGAGTCACCCCAGCGCGTATCGAATGTATCGGGTCGCTATGTGTCGCGGATCTAGGGGTCTTGTTCTCTATTTATCTCTTTGTTACCTTGCGACTGCAAGGTTTCTCCCAGGTCAGAATGTAACGCGATCTTTGGTCTCGATCGATCACTTACTTGCGAACGAGTCCTTCCAAGTCCTCCCTGGCCTACATTTTTACGTCAGGTTCTTATGCCTCCAAACATGAGTGGCACATCATCCAATTGCACAACTCATATTTATTCATTCACGGAGCACTGATGAAACACGATCCCAATCGAGGGAAATGCCGCAGATCGTGACTCCGCGTGCCATCGCAGATGCCGTCAAGACATGGCACGGCTACAGCTACTCGTGAACAACGCAGGTGTGATGATAAACCACCAGCCGAAGCTTTCGAAGCCGGTGAGGCGAGCATCACACAGTACTAGCAGCTCCTACGGAACTACAAGACAGATGAGACATTCGCACAATTGTTCAAGATAAACTTTGCCAGCGTGTGGCATTCCTCGAGCTCCTGCTCAACGGCAACAAGTGCAGCATGGGATCGAGCATCACAAGTCAGGTCATTGCAATCTCGAGTCTTGCATCGTCGCAGAAGGATTCACCTTCTCTTATTGGCTTAGCAAGGTAAGCGTGATGCACCTAGGTAAGACGATGGCGCACTACTTCAAGGACCGGCAGGCAGATCCTGAACAATATTGTTTGCTCGGGTTTACTCCCCTCAAGTGTGTGTACTGCACAGCTGAATCAACGAGGATCAAGTCGACTGTACCGTTGCAACAGGTTTGGGCATAAATGATATGGGAGGTCTCATGCTCTATCACGCTAGCAAGTACATAGGCTATAAGCTCCGGATCGCCGTGGCAGTAAAAATTGATCATGTATCTCCCTGAGGCTGGATCATACATCAATGGCAGTATCCGCGGATGAGCACTGATGGAGGTCGACTACTTCTCGTGCTTTGTATATTCTAGAAATAAAGTTGTAAGAATCATTTGTTTAAGACTTGTTGGACAACACATTACAGATGGTGAACCGCGGGTATTTCAAACGGGGAAAAAGGAACCCTCACGGGCAGGCAATCACTTTGAGTGCGCGTACGTGGGTAGCCTCCAGGCGCGACTTCACATATTTCCCCAGCTGCAGGCGGCGGTCATGCTCCAGTGTGTTCGTCCTGGGGAAGAAAACCAATGTATTCCGCGTCCGATTCCAATTCCACTTCCGGGATTCATTCGCAAGGTCTGCCGCCGGCGACAGCTGGCACTTCTCGAGTACATACTAGGCTACACTATGGAGGACTCTGTGCAAATATATCATGTCGTTAATAGACGGACGTAGAGATGTACGAGCCTCATAGTCAAGCACTCCCCATCCCGGCCGCCCACGTAGGGACGGACAGAGGAGGAGCGCTCCGGCTTAATTGAGCTCGATGTATGCGTTTGTCTGCCCTCTCCAGACTCGATACCCCAGGCCATGTGTGCGAGATGCAGGACGCAGAGTTGCTGCACGATGGACGCGTAGCGGTGATGAGGGTCGTTGAAAAAAACAGCAGTGCCGTGGGAAAGCGGGATTATAGGAATGATCGTGATCAGGCGCCCGCGTTGCCCATCATACGCGATCGCGGATGACGTCGACGCGTCCTTTGCTCGGAATTTCCGTCGGATTTGTGGGCAAGGTATCCGGAAGCTTTGTGTTTTATTGCTAAATTGCAGAGAAATGTGCATGAGGAATGCACAGCGACGAGACTAAGAGACAGTTCAGAGAGAAGAAGGGGATGGACCGAATGACGACTGAACTTCGAGCGCAAATAATGGTGGGGCATATCAATAAAGATCAGCCATAGATGGGGACTCGACCCCCGCACCAGCCGACGTATATAAGCCCCGCGCGCGCAACCCCCACCATGCTCGTCCGCCTCCGCGCCATCGCCCACCACCTCGCCCCGTCCCACCAGCCCATCCGCGTCGCGACACGAAGCATGGCTAGCTACGTCGTTCACAACGATAACGCTGCGTGCTGCAGCATCCCGCCTGTCAAGTCGGATTACACGCCCAAGGGAACGTACAAGAGCTATGCCGGGTTCAACAAGGTTGGCATGGACGGGGACGGTATGGACGTAGTTGTGCTCATCGTGAATACACTAGGTATACGTGACAGGCCCTGATCTGCCCACCGACATCTCGCTCGTATGCGTCTTTGATATCTTTGGGTATGTGCCGCATACTAGTTCTCTGCACCTCACACTCCCCCTAATGCGATCCGCCCTCGCGCCGGCAGCTTCAAGCCCCAGACGCAACAAGGCGCCGACATCCTCGCCGACAAGCTCCACGCACACGTCGTCATGCCCGACTTCTTCGAGCCCGCCGACCCATGGCCTGCGGAGCACTTCCCGCCCAAGACCCACGAGGAGAAGGCGCGGCTCCAGGCTTTCTTCGGCGGGCCCGCGAAGCCTCAGGATGCAGTCGAGAAACTCGTCCGCATCGGCCGTGCGCTCAAGGAGGACGGAGCGCAGTTCATTGGCACGTTTGGTTTCTGCTGGGGTGAGTGCAATCTGAGGATCTTTGTGGGACTCGAATTGCGGATGTTGAAGGCGGGCTGTCGCAGGTGGGAAGGTCACCATTCTCGCTGGATCCGTTGAGCACACACCCTTCGGCGCCGTCGCCGCTACACACCCTGCGTGAGCATCGCTTCGTCACTTGGCTCCTATCATGGCGGGGCACTCACTCGCGTGTCTTCAGCATGTTGACCCACCACGACGCCGTCCATCTCAAAGTGCCGCTTGGCATCTATCCGAGCCATGACGAGCCCATGGAGGAGGTACGATTCACCGTTCCTAGTCACAGCGTGTCTGGACATACATTGCTGACTGCAACGGAACGGACAACAGTACCATAAGATCGTCGAGATCGTTTCAAGGAAGCCCTGGCACGAGAAGAATGACCACAAGTTCTACGACAGGTACACTTCTTCGTGAGTGGTTTAATGACAGTATGCTGACTGAGCTCGCAGCTTCCATGGGTTCGCTGCCGCCCGCGCCAACCTGGAGGATGCCAAGCAGCGCAAAGAGTACGTACCGAAAACTATCCCGGCTGAGGCAATAGACGTTTGACTTTGATGCGCTTTAGCTTCGAGGATTTGTATGGCAGGCTAATCATGTTCTTCGGAAAGGCCAGTGGCCTGCATAAGCACTGAGCACGACAATTGAAGAAGAAAACGATACCGAAAAAAGTGTATAGTTGTTGTACGATACAAGCGAGATCAACGCTGAGCAATTGTCCGTACAACCCGTGTATCCATATGTCTTGTTGAAGACAATATTTCCGGAATAAATTACATGAGGAAGTATACAGCCACACAACAAGAGCAACTTCTCTACCAGTGATGCCTTTGATTTCGCAGTGTTCGGTATGTTCATGCTTTGTGCACCGCCCAAGGAAAAAGTCTGTCAATCTATCAAGGTTGAAAGCCGGCGGGCAGACCTTGATGGACCTTCCACATCCAGAATGGGCCTGCAAAACATAACCGGTAAATACCTGCACGTCAGGTCCATGTATCGAGCGAGCGCACCAGCAGGATCCGCTGAATTACAGAAAACGTATCCCTGAGCAAATATCCGCGTCCAATGACGTTGTCACGCACCTTCTTCATGGAACGCGCCCGTCCAAATGCCCGCAACGCCCGCCTCACTGCACACATTGCCCACCTGGACGCCTTCCGCGCTAAACAGCCTCGATCAACATCACTTGGTCTCCACACCCTGCGAGGAGAGCGAGCGGCAGCGTACCTCCACTGCGTGAGCCCGTCATATTTCGTGACCTTTCGTATACACGCGCGTAAGCAGAGGGAGCACGAACCGCAATGGCCCCGTTCAAACTCACGAAGCTCCACCGGATCCCGCCGTCGGCGAGCATCGTTACGGATCCTTCGACCGATGCGTCGCTGCTGTGGGCGCCGCGCGAGAAGCCCTTGAAGAAGATGGGCGGGTAGGACGGGTGCAGCGAGGATGTGGAAGGGTAGTAGGAGGAGGAGGAGGAGGAGGAGATGCAGATGCGAGAGGAGGCTGGGACGGAGACGGAGGGATCGAGCACCTCGAGGTGGAGCTCGACAGGACGAATCGCCTCCTGGTAGTCGTCCTCGAAGAAAGAGGGATCTCTTCGGGCGGTTAACGAAAAACCAGACTGGACGAGAGTTATCACCTTGTGCCGCGCGGAAAACAGAATGCTCGAACTTACATTGAATGCTAAAAGACAATGCTACAATCAGCACGACAGACTCCATTTACAGAGGTGCTTACCGAATAGGTCACTGCGAGCCAGTATCAGCGCGAATGGTCTTCGATTATCGAAATGAGCACGCACCGATAGTCCATGAAACACACGAAGCGCCTCCAAGTGCCCGCAACGCCGGCCCAGTCGTGTGGCTTGCGGTCCTGCACAGGCGGTGCAGAGTATGCTCGCGTCGCCGCCAGCCCCGGCTGCGGCTTGTTATACAGCCTCAGCGCAATCAGCGGAATCTCTCGCAGCTTCATCGCCACCACCGTGACGACATGCTCCATATGCTCCCAATTAACGACCAGCTCCCCATCCTCGCGGAGTGAGAACGGGCCCCAGAGCGTGTCCTCCTCGTAGCGGCGCGAGTCGTACACATAGCATCGACTCGTCCGGCGCAGCTCGTTCCAGAGACGCCGCGTGGGCTCGTCGATCTCATCGCTTTCGTACGAGAGCGCGACGTAAGTCTTGAGACGGCCGAGAAGCTGGCGCTCGGCAGATGACATCCCTCCCGTCTCGAACTTGGCCTCGCGCATGATCGCCTCGAGCCACTGCAGGTTATTAGACTTGTCCGACGAGTCGTGGCCGTCCTTGGCGGGCAGGGCCGTCTCGACAACGTTCACGAGGGTCTCGAGGGCGCGCTGACGCGCCGGGCCGGTGATCCCCCGGAGGACGACATGCTTCGCATGCACCCTGCGCTGCAGCTCCGTGCGCCAGTCGTGCTCCGTAACCGGTTTAGATGGGCCGGTGAGCGGGAGGGCGTTGCGGAGGTCGTCGAACGAGTGGCTCAGGAACAGTTCGCGCCAGAGGAATTGGTCATCGGACTCGTAGACGAGCTTGTAGGCGCCCTGGCACGTCGCTGCGAAGTTCTGGAAACGGTGTCAGTCCCGCCGAACGAGTGTTACCTTCGAATCAGAAGGCGTACCGCGACGTCGCGAGGCTCGCAGAAGAGCAGAATGCGTTCGGCAAGCTCTGCGGGCAGAGAGTGGAAGGGCGAAGCCGACATGGCCGTGAGGTGGAAGGGGTCCGTCATAATTGATATGAATGGCAGAATTCGGGGAGTTATATCTCGGCCAAACTCAGGTATTGGTAATCGTGGTGAGGCCGTGCCTGCAACTGATACCGCTCATCGGATACGTTCACTTGAGTCCGCGGAAAGACAGGTGGGTCGGACGCATGCAGCCTGCAACCGTGAGCGAAAGCCCTGGTGAGGAGCAGCTGTGCTGAGCGAGTGAGTCGGCGTCGTGGGGGAGGACCCAGCTGCAATGTCCGAGCGCAGCGCATGGTTGAACATACGGTCCGGCAGGCGCCTAGCAGCTGTTTCTCCCGTGCGCATCATTAATTGCGAATGGCAGATCACACGCTGTACTGCACACAGTATATGCACCGTTTCTTTCTGAGCAATTGAATATTGGGATGCGTAAAAAGAGGTCTGGGTTTGAGACCGATATAGAATCTTAGGGTGGTGCTCTAAAAATGTTTCTATTTGATTTGATCTGAGACAGAGATTGCTTTACGATGTTTGATTCTTTGCACATTGTTCGGGCTATCTGTGAAAGGCACAGAGAAAATGTTTACAGTCTATTGGCAAGTACTAGTGGTCCTTTAAACATTACCACTATGGCATTCACAATTCAATTCGGGTGCTTACTTCGAGCAATCGGTCTTGGCGCTTGCACCACAACGAAGTGAACTAATCCGTCACTGCCGGCGCCAGTACGGTTCTGTTGATCCATTGAAGACGCTATCTTCGGATGAATGACCTCTCTCCCGCCGCCCAAGTTGACCGAGATTCGGAGTCTCAGTCATGCATCTTAGCTTCTGCTTCTTCGTACATTTAATCGGAAGGACAGCCTTCTGATGAACAAGTTCAATGCATTCGACAACATCAATTGGACGCGCTGAAACACAAGAATCATAAAAAAGACAAGGATACAGTGCAGAGCCCGCGGAGGCTCGAAGCTTTGTCTCGTCTGCCCACGGGAAAATATAGCGATGGCGCGCCGTTCAGATGGCACATGAAGTTGCCTACCAGACAGAATGCGGATGATTGCGCTGGGCCGGGGTGGTCGAAACCTTCACCTTATTGCCGACTGGAGGTTAGACGATGGCCGAGTCCATAGAATACTTATGGCATGATCAAGCGGATATACTTAGCTCTCCGTGCCTCACAACGCCGCGGTGGGCGCGTGGACGTGACTCACCGTCAAACGATGGACCTGTCATAGCGGGGGCCCAAATACACACGTTCCTTTCTGGCAAGTCTGCTCACGATCGTTATGAGGATTTTGAAAGTATCGAAGCCCAGTACCGTAAACAATATGCGCTGTCTTATTCCATACAGTACAGCGACACCAGGAGACAACATTCATTATCGCTGGCGGTTCATCACGGGCTCTATCCACACTGGCGGATGATCATGTCATATGTGCTATGGCAACATGTGGGGACCGTTCTAATCTGGTGAGATGTACAGGCGATGCAATCGCATTTCCCACCGTATATATTCGCTGGATCCAATTGCGAAGCCCTCGACATGTCAAATCATTCGGATTGATATCGAAGACGTGCAGTCTCATTCCACTTCTTCTACGGTGCCGGTTGTATGCGTAAGAATCCCCAGATCGGCACATCAGCGAAGACGGCCAGAATTGTACGGCCCTCTGACAAACTGGTTTGATCCGCGCTTAGCGTGAGTCCTGATCATGTACTAGATGTCTGGATGGCACAAGGATGTTGACCTTTATATGACCTCCTCGTGACAGTGTTGCCATTCTTAGCTACTGTCATGTCTCCGGTCGAGCAAAACAATGCTGCCCCTTCTGTTGCGACTACTTGGCTCGAACGCCTGGAAGCTGCAAGCGTGGCCGGCAATGTAGAGGCGTTTGTCTGTCTCTGGGTCACAGATGGTGGCTGAGAGGTATAACCGCTCCATTAATAACAGAGCTAAGCTGACTGCAGCCTAAACAGATTTGTTATGCTTCTCATGGGATCTTCGATGCCTCAACGGACGCGAGAAGATTACCTCATACCTTGTCGAACCCTCTGGAGAGAATGAGACCACCAGGCTGTCACTCGCATGTCTGTACGACTTCCGTGTGGCGTCTGCTTCGACGCTGGGCCCTCCATTGTTTTCTATCAATCCGTACAACCCGGCTGCTCGTGGCGTGCAGGGAAACTTTGAATTTGTTCTTGCCTCCCCGCCCGGTAAAGGCCGGGGATTTCTGCGTCTCATTGAAGAATCACCCTCAGAGTGGAAAGCGACGACTGTCTTGATGTGCATGGATGATATAACAGGCCATGAAGAATCGCGGACGAGACCGCTAGGATTTTATCCAGATCTTTCTACTTGGGATGAAGTACTTGCACGGCGAGCCGCTGCAATTTCGCATGATCCCACGGTCCTCATAGGTGTGGTCTGCTCCTTAATATGCTTGCTGGAATGCTCATGCTTGATGTCGGCGTCGTAGCTGGTGACGGGCTTACAGGTCTCACCCTGGCCGCTCGGCTGGGCAGGATGGGTATAGGTGCTCTCGTCGTGGAAAAGGATGAACACATAGGGGATGTTTGGAGAAAGAGGTTCGCTGACGTCGCAGACTTTGACCGCTGTCGACGCTAACATTCAAGCATGCAATCAGACACCCGAACTTGCATCTCCACTCCCCTGCACATTATTGCTCAGGTAACAGACCCGCCCTTCACTCGTTCGCCACATCTCACGGGACCTTCAGTGCTCTATCATCCATATCCGTGAGTTGTTGACCGCGCAGGACATACTGCATGCGCTCATCGACATGAAGAAAAACATTCCCGAAATTTATCTCCAAGAATAAGCTCGCTGACTTCCTCGAAGCGTACGCTACTGGCGAAGACCTCGTCATTTGGACGTCTAGCAAGCTCCTGCCCACTCCGAAGTACGACGAGGTCACCAAACGCTGGACTGTCACCATCGATCGCAAAGGTGAAGAGACGATCGTCAGACCGAAACACATCATTTTGGCCACTGGGATTGGGAAGCCGCACGTACCGCACTTCCCCAACATGAGTCAGTTCAGGGGGGCCTGTATATCATTCGCACCAGCATCGGGATGCGTCTCGTTTCAAGGGAAAGCGGGCTGTAGTAATTGGTGCGGTACGTAGTGTTCAAGGACTCTGCGTGATGGGAACGTTTTTCATGCTCACGAACAGTGTAACGCGGCTGCGGATCATCTGCATCGATTTCGTGCACAATGGTGCAGAGAGCGTACGCCGCCTTATCTTCTTCCCCTCATGAGTCCACATTGACGCCTGGACACTGCAGGTGACGATGATCCAACGCAGCGCGACATGCGTCACCGCGGGGAGCACCACGGACAAGCTCGTATACAGTGTCACATACAACGAGAAATTCGACATCGAAGACGCGGACTTTGCGAACCAGTCAATGCCGCTGCGCTTTGCGCTCAAGCTGGCCGCGGCGGGCGGCACCGCGCGCCAGAAAGCAATAGATAAGGAGCTCTTTGAGGGCCTGGAAAAGGCTGGCTTTCGCCTGACATGGCAGCTGGAGGAGGGCGGGCCGGAGGTAGGCGTACTGGGCTTCGTGGCGGAAAGGCTTGCGGGGGGTTCGCGTGAGTAGCCCTTTTCTCCGCTGGCTTCCATTCTCATCCACTCACTGAGCAGTCACAGTGATGGACTGGGGATGTGGCCAGCTCATAATCGATGGCAAGGTTAAGGTGAGGGAAATCTGGAATTACTTGAGAAAGCCGACATGACTGCGCACGATTGTGAATTAGGTTAATCACGGCAATGTCAATGGGTTAGATGAACAGAACGCGCTGTTCTTAGATGGGTCGAGCATCCCCGCAGACGTAGTTGTCCTCGCGTAAGTCTGTCCTTTCGTCCTTCTGCACGTACCTCACCGTTGCCGCTTTTCGGCACGGGTTATCAGCCCGCCATCGCCAACGTTATCGACCTCTTCGGGCCTTCGATAATGTCTAAGATTGGGCACGAGGTGTGGGGGCTCGATGACGAAGGCGAATTCCGAGCATGCTACCGACCGTCGGGGCAGCCCGGGCTCTGGATCGCGATGGGTACATTTCAACATTGCCGGTTCCTCGGGAAGAGGCTTGTAAGTGCATGGTCAGCATGTGCACTTGTCCATCAGGCTGACGGGTGTTCAATATCATAGGCGTTGCAGATCCAGTCGGAGGAGCTTGGGTTGAAGTAGTATGAGAGAAGCAATATCGACTATATATCAAAGTAGCAGTGAATTGTGGCAAGTGCTCTGGGATTTTCGCATGTATGTACAATATTCGGACTTGCTGTCGAGCAGCTCAGATAAATTTTAGCCACGAGTGTCTAACCCAACCAACAGAGGCATCGCCCGTGCCACTAGCATGCTGTAACTCGTTGCAAGTGTTGAACAAATGCGCAGAGAATTCTGATGAGGGCGGTGTGCTAAATTGAGCTCATATAAATGAATTTCTGACTAGTCAAACCCCACCACCAGAGTTCTTTGCATGACAAAGCTTACCTGCACTTTTCAGGCTCAGCAAGGCCGACACATGTCTAGTTAGATCTAGAATTTGCAACACGTTACAGATGCTTATTACAAGGTGGGCGTTGACGTAGTGTTGAGGGAGAACGAAGTGGAAGTCTGCGCTTTCTCAAAACATCAGTATGTCGCGATTCATGGTGTGCATGATTCTTCCGATGCAGAGAGTTCACTGTAGCGTTCTTTCATTGCAGATGACATGACTATTGCGCGAGGGCAGAGGTCTCTGTCTATAGCTGTTGGCCAAGAGACGAAGCTACCTGTACAATATACAGACTCAAGCGCGTCTCATGAACAGCTGGAGGAAGAAAATACATTTCCTGCGCGACGGCACTTGCTACCGTCACGGAAAGCCCGCAACATATGCCGTTTATCTATGTTAGCACATCCATTTCATCACAGTTAATTAACACTATCGTAAGTATCGTGCGCACATTAAGTTTAGAATGATATGCAGCACAGTCAAGGACAAGCCGCAATACCAAGGAGACGTTTATGGAGAGGGAGAGAGCAGGATGGGAGAGGAGAGACAGTCATGGCTATTGCTCGTGGCCGCCACTTCTCTCTGTGATACTTGCTGCCGGTGTTTCCGTCACCTGCCCATCGGCTCTTGCGTGCCCGTTCTCACTGGGGCTCCGTACTTCGGGAACAATATTGCCATTGCCGGAAATGGGGGAAGTTGTTTTGACAACAGCAGAACCGTTCATCTTCTCCGAGATGGTGGGCAGCGCGCCAATAGATCCCCCTGGGCTCAGCGCACGGCCGCGACTTTGACTCCGGCTACGACTCCGTCTTGCGCTATCCTGAGATGGCCACGGAGATGTATCCGGAAGGGCATGACGGTCGCCAGCGGCGACGATGCGCTCTGCCTCCTTGAAATACGGAGTCCAGTCGGTGTAGTCCCGACGGATCTCAATGTAATCTGTCGCAAATTCTCCGATCTACAAAGAGAGGGACACGCGCCGAATAGTCAGAACTTTGGCAGCGGTGTATACATGGAGAGACAAGCGTACCTGTGCGTCGTCCATACCCATGACTTCGTCATCTGGAGATGCCCGGAGACTCAACATCGGAATGAAGTCTGTGACTTTGGCGAGGAACGCTGTCACGACAAAGGAATACCCCACGACAGCGCATACATATGCAAACTGAATGTAAAGTTGCTTCCAGTTGCGGTTGAGCCACCCGCCATTCACCCCCGTCGTGATCCCGTCTAACTCGATGAGCTCCCTATCCGCGAAGAGGGCGTTCAACATCAAGCCGACGATCCCACCTACGGCATGTTCGGCATATAGATCTTAAAGCAGGGCATCAAGATAAGTGCTACCACACCAATATCAGAACGAACGAGCGTACCCAATGCGTCGTCGATGCGCAGGAAGAACTTTACTGCAGCGCTTGTCAATGAATGCAAAATGGGCTCAGAGCGAGGAGAACGTACTCTTCGTGCTATAATTGGAGCAAATGCCGACAACGATTCCCGTCACCAGAGATGCCCACTGCGGCATGTATCCGCAGGTCGGCGTGGCCGCGACCAGGCCCGCGATGGTCCCCGAGCAAAATCCGACCATCGTGAACTTGCGCTCTAAACGGTAATCGAGCAGACACCAGACGATCCCACCCATAGCAGCGGCGATCATCGAGTTCCATATCGCGAGCACAGCGCGGAGGTTCGCTCCGAAGGCACTTCCTCCGTTGAAGCCTAGCCAGCCAAACCAGAGCATGAACGTACCCATGCAGACCATCGAGACGTTGTGCGGTCGGAAGTTGAGCAACTCTCGTTCGCTCCGTCGGCCGAGGACCCAGGAATATGCCAGACCGGACACACCGCTTCCGATCTCGACGGGTCCGCCACCTTGTAAAAATGTGGGTTGTGTGTTTACAAACGCAATCAACGACAAAACGCACCGGCAAAGTCCAGAACACCCCACTTGCAGGCCCACCCATTCTGCCCCCATATCCAGTACGCAATAGGGCAGTAGACGATCGTCATCCAGACGAAGCCGAATATCATAGCGGGCAGCACACGCCCTCGCTCAGCAAGAGCGCCCATCAGGATAGCCACTGTCACGCATGCGAACTCCATCTGGAAGAAGCTGTACAATAGCTCTGGGATGAGTGGCGATCCAGGACTTGGGTCCGTCAGCACTTTGCGCAGTGCAAAACTCCTCAAGTCGCCGATAAAGCCATTTGTGGCGCTCGGGGAGAACGCGAGTGAATACCCCCAAAACCACCATTGGAAGATCACTACAGCGTTACTTGCAGCACATGCCCACACGAGGGTCAATGCACTTTTCCGCCGTGACAGGCCAGAATAAAGGAAGGCTGAGAGATAATGTCACGCTTATGTTCAGTTCAGCGACATGCGATGGAATAGACGTACCAACGCCAGGGACCATGAACGACACCAGCATTCCACAAACAGCTATGAATGCAACATCGCCTCCTTGAAATCTGCTCAACAAGATCTGTTGGGGGTACCAATCGAGCGTATATTACGGAGACACGTACTGATCATTCGGGTTATCGTCGCCTGAAGGAAAGCAAAATGTCAGCCGATGATGGGATGAACATTACAGGCAGGTCACCTACGTCTGAAGAGCGCTCCCACTCTCTGAGCAAAGTTGTTGCCCTGAATACATGAGTGAATGGCATTTAGCACCGGATCATTGCACGATGATCGGTAGAACGGATATATGGGAAACTTGCGAGGATGTTACGTCAGAACCTCATGGAGCTCCATGGCTCCAAGTTATGAGCGCTGGGGCACAGAACGAGCTGGCTACAGATCCGCTGAAGAAACCACAGTAGCAAGCTGGGTGTCAAGCCTCGCCGTCGACAAGATAGCTCCGTGATGGCTCTAGCAAAGAGTGCTGCAAGCGATATGCGTCGCAAGGTCGAGAGATAAGGGGCAACGCTGGGGAGATAACAGAGTGACAAGCCATTTAGGCATGGTGGAAAGGTAACATTTCCACGCTTCTTGACACACGAGAGTCGCCGGAGTGATGATGCCGCATCAGGCAGGCGCTGTAGATGGGGCTTGTCTGCACGCTTTCGGCGAGTCGAGCACACGACAGCGTCGACGTACCAAGTCAGACGACCAACGATGGCCCGAACCAAGATGTGTAGCAATCCATCTCGTGTCTGCTATCGTATAGTGCGCGGCGATCTTGCCAGGCTCCCCGTATCTCGCTGATTGCACCTTGTGGGACGAGCTAACCAGAAACAGTGGACGACTCACCACGGAGCTGTCATCGCCTACTATGAACGCGTCAGATACATTCGAGAATTGCATCCGATATCCGCTTGAGGATAACAAGAATCGCTGTCCGTCTGTCGGTCGTTCCTAGGGGGCGTCCTGGTAAGCGCCAGGAGTCTTTCAAGGATGCTGGTAGATGGTGAGACTGGAGAAGAGGTCGTCCAACGAGACGCCTTCGAGGAGTAAGCGGCGGGTCATCCCGATGGCTGGCGAGCCGGGTACGATATTTTGCGTGGCGGCTGACTCTGGCTGCATGGAGAGGCCGGTAATAACCGACCAAACGCGTCCAGCCAATTTGCGTGCCACGTTTCCTGTTCTGGAACCCGTTATCGCAACCGCGCCCAGCCTGGGACACAGCGCTCGGCCATCGTGGGGGAAGCTACGACAAATAGTCGTCGACTTTGCGGTCGGTCCTGTGTCGAAGTCATGGCAAAATTGATTGACATGATGGGAGAACAAAGGCGCCTATCAAAGGATTAACAATCTCCGTTGGACAAGCGCCGACCGCTCCAGCTTATATACAAAGTAAATGAAATCACGCCGGCAGTCCGCGAAAAATGCTCAAATCGACGACAGGCATACCGCTATATCTCCAATCGCGCTCGGTCGACATGAGTATGTGAGCATTTTCTGCTCTCAGCTGCGCTCCTGGCAGCAATTACTCAACCTTCGCGCACTGTCACGACGCGTCAGGGACAAAAACAGAGTGACGCTGACAAATCGAGTTTATATCTGGCCTTTGTGTATATGTAGGTACGGAACCAAAGGTAAGCAACAGGTTCGACCGCGGTTATGCCAAGGGATGGGAACACTTGTCTACCATGCAGAATGTTTGCCAGTTGGGTGGTAAACTTTAATCAAAGTTCGTGCGAGCGAATCGGGTAGCGCCGGCGAGATGGCACGCGTCCGAATCCAGAGAGCCAATGTTCTTGCTCGGAAACCTACGCCACAAACGCGTTCGAGCGCCGCATTTATTGTGCTTCTTTTCCCCACCCACAAAAGGCGTGACTCGAACGAGGGCATTGTCAACGCACTGAACGACATCGTGATCTTACGTCTATCATCAGTCTCGTCATGTCGGACGATGCCAAAACAGCACTCGATTTGAAGGCAGAAGGAAACGCGCTCTACATAAAGCAAGACTACGCCGCAGCGTATAAGAAATACTCAGACGCGATTGCGATCGATGACAAGAATGCTGTTCTATATGCAAACCGTGCTGCGTGCTCTGTAGGGCTGAAACGGTGAATTCACGTACCTGACAGTCTATCAACTCGCCGTCTCACTTTTAATGCAGGCTCTCGGATGCAGTCGCTGATGCACAAAAGGTGATCGGGTTCGCACTTGTAGTCGATAGCGGGACATGCGATGACGATCTCATCGATACAGGCAACTGACATCGACCCAAGCTACGCTAAAGCATGGGCGCGCTTGGCTACAGCACAAGATGTTTGATTTCTGCCTCATATACTTCCTGGAGCAAGCTCATCACACGTCGTTTCTATCTAGGCTCTAGGACACTTCGAAGACAGCGTGAAATCTTGGAAAAAGGCACTCGGAGCACTGCCTGCTGAGAACATGAGCGCTGTTGAAGTCAAACAAAAACAACATTATGAAAGCGAACTACAGAACACGGTTGCTCGGACCAAACCTCCAAGTGCCGCAGATCAACTCGCAGATCGACTTACCTACACAACTTCGTTGGATACAACGCCGTGGGCTCGTGCGAAAGCCATGCTGCCTGAGCTGGAGAGAAGGGCCAGCGAGACGGCGAACAGCAGCGTGAGGTCTATTCAACGAAAGATTACCGAGCCTACTTTGATGTTCTAATATCTAGGCTTGGGCGATTTTGGGGGCAGCAACGGTGACTCTTTGAATTAAATGTCAGTTTTGACAAAGCTGACGAAGGTATCACAGGATTGGGAAAGTGGCCTATCGGGTTTGAAGCAGCTGAAGAAGTTTCAAACTGCAGCCGGACCGGGAATTGGAGGAATGACTAATGTAAGCAACTGCTCAGATAGCAGTCAGTTGACAAATATAATTCTTCCCAGGTTCTGAGAGATCTATCAAATGCCCTTCTCAGAGACCCTAGAATCTTCCACATTGATAGTCCTACTTTTCTGCAGATGTACAATGATCAAGGTTTCGTCGTCCTCTAAGCACTGCTGCACCGCAATTCATTCTGACTCAGAGTTTCAGTGATGTTCGAGGCACAAAAAGACAGAGCTTGGGTGACTGGGGATGCACAGGAGATCATTGCTGATGCCCCAGAACGGCAACGTAAGGAGGGTTGGACTCCGGTTCGCATGGCTATCACAACGACTGTCCGGTAGGTGGCGTTTGGTTCTCACATTCATTGGACTCATAGAAGCGGTAGCGCTTGGATAATGCATGCATTCGTAATGTTGAACATGAAAGACGACGTCGACGGTGCGCTCAAGCTCTATACGCAAGTTCTTGCGGTGTTACAATGGGGAAGGCAAGCTTGGCGTGACGTGAAGAAAGACGACAGAGGTGTTATCTTTGAGGACACGTTTCTCCGGGGTGTCCGTTCTCTATACATGGAAGCGCTCATGACAGTCCGTGTCCCCCATTATCCTTGACGTTTCACATGTTTCACGTTTGTCTTTTAAAGGCGTGCGAGCGGGCCTCCAGTAGAGATTCGGAGGATCTATTGAACACCCTCCTGGAAGAAGCGCAAGACATACTGCGTGACACCAGCCCGCTCGAAGCTGCGGTGCCCAAAGGGGAGTCCTATGACTGTGGGTTCCTTTTATCTTTCGTATTCTACCCTAGAGGTCATGCATTGTCGTAAGTTGCCCAGTCCGCTTACTAAAACACCACGACTGCTCACCCATTTACAGGATGGTCGGTTTCTATCACAATCGGATCGCTCGTCAATTCGGAATGCGTAAAGATGCCCCATCTGCCCAGGAGCATTTTGCTAAGGCGGCCAACGCATATCTCGAGGCTGCGTTGATGTTCCCTGAGGACGACGAGATGCATGCATGCAAGTTCCTTCACGCACGATCTCCGGAGTTCCTCGCTGACAACATGTAGCAGGGTTCCTCCATGTTGGGCTGGAAGCACTATTCTTGTGCGGTACACCCATTAGGGATCTGCTGCCCGTCATGAAGAGAATCCGACTAGCCCTCCCCAAAATGAAGGCAATATGGGAGCATTCTAGCATGGCCCAGGGCGGAAGGGACAAGGCACTACAAAAGGATGTATGGGGTGAGGAGGATCTTCTCAAGGCGTTGCAGGAAGGCAGGTTCACGCTGGATGACATGATCATGCCCGAAGCACCGCAACCACGCTAAGTGTGACCTCGCTGCTGCTGCTAGCTTGCTATCCAGATATTGGCTACATTTCGATCTGCTCTCGTTCTTGTATGTTGTGACTGCTGTATTTGTTGACTCCCTTCTCTCCTGCATTGAATAACAGTGTAATGGTTGATTGATCGTTGAGCATCCTTCGGTCACCCAGTGCCCATTAATAGCGCTACTCAAGCACCCGCGTAGCGGCGAAATATGCCGAGCACTAGCGCTGTCACGGTGCCGGGTGGAGGAAAGCAAACACACACACTTGACGGCTCCATTTGCTCAATACTATGGCTGCTTTTTCCAAGCACGCTCCATCAACTGTCTGTCATGGACTCTTGAGACCAATTGTACCAGGATCCTTACCTTGACGATCCTTGAAAATTTCTCTAGGAGCTTTCAGCGAGGTACCTTTGCCATCGACCGACGTCAACTGTCATCAGATTTTGCGCCCACAATTGTGTCAGCGAGGTAGTAGAGTCTGCAACGACTCCGAGATGGTGCTGGCAGGGGCCACTGGTGGCGCGTTCAGGGCCATTCCTCATGCCACAGACGCGTTCGAGCATTGTCGCACTATTACGCTTCTTTGACGACACATCTGACCTGAACGGGGCGATCACCAACACACGATGCTGCAGCACTACTACCGTCTTAGCCTGTCGGTCTTGTCGGTCTTGGTGATGTCAGACAGGGTCAAGAAAGCGTTTGACCTGAAGGCCAACGATAACAAGAATGTCTTATTGTACGCTGACCACCTATTGGGATTGAAAGAATGAGCATTGCGCGTTTGACAGTTTGCCAATCGTCGATTTCACCTTTGTGCCGTTTCTCAAATGTGGCGGGTTCATATTAACCCATGAATGCATGCAACCAATATTGATCCACTGGCAGGATAGGCCAAAGCATGAGTGCCTTGGCCACAGCACAAGACGTTCCATTTCCGCTTTTTACCCCCTTGGTGACATCTAGTTCTCCTGTAGGTTCTGGGGGACTTTTGGCCAGTGTCAGGTCTCAGCAAAGCACATTCTATGCATTACCTGCTGAGAGTTTGAGTATGGCGGAAATCAAGCAAAAAGGGCACTATGAAAGTAAGCGGAGAAACTTCTATGCTCGCTTCAAACCAACTTTGATATCGCTGCTGCTGTTGCTGCTGCTAGCTCGGTTTCGAAAGTTGGCGGTAATATAACTTCTCCCATTCTTATCCGTTACGACTGATATATATATGTACGTCCTGCCTTGCGATGAATGTGGTGGAAAGCAATCGGGAGTTATTCTGACCATCTACGATGCAAGCGTCCATAAAGTTCGACCGTCGGCAAATGCCGCACATGTACTATGGAGTCTATAAAAGAATTTTTACCCCTCAGAGTTTGACCAACACGCTTTCCTGTCCTGCCTCGCTGGTCTCTATTCAGCCCATGGGCGGTCGAGGGCCTCGAACAGGTGCTTTCCCCTTCTGTAAAGTACCTACATGGGTGCTCCAGACAGTGAAGGGGCGGTTTGACGTGTGAGAGTGAGGCTTCGCTGCAATGCGATGCGGCGGGCCTTGGTGTTGGGTTGTCAGCTCTTCGGTCCTATCTGTGGATTGCGGAGCCTAGACGGCACCGAACAGAGTATGCAGGTCGACTGTTCACGGCGCGAGATATCTCAATGTATCTGTACTATCGCGAGTCCCAAAGATCAACATTGCCATACGGTACCCGGGACATTATACCTACAAGTGCTTGCAAAGTATAGAGAAAATGAAAAACTGTCGATTACTACAGTAAAGGAACCAATTGATCCCTATCTCATCTCGTGGCCGACTGGGCAGTAGCCGGTAAATTTCCAAAGTAACTCTGCGAGGAATAAGCGGGGGTAGCGCTGCCGGTCCCAGGCGTGGATGGTCGCGGCATAATAGGCGTGCTCGAACCCCCCGTACCTGAGCGAAGATGTGCAGGCAACGTTGGCGCAGTGTAGCCGCTTTGCCCAGCCGCGTACGTGCCCGATTGGTAGTTCTTCGTCCCAGCAGCTACACTCGCGACAGTGTTAGCCACAGCACGCTGCGGCTGTGATTGCTGTTGAGTTGTCGACGCGAAAAAGCTCGCGTAGTTGGCGGCCACGTTCGTTGGCGAGGCCGCCTGCTGAGGAGTGGCGCGGCCTGACGTTGAGCCACCAGTCGTGCTGCCAGGCTGGTTCTGCTGGTAATTGTACCATGAGCCATATCCGTACTGGCCGCTCGCGTTGTACTGGGAGCTCGGATAATGTGTACTTGGGGCCGTCTGTCCCTGAATTGTGGGGTAGTTCGAGTAATAGCCGCTCGCCTGGCCAGGAGTGTACGTCCCATAACCTCCACGGTATTGCGACGGATAGTTGGGATAGTTGTACCCTGCATACGGCGTAGTCGAGGTTTTCGTGGGTAACGTAGTGGCCGCAGCAGCGGCTGTTGCTGTTGTCGCAGGCGACACAGTGACACCAGGCTTCAGCTTGACCGTTGTGTCATCCTTGAGAGCAGTGGTGTGACCCGCCGGCAGCGTCCCATACCAGCCCTGGGTCGCTCCGATGGGCAGGGTACGCTGGAGAGCGTGCAGGACAGACGGAGGCGGAACGAGCGGGGGCTCTTTCCCATCGTCAGAGGACGAGCGGGGCCGCAATGAGGCCAGCAATGTCAACGAATCTATGATGGCTTGGGCTGAGTGGTGTGAGAAGCACTATTCATGATGAGTGCATGAGGAACAACGTACCCGTCGTCCACTCCTCTGACCCTTCCTCTACGGTGCTCGACACGCCTCTCTCCCTTCCGAGTCGCTCCCTTTGCATCCTGTGTAGCCTTTGCAACGCTCTTGCATTCTTGTCCAGTAGCTGTTGCACGGCCTCCTCTAACTCCAAACTGCCCAAAGCAGACTTAATTGCTGCTACTTCATCACGAGGTAACAATGACTCCAGCGCTGTATCAAGCTCCTCCTTCTCCTCTGTCCTGTGTTCGTCGCTTTGGCCCTCGGTAATGCGGCTCGACTCCACGATCACGGATGGCGGAAGAGCCTTTTGCTTGCCCTTGACCAGACTGCGCAGACGTGTCCTCTCCTCCCGCTGCCAGATGACTTCGCCGAGGGCATCCCGTCCGACTTCCATACCATCCTGATCGAAGGATGGAGCGAAGCTCGCATATGGTCCGTAGTCAAGGAATCGCCCGCAGCTGACACGGCGCGGCCCAGGCAGCTGATTCAATGCTGCGTTACTTCGTCTGGGGGCGTATGCTGCGAGTGTCTTTTCCGTCTTCGTCGTCGAGGTCGAGGCTGAAGGAAGTATCGCTGCGAGCTCGGCGTAGCCCGCGGGCAAGTCCTTCAACGCTTTGTCGTCTGCGAAAGCAGGTGTAAAATCCGAGTTCAACGACGTCCACCAATCACCCGTGGGCAGTCGCTGCACAAGAGCATATTTGCGCTTTCGAGCGAGCGTAGGCGATGCCGAGGCGGTCTTGGCGCTTTGTGGTTCATCAACATCTGTTGATGGACTGAAGAGAGTCGGGAATATACTCTCCACGTCAAGTACTTGAGGCAAGGAGTGGATAGAAGCAGAGTCGAGGAGCGAAAGCGCAAGGTTGCAGAACCGGAGCTGCTGCGCTACGGTGGAAGAAGGTAACGAGCGGGGATGCGAGGATATGGGGAAGAGATGCTGCACGGCGGACTGGGAGACGATGCCTTTAGGCCATACTTTCTAGTGACTCACAAGTATGATACTTACGCGGAGAACGCGCAGAGGATAGCGAGAGGGATTCTTCAGTAGCGCGCGGAGAGAATAGGTTTGCGACGTTGCGGATGTACTGGCTGCAGATTCTGTCGACGCCGACTCCAGTGTTTCTGCTGATAGAGGGAATACGCGGTCGAGAAGGCCCTGGGTATCGATACTTCGGAGAATCTCAGTCCTACCCTGGTGAACAATAGTGCTAAAACTCACACTTCAAGAACGTCCAGGATCTTCTGCGCATCTGAGGCATCAATCGCTTTATCACCGCTACCAGTTGACGACGTCTCTGAAACGCCTGGCTGGGGGCCTTCTGGTTCTGGGCTGCCGTCGATGCGCGGTTGCTTTGGGACGGAGGGGTCATCGTTGTCAGAATTGCGCTTCCGCTTTTTTGAGGCTGTTTTGCGGGGCGAAGCTGGAGGCTCCTGAAGTTTGTCCTTGTCAGCTTGACCGCTCGAACGAGTAGCACGGGCCATTCTGCGAATAGTGGGCAAGAGACGCTGGGCTGGAAGGCAGACGCGACTGTGGCGACTCGCGAGTTGCACAAAACCTCGACGCGTCCGGTCAAAGGTCGTGTCGTGACGCTCTCGTCGAAAGTAGGAGGCGCCAAAATCATCTCAGTCACTTCAGCCAATCGGAGCTTGAACCTCACCTTACTGTTCCTTAGCTTAAATTCAAACTCCGCCTCTAGCCTTGGTTGTGTTCCGTCCTCCATCAGCTCGACATGCCCTTCAGGCTCCCTCCTGCAACAAAGCCGCTTATGCGCGCATCGCTCTGCTCTCGACCCGCCAATGGCCACATTGCGTTTATTCCGCAGATCAGGAAACTGGTCTTTGAATATTGCGATAAATGGCCATCATCAGCTAATACCCGGACCTACATTCGCGATCATCTGGAGAAGCTTGCCCGCGCCAACCCTCACGCCGAGGTTGTTGTCAAGCAGCGCAACCAAAAGGAACCTGTCGTCCGTGGGTTCTACAGTACGTATTCCCTCTAACGCAGATAGAACACATTGTCAGCTGATGTTCGTCAGTAAACGGCAGGGATAAGGTCATCTCGCTTAAAGGATTCGAGGTCACCGGAATTGAGAAGAAGGTTCAACTACTCCTTGATTCTTCGGGTGCGAAGATCAAACCCCTCAAGCGGAGAACAGTGGAGAGCACCACAGAAGCTGCAAGGGGTATCTGGAGTGGTCTTCATGTCGATCAGCCCTTCAAAATCTAGCATTGCTGCACTGGAAGCTCGTAGGTTCAGCGAGTCTCGGCTGACGCAAGGATGGCCATATAGACTCTGAGGGGGTGCGTGACATGACTCAATCTCTAGGCCGCACTGCATAATCTAACCAAGACACTCGTTAATCGCCTCAATGATGGATGTTCTGTAGGGCAGCACGAAGTACAGGTGGATGTCGAGACCTCCGCATGCAACGAATTGGCTGATAGCGTTCGTGTATGTGGCAGAAATTTCTGTATGAGATTTCCCGGGCTTTGTCTTCACTTGTACTGTACTATGCATTGTTATGCTACATCTCATTAGCTCTTCCCGGCATACCCGGTGAAGCTTGACCGACTCTCCAATTGAACGGAAAGCTCCGATGCATCTCGCGTATAGTGCGCACCACCTAGTCACATTGGTCCGAACATTATAGCCCCGCCATAGATCATACAATTCCTTATCCGTGGTAGAAATGCGCGGTCTCACGAAAGGAGTTGAACTGCTAAACAGAATTCTCACAATTGGATGAGACGTAGGTTTTGAAACTGGCCAGCAATGGGAATAAAC
This sequence comes from Laetiporus sulphureus 93-53, assembly GCF_001632365.1. Taxonomy (NCBI): domain Eukaryota; kingdom Fungi; phylum Basidiomycota; class Agaricomycetes; order Polyporales; family Laetiporaceae; genus Laetiporus; species Laetiporus sulphureus. Next base: position 154,436 of record NW_024468530.1, on the reverse strand, counting down.
TTCCAAATGTGGCAACAAGTTACTATATTCGGACAGATCAGAGCGCTTGACTTCTATTTTTGGCGGCGCTTGCCAACGGCGGCACACGTAGTATCAGTTTGATACTTTCAATGCTGGTTGAAGTGCATTTTATCGTGGTAATAGTCCTGGATTCACTTAGAAGATGCATTTTGACCTAACAAGCCTATCCTAGGGTTGAAAATGCTCGTCCGTCAAATTAGCCACTGGACAAAAGTGGCGGTGACTAGGTGGCACGCACCGTACCTGGTCTATGTTCTGCCACAGTCCTCTTCGGAGGCCCGGTCTGCGGAAGACTACATCTAAGATGAGTGTGCCTCATGGCTGATCATGCATGCACGTCTTCTGCATGTTATCCCATCCGGCCGAATGATGACTGGCTCGTGCGACTTATCTTCCGAGCCGTGACGCAAGGCAAGCGCAGGCTGTTCCTACACGTGTAGAAAATGCAAGACGCTTGGGTGGATGCGCTCTCACTCATCAGCTCCTCTCTCGCCTTCACCCTCCCATCCCTTCTGTGACTGGCGTCCTCCACTCAAGTGCACTCTAATCTCGTCGCGTGTCCGGAGACAATGCAGCGTCAGCGTGACTACACTTGCATTTCTCGCTGCGACAGCCAGATCTGGCGCGACTGGCTCCAATCCGAGCAGGCCGTGAACGTGAGCTTCGCAATTACAGACTCCACGGTTCTCGCATTTACGATCTTCATTGTAGTCTTCTTGGAGCCTCTCATCGGCCACTCTCTCGGATGACCCGGTAAGGATTGTGACTGTGGCCTCAAGAACTCCATCCAGCTAAATGACCCATGATATAGCACGCAACCCCTGAGCTCAAGGACGTCGTCAACAGACCATCTCCAATTACGTATTCACTCGTGCGTCGCTGACAGAGACTCTCATCGTACTGTGTGGACTCACTGGTATGTAGACGCCGCCGTCACCCGGGTCCCCACTCAGTGCCGAGTGTTCGTTGTCGCAGTCATCAATAGAGACGGAGTCGGACTACGATGAATTGCCTGAAATACCCTTTATCTCGTCGTCGTCGCTACGATACCAGACTCCGTCGGGTCGGCCATCTGTTCATGATCGACGTGGAAATGAGGACACCAACAGCGAGCGGTCGTTCTGGGCGGCCCTCGTTCATGCCAGTGCCTCACATTTGACAGATGGGAGTGAAACAGTGGTGGGGGCGATGGGCGAAGGCCTGTACAGGTTTAGGAGGCAACGCGCTGCATCCATATCTTCGGACATGTCGTCCCGTACAAGGCCAGCGCCGGCGAAGTCCATCTTGTCGTCAAGCTCATCCATCAGGACAAGAACCGGACGCTCGCCTCCTTCGGTCAAATTCCTCGACATGCCGACCATCCACTATGAGGAGGACGAGGATGAATACGAGTACCACTCTCCTGTGTTGGCCACTCCCGAGAAAAGGAAACGCCGTCTCCTTAAGATCAGGTGGTTCTTGCGGCTGAAAAAGAAGCCGCAAGCAACACAGGCACGCCCGACGATTTCCGGGCCATTCCCACTGTGGGAGAGACCATCATGCACTGTATATGGCAGCGCCGCAGATCTGCGTTCAAAGTCGTGCAGCAGCTTTCGGTCCGTGCGGACATGTGGCAGCAGACTGCAGACGTATTGGAGCAGGGTGGCTCGAAGAGAGCTATGATTGGAATTCAAGGCTGGTTGGTGAGTTTGTAAAGCTTCGTCTCGGAGATAGTCAACCTTAAACTGGTTGCTGGCTTAGCACGCAACAGCAGTCTTTGTAATGGCAATCTCTGCGAACGGCCGATTGGTTCCATCTTTCCGCCCGGCTTTGTTCTGCGAACTGGAGCCAAGGTACATGGACTTGCCTGCTTGTTCATTCCCTTGAGCTTGTTCGTAGAGAGCTCGGCAGGCACGACTCGGAATGAAATCAGAAAACAACGAAATGCTAGGAGGGCTACACCTTGTGAACTATATCGCGATAGAATATTAGTTTGTCCGACAGCCACTCCACGGCAAACCTCATCACTTGCCTACTGGCGTTTTGCATCACCTCGTCTCCTGCGGAGACGGAATGAAATTGAATTACTCATGTTTTCTCTCAATCTCCCAATGTTTTCTCATTATGGAGAGCCCATCTGATCTGCTGCGAATTATTGGTGGCGTTAGCTGTAGCCGCGCGGCCTCGAGATGAGGCGGGAGGGGAGCATCGTTTCGAATGACCTGGGGTGGGTCTCAGTGGGAGCATAGCGGACCTAGAGCAGTTTACACACAGATCCAATGGCGAGGAAAAAGGAAAAGGTCGCTGCGCTGCTCAGCATGTACTGAGAGAGGGTGGGCAATACTCCTCGAGGGCCCGCTCCTCCTCTGCAAATGGATGGAAGCTATGAGGGGCGAGGGACGCATAAATGAAAGAATTACTTGCCTGATAATGCTATAGCCACCAAAAATGAAGCCAATGGTCAGGCCAACACCTGCACCCATCATAGCTCCCATCCTAGAGTGAACAAAGCCGGTGAGAACGGCAAACCGACCGCGAAGACGGATTAGCGCACTTCACTGCACCACCAAGTCAGAGACATAGAAATCGGTCACGATAGTATACGTACGCTTCTGCCATACCGTAGGGCCTTGAGGGGTCCGCTGCACGGAAGCCATGGCAAGTTGGTGGTACAGGACAAGGTGCAAGTCGGCACACGGCGCGTTCGCGCTTCTTTCCGCAGGCCATCATGTCCCGACTGCCCTCATTCCCCTTGGCCCAGCAGGCGCAGATCAGTGTGTCTATGACCTCCATGGAGTGAGAGACGTGCATTCATCGACCGTGTACAGTCCGTTCCAACCAGCGAGATTTCTTCCAAGCCTTTGCACTACGCGAACAGGCCGATGGCGTCCTCAGATCCTGGCTCGGTACGTCCGCAACTTACAATGAATACTGGTCAGCTTACAGACTTTAGGGACACGATGGCTGACTCGTTGGGATAGAGAGGTCGAGCTGGCTACCAAGCTGCTTTATTACGGTTTGACTGTCGGCCGTGGTGAGTCCTATATACGCACTGCTGCAGGCGATACTGAAGTTGACCGCAGCGACGCAGACGCTTGGGGAAGAGTACACAGATATCTGGCAACGGTCCAGTAGACAGCATCGTCTTCCCTCGCAACGTGCACGTATCGCCCTCGTTCTCCTACCGGCGCTGCCATCCTATATTTTGGCGAGGTCGGGTTCGTCGCTCCCTCAGTCGACCAACCTCGGATATCTCCTACGCAAGCTACCTCCAACGTCAGAGGTACTTTCTGAGATTAACTTAGCGGCCTTCTATTTCCGAGGGGTATATTACGACCTGGTCAAGCGATTGCTGGGCATCCAATATGTATGTCTCGTCTCTTCTTTTCCATTCATACGTTGCTCAATTATCGAAGATCTCAACCATTCCTGAAGACCCCAATACTCGGCCGCCATCATACTCCCTGCTCGGCCTTCTTCTTGCCATCAGACTTATCCATCGGTTCATGAGCTTCTGTCGAAACGTCAGCAAACGAGAGGAATCCACGGTAACGGCTGGCAAACGGCACACGGACGAAACGCAAGAGACTTTTCTCGATGACCGGCCGCTGTCAATCATGCTAGGCCCTGTCGACCCTGAAAGCGTCGTATCGACATCCGCTGAAGAAGATGACAAAACGATCATGGACTTTGTGGAAATTCCCCCTGCTGTGCGAGCGGGCCGCAGTTGCACACTGTGCCTCGAGGAGCGAACTGCAACTACGGCCACGGAATGCGGGCACCTATTCTGTTGGGATTGCATAGTGGGCTGGGGACGCGAGAAGGTGGGCTTTCGAAACTACGTCCTCGACGTGTGGTTGCTGAAGACAGCCACAGCCCGAATGTCCTCTGTGTCGGCAGTCGTTGAGTCTCACATCACTCCTACCTATTTACAATCTGTAGAGGGTCATTATACATTATGGATATACAGCACAGGACTACGAGCAGAACCGCGCGAGATGCTCACTGGGGAGACAAAGCCGCAAAAGCGAGGGAGAAACGCAATTTTCACCAATCGTGACCCACAATCGTCTACGAGCAGAGATCATACAGTACCATTAGGTTATAGCACCTGCTGGATAAGTGTGATGTTATCGCCTTTTAGCAGTATCCGTCCTGTCGACCTTCATAGTAAGCAATTTGAACATTCGCGAATGACGTGTTAAATACCAAGTTCATTGCGTGGCTTCGCATCCTTCACGTACACCTCAGCAGCTTCGTCTACCACGACGTTCATGAACTCGTCAAATCCCTGTGTAAAGGAGAGCATCAGCGATCGACTCGTCGACAGTGATGGGAATGGGAGAGTAAAGAAGACTGCATGCATGGAAAATATAGCAGCGTGACAACAGCATAAATCGTTAAAAATGGACATCATGCAGTGGCAGACGCCTTTGAGGAACCGATGCTCAACGCCAAATGTGTTTCAATGCAATGAAAGACACGCACAATGATTCGCCCTTCGATGCGCATCTCAATATTGTCGTATAGCCAGATGACGACTTTCGTGCGCTGTAAATATGATCATACTACTCAGCAGTGAATGTATATAGGTTCATAAAAATGTACACACCTGCTGCAGGTTTTTGAAGATGACATTCTGCAGTAAAGCGGTTGAGAGGCCTTTGCATTGTCAAAAGAAAAATATACTTACGATAGGCTGGACCATCACACGCTGCTGGCGGTTGGACATGTTGGGCGGATACTCAGCGAAAGGAAAAGAGCGTGCTCGGCGGAGTATTGAGAACTGAACTTGGAGGCGGCGATGGGTGACTGTGGCGACACAAGTGAACTGCACGATTGAACGCCGGAATGTGCTCTCTCGGCAAAAGCCGTTCAGCGTCTGCTGTACGTGTTTATATGCGACGCGCTGTGTCTTTTGCAGGACCAACTTACACCGTGGCAGCCAACAACCATGGAGGTATATTCGTACACGCTGTTTGGCTGCTCAGATTGCTCACGTACTTGTCAAAGCTGCTGGTGGGCTCAAACTCATCGACAGCTGCGGCGGTCACCTTCATCACCTTTGTGCAAGACCTAAAGCGCAAGACCAAGCAATGGGGACCTATGATCGAACTCTGTGCGAGTGGCGAAAAAACGTTGGAGCGCTTCCGCTACCAGTTTCCGGATGATTGGCTTTATAGTGACCAGCTACAAGGAGAGTGGAGTGCGTTCAATGAGATTTTGAAGAGGAAGAATGATTCCATCCAGGAGCAACTAGGTGCGTGACCAATATATCGCGTTACGACGTGTCTACTCAAACGTTTCGCTCCAGCGGGACTTCAGCTGAAGATTATAGCTGAGGACAAGATTGTAGAGAACAAGATCAACGACATCATACAGGAATGGGAGCAGACGCGTCCTGTCCAAGGCAACATGCGTGCGGACACTGCTCTGAACGCCATCAACGTATTCGAGGGCAAACTGAACCGCATACAAGAAGAGTACGATCTGGTTTGCAGAGCGAAGGAAGCTCTAGACCTTGAGCTCGTTCGGCATACGCGTCTTGAGCCCATATTCGAGGAGTTGCGTGACCTGAAGGCGGTATGGACCGCTCTCTCCGGAATCTGGAGCCAGGTCGGAGAACTACGCGAGATGGCATGGGCGACGGTGCAGCCGCGAAAGCTCAGGCAACAGCTCGACGGACTGTTGACGTCAACCAAGGATATGCCTACGCGCATGAGGCAGTATGCTGCATTCGAATACGTGCAAGATGCTCTGCGTGGCCTGTTGAAGGCGAACAGTCTGGTGTCAGAGTTGAAGTCAGAGGCACTCAAGGATAGGCATTGGAAGCAGCTCTTCAAGGTGTTGCGTGTGCCGAATCAAATCAGTTTGACATTGTATGCACTGCTTACGCGGTAAAATTGGATGCATTCTGACGGAGGTCTACAGAATGACCTTGGGCCACGTTTATGACATGGATCTACGCAAGAACGAGAATACCATCAAGGAAGTCATTATTCAAGCGCAAGGAGAGGTTCGTCTTCATACGTGCAAGAGTTTTCTACCCAGGTCTAACAGGAACGGCAGATGGCTCTCGAAGAGTACATTCGGCAAGTGAAGGAGACATGGACAAGCTATACCCTTGACCTTGTTAACTACCAGAGCAAGTGTCGTCTCATCCGGTATGTGGTCCAGCACACTGTGTTTTTCGACGATTGATAAAAATATCATTCTCTAGTGGTTGGGACGATTTATTTAACAAGTGCAGCGAGAACCTGAACTCGCTCGTTGCGATGAAGTTGTCGCCTTACTATAAAGGTGAGCGTCTCCTTTCTCCCTCCCGCCATCCTTATTTACTTAGATTTACAATGAAACTAGTTTTTGAAGAAGAGGCAAGCCTAATTCTGTCGACCTCTGCGACATCTAACAACTTTCATAGGCCGGTTCTTGGGAAGAAAAACTGAATCGCATTCATGTTCTCTTCGGTAAGTTATAGGAAGCTATGCCATTTCATTGTTCTAACACATCGAGCAGACGTGTGGATTGACGTGCAGAGGCAATGGGTATACCTGGAAGGTATATTTTCTGGTAGCGCGGACATCAAACACCTCCTTCCTGTTGAAAGTGCCCGTTTCCAAAACATCAATACGGAGTTCTTGACAGTGATGAAGAAAGTGTACAAGTCTCCTTTCATCGTCGACGTCATGAACATTCCTGGCGTTCAAAAGAGTCTGGAACGTCTAGCCGATCTGCTTAACAAGATCCAGAAGGCACTGGGAGAATATTTGGAACGGGAGCGTGCCTCATTCCCGCGGTTCTACTTTGTCGGTGACGAAGATCTTCTGGAAATCATCGGTAACAGCAAGGAGATCCTTCGCATCGTGAAGCATCTGAAGAAGATGTTTGCGGGCATCTCCACGATCATGCTAGACGAGGAGTTGACACAGATACAGGGCATGGCGTCTAGAGAAGGAGAGGAAGTACGTTTCAAGAGTCCAATATTCCTCAAGGACTATCCCAAGATCAACGATTGGCTGACCAAGTTGGAGGCTGAAATGAGGGTTTCGTTGGCACAATTGCTCTGCGATGCGGTCGCAGAATTGCAGACTTTTTATGGGTCAACTACACCACTTCCACAGGATCTATTCATGGAATGGATGGAGAAGTACCCCGCTCAACTGGTGACGCTTGCCGTCCAGGTTGCCTGGACCGCTTCTGTCGAATCGGCGCTTGGAAGTGACAGTGGCCTCGGTGGACCGCTCGATACTGTGCGACAAGGTCTTGACCTCCTTGCGGATGTCGTCCTCACGGAGCTGAGCCCGGTGACGCGGCGAAAATGCGAGCATCTCATCACAGAGCTCGTCCACCAGCGTGATGTGCTACGCAATCTCGCACAACAGAAAGTCTCTGATAACCGAGCTTTCGCGTGGCTGTACCAGATGCGCTTTTACCTTGATTCTAGCGTGGACAATCCATTGGATAGGCTTGCCATTCGCGTCGCCGACGCCACGTTCCCGTATGGCTGGGAGTACTTGGGTGTGCCCGATCGTCTTGTGCAGACGCCTTTGACGGACAGGTGCTATCTCACGTTGACTCAGGCCCTGGATAGTCAGCTCGGTGGATCTCCCTTCGGACCGGCAGGCACAGGTTAGTATTGAATACCATAACATTCTCAGAACTCGCAAATGATTGGTATTTTACAGGCAAGACAGAATCGGTAAAGGCCCTCGGAGTACAGCTTGGACGTTTCGTCCTTGTCTTCTGTTGCGACGAGACGTTCGATTTCCAAGCCATGGGCCGCATATTCGTCGGTCTTTGTCAAGTAGGGGCATGGGGCTGTTTCGATGAATTCAACCGTCTCGAGGAACGCATCTTGAGTGCTGTGTCGCAGCAAGTACAGAGCATCCAGCAGGGACTTGCTTCTCTCGTGAAGAATCCTAGCACGGAGATTGAACTTGTCGGAAAGAACGTCAAGCTCAACAAAAATATGGGTACGACTTAAGCTTCTGTACGATTCTTCGACTTTGCTCATTATGTAATTCAATCAGGTATCTTTATTACTACGAACCCGAATTATGCCGGTCGATCCACTCTTCCTCCAAACCTGACGAAACTCTTCAGGCCGTAAGTACACGAAAACGCTTTGACACGATGCTCACTAATACCGTTATTCAGCATGGCCATGACTCGCCCCGACCGCGAGTTGATCGCTCAAGTCATGCTGTTCTCTCAAGGTTTCCGGACCGCTGAGTCCCTTGCATCCAAGATCGTTCCGTTCTTCAACCTTTGCGATGAGCAGCTCTCCCCTCAGCCTCACTATGACTTCGGTCTCCGAGCTCTGAAGGCAGTCCTCGCTAGCGCGGGTATACTCAAGCGCGAGCGTCTCCAAGAGTCCCGAGCCGAAGGCGATGACGTTGAGAACGCGGGTGCATTGTCAGATGCTGCATCTGAGCAGGTCATTCTCATCCAGAGTGTGACGGAGACGATAGTGCCGAAGCTCGTGGCGGATGACGTGCCACTGCTGACGAGGTGGGCGAATAGTCGATGCTGTTGTACTCAAATGCCTAACGTTTATTGCACAGCCTTCTAGCAGATGTCTTCCCTGGCATTGATTACATACCTGTGAATCTTGACGCCCTACGGGAGCAGATTAGCAAGGTATGCGCCGAACGTCGCTTGGTAGAAGGCGAGCGGTGGGTCTCGAAGATCCTACAACTGTACCAGATCCAGAAGATTCAACATGGGTTGATGATGGTTGGATCATCTGGAAGTGGCAAGAGCAATGCGTGGCAAGTCTTGTTGGCAGCCATGGAACGGCTCGATGGAACCGAAGGTGTCGCGTATGTCATTGATCCCAAGGCGATGCATAAGGACGCCCTTTACGGTACTCTGGATCCCACCACTCGTGAATGGAACGATGGTCTCTTTACTCACACTCTTCGTAAGATCGTCGACGATGTCCGAGGAGAGAGTGGGAAGAGACATTGGATCATTTTCGATGGTGATGTTGACCCAGAGTGGGTAGAGAACCTCAACAGGTACATCAGCTTCTTTGGGTGCTTTGTCTCGTTGTTGATGCCACGCATTTTAGCGTTCTCGACGACAATAAGTTGCTGACTCTCCCCAATGGAGAACGTCTGAACCTACCGCCCAATGTGCGCATCATGTTCGAGGTGGAGCACTTGAGATACGCGACCTTGGCTACAGTCAGCCGGTGCGGTATGATCTGGTTCAGTGAGGATGTTGTCGAGCCAAGCATGGTCTTCCGCCACTATCTCGATACACTGGCAATGGTCCCTCTGGATGCTGAAGACGAGGAAGTGGACATTCCCGGCTATCATATGGACGTTCTTTCTTCAGACGAAGCGTCTTCTGCCAACCTCGCAACGCAAAAGCAAGTCGCGATGATTTTGGAGCCATACTTTGTTGATGATGGTCTTGTGACGTCTGCTCTCTCCTATGCCGAGTCTATCGAGCATATCATGGACTTCACGACTACTCGCGCTCTCAACACCCTCTTCTCCCTCGTCAACAAGACCGTCCGAAACATCATCGAATATAACTTGCAGCATTCCGACTTCCCTCTATCTCTCGAACGGGTTGAGCAGTATGTCACGAAGCGCCTTCTTGTCAACATCATCTGGGCATTCTCTGGAGATGCTCGCTTGGAGCTACGTGCGGAAATGGGTGAATTCTTGCGTAAGCAAACCGGCGTAGACCTTCCGCCAATGGGTCAAAGTGGCACATTGCTCGACTATGATGTCCAGGTCAGCAATGGAGAGTGGTTCGCATGGCAATCCCGGGTCCCCATGATCGAAATTGAAGCCCATGCGGTCACAGCTTCTGATGTTGTGGTTCCAACTATCGACACTGTCCGTCACGAGGAAGTTCTGTATTCCTGGCTCTCTGAACACAAGCCGCTCATGTTATGTGGCCCGCCGGGTTCCGGCAAGACGATGACACTCTTCAGTGCTCTCCGTAAGCTGCCAGATATGGAGGTCGTTGGCCTGAATTTCTCAAGTGCGACAACACCGGATTTGATTCTGAAGACATTTGAGCAATATTGCGAGTATCGCAAGACGCCCAACGGCGTGATTCTCGCACCCATTCAGATCGGACGTTGGCTTGTCGTCTTCTGTGATGAAATTAACCTGCCCGCAACGGACAAGTATGGAACACAGCGTGTAATCTCATTCATTAGGCAGCTAGTGGAGTCTGGAGGATATTGGAGGACATCAGACATGGCTTGGGTCAAATTGGAACGAATTCAGTTCGTCGGTGCCTGCAATCCTCCCACAGATCCTGGCCGTGTTCCTCTCAGCCACAGATTTCTGCGACATGCTCCATTGGTCATGGTGGACTACCCCGGAGAAGTGTCACTCAAACAGATATATGGAACTTATAATCGTGCATTACTCAAAGTGGTTCCGAACCTCCGCACCTACGCAGAACCACTCACAAATGCTATGGTCGCGTTGTATCTCGCCTCTCAGAAGCGCTTCACCACTGATGTCCAGGCGCACTACGTGTATAGCCCGCGTGAGCTCACTCGCTGGGTTCGCGGTCTCTATGAGGCCATCAAACCGCTGGAAGTCTTATCTGTAGAGGGTCTTGTGCGCGTCTGGGCACATGAAGCTTTGCGTCTGTTCCAAGACCGACTTGTAACCGAAGAAGAGAAGCAATGGACAGACGAAAGTATTGACATGGTCGCGATGGATAATTTCCCTACGATCAATCGCGATGAGGCGTTGGCGCGTCCCATCCTGTTTTCGAACTGGACCTCGAAGGACTACATTCCAGTCGACCGTGACGTTCTCCGCGAATACACCAAGGCACGATTGCGAGTGTTCTATGAGGAGGAGCTCGATGTCCCGCTTGTCTTGTTTAACGATGTTCTGGACCATGTCCTCCGTATCGATCGAGTCTTCAGGCAAATTCAGGGGCATCTCCTTTTGATTGGCGTGAGTGGTAGTGGAAAGGTGCGTTATCCGTATCTTTTGAAGTGTCAGGATGCCAATCCATGACTTGCAGACCACATTGTCACGCTTTGTTGCGTGGATGAACGGGTTAAATATTTTCCAAATCAAGGTCTCCAACAAATACACCGGGGAAGACTTCGACGAAGACCTGCGAACTGTGTTGCGTCGTGCAGGCTGCAAAGGAGAGAAAATATGCTTCATCATGGACGAGTCAAATGTCCTCGACTCGGGTTTCTTGGAGCGTATGAACACCCTTCTGGCGAATGCTGAAGTTCCAGGGCTGTTCGAAGGAGACGAGCATTCCGCTTTGATGACAGCTTGCAAGGAGGGTTCTCAACGCGATGGACTAATGTTAGACTCTCACGAAGAGCTCTACCGTTGGTTCACCCAACAAGTTGCCAAGAATCTTCACGTGGTCTTCACCATGAATCCTCCAGAAAATGGACTGGCCTCTCGTGCAGCGACGTCTCCTGCGCTGTTCAACCGTTGCGTCCTTGACTGGTTCGGCGATTGGTCTGACCAAGCATTCTACCAAGTTGGCATGGAGTTCACGCACACTCTTGATCTTGATCTGCCATCATACAATCCTCCGGCCATGTTCCCCATCGCGTACCGCGAGTTATCAATGCCTCCAGATCATCGGAATGCTATCGCGAACGCAATGGTCTATGTGCACGAGTCGCTTCACCAGTTCAATCAGCGCTTGAGTCGCCGGCAAGGACGATACAACTACGTCACTCCACGACACTACTTGGACTTGTAAGTTCTCTCCATTCATGCTGTTACCTTGTCTTATGATGACTTCCCTCTAGCATCAACCAGTATGTACGCCTGCACAACGAGAAACGAGAAGAGTTAGAGGAGCAACAGCGCCACCTGCACGTCGGTCTGGACAAGTTGCGGGACACCGTGACACAGGTCGAGGAATTGCGTAAAAGCCTTGCGATTAAGCGCACACAGTTAGAGGCCAAAAACGCGGAAGCCAACGAGAAGCTCAAGCGTATGGTTGCAGACCAACAAGAGGCAGAACAGAAGAAGGCCGCATCCATTCAAATTCAAGCCGCTCTTGCTGAGCAGGATAAACATATCGAGCAACGGCGCGCCGTTGTCATGGCCGATCTCGCAGATGCGGAGCCCGCAGTACTGGACGCTCAAGCTGCTGTGAGTAACATCAAACGACAGCATCTGCAGGAAGTACGCACGATGGCCAATCCTCCCGAGGCTGTGAAGTTAGCCATGGAGTCTGTTTGCACACTTCTCGGGCACAAGATCGATAGTTGGCGTACCGTTCAAGGTATCATTAGGAGGGATGACTTCATCCAGAGGATTGTGAACTTCGACACCACCAATCAGATGACGAAGCATCTGCGCGATGTCATGAAGAGAGACTTCCTCAGCCGACCTTCCTACAATTTCGAGACTGTTCAACGAGCAAGCAAAGCCTGTGGACCTTTGGTCAAGTGGGCAATCGCTCAGGTTCGATTCTCCGAGATTCTCGTCAAGGTGGAGCCTCTGCGTAACGAAGTGCAATCCCTGGAGGAGCAGGCGGAAAATACCAAAGAACAGGCGAAGATGATTATCACTATGATTTCCGAGTTGGAGGCAAGCATAGAGAAGTACAAGGAGGAATATGCCGCTCTCATCAGAGAAACGCAAGCGATCAAGACGGAAATGGAACGCGTCGAAAGCAAGGTTGAACGAAGCATGAAACTCCTTGAGAGTTTGTCCTCTGAGAAGTCCAGGTGGGAGTCTGGCAGTCGCACTTTCGATACGGAAATGAGCACGATCGTTGGCGATGTTCTGTTATCTGCGGCGTTCTTGGCATACGGTGGCTTCTTCGATCAACACTATCGCGAGGTAATGTGGCGTGAATGGTCCATACATCTGGCAGAAGCCGGCATCAAGTTCAAGACGGAGTTGTCACTTCCGGACTACTTATCCACTGCCGACGATCGCCTCAGCTGGCAATCTAAGGGGTTACCATCCGACAATTTGTGCACCGAAAATGCGATCATGATTAAGCGTTTCAGCCGATATCCTCTCATCATCGACCCTACTGGTCAAGCTACGCAGTTCCTGCTTCACGAGTACAGAGATCGGAAGATCACTGTTACGAGCTTCTTGGATGAAGCATTCTTGAAGGTGCTCGAGAGCGCATTACGGTTCGGGAACACCCTGTTGATCCAAGATGTCGAGCATCTGGACCCAATTCTCAACCCGGTTCTCAACAAAGAGATTCGCAGAACGGGAGGCCGTGTCCTTATTCGTCTTGGAAGTCAGGATATAGACTTCTCTCCATCATTCACAATGTTCCTATCCACACGGGACCCATCTGTAGAATTTTCTCCGGACATCTGCAGTCGAGTGACGTTCGTGAACTTCACGATGACAAGGAGTAGTTTACAGAGCCAATCTCTAGATCAAGTTCTCAAAGTCGAGCGGCCTGATACAGAGCGGAAGCGGACGGACTTGATGAAGACGCAAGGCGAGTTCCGCCTACGTCTGAGGACCCTAGAGAAGCTATTACTCCAGGCGCTCAATGAGTCTACTGGAAATATTCTCGACGACGATAAAGTCATCGATACCCTAGAAACTCTCAAACGAGAGGCGGCGGAGATTACTCACAAAGTGGAAGAGACTGATCTCGTCATGAAAGAGGTAGAACAGGTCACAGCGGAATATCTCCCGTTAGCGCAAGCCTGCAGCGCCGTCTTCTTCATCCTGGAACAGTTGAATCTCGTCAATCATTTCTATCAATTCTCCTTAAGATTCTTTCTCGATATATTCGACTATGTCCTGCATCATAATCCCAACCTGGAGAACGTTGCCGACCACAATCGACGCAGAGAGATCCTCTTGAATGACTTGTTCCTCATGGTCTACAAGAGAACTTCCCGAGCGTTGTTACATCGAGATCATGTCATGTTGGCAGTATTATTGGCGCAAGTGAAATTGCGCGGAGTGGAGGAGATCGCGGATGAGCTCGAATACCTGCTGGAGAGTGGTGACGGTCCTGTCGCCATCGGATCTGAGAATGCCGATTTGCAGTATTGTTCCTTCCTCACGATGGAGCAGAAGCAACGTCTGGAAATTTATGCTAAACACCCGCTATTCGAACCCGTGGTGACTCACGTTGTCCAACATGAAGAACAGTGGATTCCCTTCCTCGAATCCCCCAACCCCGAGCAATGTGTTCCCTCACCGTGGGATCCAAGTACACGTAAGTTAAAAATTACATCTGACAGTCTCCAATTAATTCAATCTGTTTATGACAGCGGCTGTTGAGGCAATTCGGCGGATGCTCATTATCAAGTGTCTTCGTCCCGATCGGCTGCTGCAAACAACAGCAGCATTCGTCCGTATGGTCTTCAATATCGACCTAAACGCTGAGTCCGTCTACGATCTTGGGTCAATGGTGACAGACGAAGTCCAGCCAGCAACCCCGTTGTCATTGGTCTCTGTCACTGGGTACGATGCAAGTTATCGTGTAGAGAATCTTGTGAAGAACACGAGTGCACGATGCGCATCGGTCGCTATGGGCTCACAGGAAGGCTTCACGCTGGCTGATCAGGCTATCGCGTTCGCTGCTCGCCAAGGGACGTGGGTATTGCTCAAGAATGTTCATCTCGCACCTTCGTGGCTCGGTCAACTCGAGAAGAAGCTGCAGACACTCAATCCTCATAGAAACTTCCGTCTGTTCCTTACTATGGAAGCGAACCCCAGCATTCCTGTGAACATCCTCCGTCAGTCGAGGATCCTGATGAACGAGCCACCTCCGGGTATCAAAGCTAATCTGTCTGACTCACTGCGTAGCATATCCTCCTCCCGTTTAACGCAAGGTCCTGCCGAGAAAGCTCGTTTGTACTTCCTTCTCGCCTGGTTCCATGCTGTGGTACAAGAGCGTCTGCGCTACGTGCCGCTTGGCTGGAGCAAGGTCTATGACTTCAACGACTCTGATATGGCTGCTGCTTTCGATACGATTGACGCCTGGATCAATGCCGTTGCAAAAGGTCGTGCTAATATTGATCCTGCCATCATTCCATGGGACGCCGTTCGAACGCTCGTCAAACAGTGCGTGTATGGTGGTAGAGTGGATAGCGACTTCGATCAGAAGATCCTGGATGCTTTCGTTGACGGACTGTTCACTCCATCGGCTTACAACGTCGATTTCGACCTTGTGCCTAGCACAACGGGTTCTCGAGTCCTTGGCGTGCCCGATGGAACCAAGCTCGACCACTTCCTGGCGTGGACGCAGAAGCTCCCTGAATTAGAGCCGCCGTCATGGCTCAGCTTGCCACCAACTGCGGAACGCGTGATCGCCGTTGCTCAAGGAAACGAGCTTCTCGGGAAGCTTCGCAAGATGAGGATGCTTGCTGATGACGAAGATGAGGCAGCAGGTGTGAATGCTGGCCCCTCCAAGGGACAAGTATCCCAGCAGCCCGCCTGGATGAGGCACTTGTTGGAGCGATGCCGGGAATGGCTGGAGCAGCTGCCGTCGGTAAGAGTAACCGATTGTCGTTATCATTCATGTAGTCTAATTATCGCCGGCTTTTTTTTGGCAGAGCTTCAACACCCTCCAGAAGCAGAGCGGCGAGAACCTAGACCCTCTGTACCGGTTGTTCTATCGTGAAGGGAGTATCGGAAGCAAGCTTCTTTCTCAAGTGCGCAGGGATCTGGCAGACGTTGTCAAAGTCTGCGAAGGTGCTCTCAAGCAGACCAACCACCTTCGTACATTGATGAGCTCGTTGACCAAGGGTACGTGATACGTTTGGCCGTGTGTCGCACTGGCTCAAACGTCAGACCTTAGGTACCATACCCGACCACTGGAGACAGTACAAGGTCCACAAAGCGATGGCAGTCTCCGGTTGGATCCCCGACTTTGCGCGCCGGCTGGGACAGCTCGATCAGATCGCAGGCTTGGACAATCTCAGCAATGTCGAAGTCTGGCTAGGTGGACTCTTCTTTCCGGAAGCGTATATCACTGCAACTCGCCAGGCTGTCGCGCACAGGAAGAAGTGGAGTCTCGAGACTTTGCACCTCAAGCTCGACATCGAGAAAGTCAATGATCCTGGAGCGTTCATTGTGGATGGTGAGCTTGGCCGTTTCATCTTTCAAATTCGCCCATATGAATCAATGTGTCTGCATGTAGGTCTTGTATTAGAAGGTGCCACATGGGATTCGGAGAAGCTCGTACTGAGCGATGGAGAGGCTGTCCGCCTCAACCCCTCTCAGATACGTTGGGTGCAAGCAGACGATACGACACCCGTAGGCACGGTGAACCTTCCCATCTATCTCAACAACGACAGAAGCCATGTTCTCTTCACGGTGGACCTTCCGTTCGATAGCGCAGCAGGTGCTTTGGTGGCCACTAGAGCGGTGTGTCTTACGGCAGGCGGTTAGAACACGTACGGCATAGAGTGTTAGATTACCGACGATACCCGCATGTCTGTCGACGATACCTGTACGACTCACTATACTGGATGTAATTTGAGATTGGAATGTG
The DNA here is from genome assembly GCF_001632365.1 of Laetiporus sulphureus 93-53. Taxonomy (NCBI): domain Eukaryota; kingdom Fungi; phylum Basidiomycota; class Agaricomycetes; order Polyporales; family Laetiporaceae; genus Laetiporus; species Laetiporus sulphureus. Next base: position 137,972 of record NW_024468530.1, on the reverse strand, counting down.
TGTATGACTTGTATTTTGCTATGAAATCGCAGGCTCTTTGTGCTCAACGTTACCATCCTGAGCTATGCAGGACATGCTATGGTTCCTTTCTACAACGCTGCCGCCTACTACGGAGAGTACCTTCCAGTCAACCTCAACGTTCTGTTCCCTGAATATGGCACGTGCATCTTCAGCAATGCCCTCAAAGCCGCCCGTCGCCAGAGCGAGAATGGTGGGCCCAGCTCCCGATAAGCAAATTCCGAGCAGTCCAGGATGGCTCGAAGGGGTTATCTTCGAGGTGACCTCTGGAAGACCGGGAATCTAATAGACCGCAAGTTGGCTTTAGCAACAGTAGCTCATTCTGTTGTACGGAGGACCTACGAGAGTTTTGCGATATGGCTGATGCACTCGATCCTTCATTGCCTCGTAGATGAGGTCCGGGTCAGGCGGCGATTGTGCAAAGGCAGTGGTCAGCACGGCTAGTCGTTGCAGGTTGAAGACCTGTTACCTCTTTAGCTCTGACCACCGAAGATTGTAATATCTAGAACGCACCAAGTCTTTTCGCGAATAACTCGTTGGTAACACTTCCCTTGCCTTTGCCGTGCTCAGCTCAAACCGGGGGATTATTGCGACGGCTTTGATGCTGTCCGACCAGCCAAAGCGAACGTAGTGTCCGATCCCCAGCGGCGGCTGCGGCGGGTTCATGCCCCAGTCTTCTCCAGCATCCGGCGGGTATTCTGGCAGCACCTCGCTCAAGAGCACGCTCGCAGCTTCCGTCGCAGCCTGGTCCAGCTCCCGGAGATACGACCCTACAAATCCGCCGACCAGTGCGGCGGTGACATTGTCAGGATGCCGCTCGACCATGAGCGCAAAGTCGAGCACACGCGACATTGGTAGGTTCAGCTCGCCGAGCTCGTTGCCCAGTAGCACGCCCGCGATGACCGCTGCACCGGAGGAGCCGAGCCCGCGTCCGAAGGGAATCTCGTTGCACACATGGATGGATAGGTTTTCGGGGAACTTGGTGATGCCATGACACCGGAGCACGTAGAGCGCGACGCGAGTCGTGAGGTTCTTGTACGCGTCCAGAGGCACCTCGTCTGCGCCCTCGCCTGCGTAGCGGATAACTGGAGGTGCGGCGGGCGACGACGGTGTTGGCGGTGTGATAGTCGCAGTGAGCGTGAGGTAGAGCGAGAGCGAGAGACCGACGACATCGAACCCAGGGCCAATGTTGGCGGAGGTCGCGGGGACGCGGATGGTGAATGACCGCGAGCCTTCTGCCATTGGCGGCTATATGCGCTGCTTTGTCCGCCGTACGAACTCAGGAGATTTTTCGAGCACTCGTCAAAGCGTCGCCACAGCTCGGATATGGGCCAGGGAGAGCGTTTGCGATCGTGACTCATGTATCGTTCCCAACAAATTTTCGAGTCAACTGCCAAGTCGACATACTTTTCTTTTGAGGGGGATAAGCAGGAATGTCATGCTCTACAGTATCATATGAAGAAGGAGGTCTGAAGTCCACAAGTCTGGTGCAGGAAGCCTGAAGGCAGCGTCACAGAATCTACGCGGGATGTGGCTAGGTTCCGCCCGAATCTTACCCACAGTCGGATGTACGTGTGGGACGTCGACTCTGGCTCAATGTACTGACCGGGCGCGACGTTCAGGTTGGGATCCTGATTCCTGTACTCGCTTCTGGTATGTGAAGGATGATCTATATTCTTGCTATTGAGAATGACAAGTTGCAAGGCTTTGCAAAAGTCCAAGCCACTCATGTAAACGACTGATAAACACAATTGCATTGAGAGACGCTGTCTGCACAAGATACGCTATTTGATACAACGAAGGACTTGTAATAATATTACAGCTAAAACAAAACCTCAAAAAAGATCATCCCAGCACCGTCGTTCCACAACGGATGTTGATCTAGGTCGTGAAGAGAATATCGTCAAATCATCAAGATCGTGGGACGTTCATTGCACCGTGAAGCTGCAAACAAGGCTGCCTCAGCAGTCGGATCAGCGAGACAGAGCGCAAGCACGTACTAGACCATATCATCGAGGGAACCGTGTTGGGCTACGGCCACAAGCACAGGCTGGTGATTCGCAGCGGCATTGATCGAGGCCATCCTGTAGACTCCTGCTGGCAGGCCACCGGTGACCTCCACAGTCAGCTGTCCATTCACCGCAACGCTGTTCAGGCCCTTGAAGAACGCGAATGTCCCGGGGTCCGTCGGCGTCGTCTGGTTCAGCGCCGTCAGCTGCTCGATCACGACGTGCGAGTGGCCGAGGATGTCGCCGGTCGTGGTGTTCACCGTCTGCGGCGCGGCGAAGAAATTCGTATCGGGGTTCACAAAGTGCCCGGTCTGCAGCCGCTCGATGGCGAGCGTGACGTTGAACGTCGAGTTCGCGGCGATCGTGTCGAGGTTCGCCGGCGAGACGAACTTGGCAGATGGCATGTTGCTTGTAGACGCGATCATGCCCATGGGTGCAGCGTTGCAAGAGCCGTTCTTGACCTGCGTGCCATTCGTGAGTGGAACGCTGACGGTGGCGCAGAAGTTGATGAAATTGTTGGTGGAAGTGGCAGAGGCGATCTCGCCGGCCTCGGGGCTGAACCTGTATGGAGAGTTGAGTTTCTGGGTCTTACATTAGCAATGGGCACATCTCACTCGTTTGTACCGTCATCGTTGAAGCCCGTGTTAACTAGCGAGTCGAGGAGCGTCAGAGATGACTGTGCATCTGAGCTCTCGGAAGTGCTGGATGCAGCCGCAGCCGATGCGGTAGCCGAGGCAGTGGCAGACACAGTCGTAACAGCTACGCTAGAGGATGCTGCGATACTGGATGAAGTCGAGTTGGATGCCGATGTCGCGCCAGTCGCCGCAATACGTCCCTCAAGATCGGCCTCAGTCGTACAAGTAATACTCGTGCCTGCGCTGTTGACCAAGGGCAGTGCGGCACAACTGACAATAGTCGTGATCAGCCTATTGTCTTGGCACTGCCATCTCATAAACTCACATCAAGCCAGATCCGCATGATGTGAGGAGGTATGCGCCGTTGACACACTGAGCAAATTCGCTGTTGACACAGGCATCGGTGCCACTCGTACACGAGGAGTTCACAGTGAGGGTTGCGAATTGTGCGCTGATGATGAAGTCAGCCTTGATCGAGCAACGAGTCCGCAATAATACGTACTTTTGAGCAATGGCCTCCTCGCCATTTGCGAGGAGGAAGCTGCTATCGCGGGGCACGTACCACGGCAGAGCGTGGGCGACAGAAGTGAATAGAACGGAGGCAACAGCGATAGCGGAGAACTTCATGACGTATGACCGTGCAGTCGTAAACAGTTAGCGGGGATGATGTGACACTTTCTAATTCTACCAGAGAGCGGTGAAGTTTGACACCAGGTCAAGAGAATGAAAGTCGCAGACCGGAAGGGAAAGGAAAGAATGTAATGGAACGAGTCCTGTATCAGCTAACGCCTCTGGCAGAAAAGATGAGATGGCCAGTACATGCGCAGCTGGCTCTTTTATATCTAGCAATTTTTTCGGTGCCGATGCAACGTGCTGGACGGCTGCCGGACTCAAAATTAGCACTCGTTCGGCTGCATAAGCGCGGCAAGGGAAGGCCGGAAGCGTATCATTGTCTCACGAGGAGGCATCGGCGCGGGGGAGGACTGAATATCGCGGAGAATGGGAAGGAGATGCGTATGGATGTGAGCCAATTGTCTACGCGTCGCGGTGGGGGGACAATGTAACGCGACCACGTGAGCAAGCATTTTTGACACAACACGGCAGGCAGGTCTGTCAATCATGGTTCGCCGTGGCAACATAATCTTGGACCTCAGTGCGGCCGCCTTTCGGAAGTTGCGGTACCTGTCTGCCACCACGAGGCTGAGGGCCTTAGGCCTCGAGGACCCTAATCTTGCACACCATCAGGACTCTCCAGATACACGCGGCTGCACGAAAGAGGCCTTTCGTCGTATATCCGAGAAAGGGCAGAAACCCATGTCGGGAACCGGCTCTGACACACATCTGCGTCGAGGATATGCTGTTAGATACGACAGTCACAATAGGACAAAAGTCTCCCATATGACAGCTGAGCATGAGACCAAGCAATTCCATAGAATACTTATTGTCGCTCGTACACGGCTTTAAATGCGCGGTGAGATCACTGATGGCTTCGATGTCACGGATAGCAGGGAGCAACACGCCGAAGCCTCGACCCCGACAATTAACTTGCGTGTTTGGAAGGCACGCATCCGTGGGCGGCCCTGAGTGAAAGGCGCCAAGTACAATTAGACTGCTCCTGCGAACCGGAACGTACAACAATGTGATATCAGCAAGAAATAGCAGCATTCATCGACCATGCACTTCGTTCATAACGCTCATCATAAGGTCCAGCAGCTATTCGTCTACTCCTTCGCGGGCTCCGCCTCTTCGAGCGGCGGGGGCCCATCGTCGTCCGAGTCGTCCGACTCGGCGCCAACTCCTGACGGTCCTGCCTCCTCGTCCAGGCCGCCAGCGCCAGCGCCACCCATGGACTTCATCATCTACAAGCGACCCATAAGTATTAGCAGTGGCCATAACGGTCGCGGGTTCGTGATGGCTTACCTGCTCAAAGTCCATGCCACCCATGCCGCCCATGCCGCCCATTCCACCCATGCCGCCCATTCCACCCAACCCGCCTGGCATGCCTGGCATGCCTCCCATACCGCCCATGCCGCCCATGCCGCCCATATCAGCATCCTCGTCGACCGCGGGTGCCTCACCGTCCTGTTCATCCTCATCGACCCATTTGCTGAAGTCGGTCTTCACGAACGGCGTCTTGATCTTCTCCTTGGTCAAACGCGGCCAGAACTCGGCCTTTTTTTCCTTCTTGCGGAGTACAAGCGTGAGATGCCGGCTCGTCAGGGTTTTGAGGGACTCCTACAGGTTGCATCACATTGGTAAGTGGAAAGGAAAAGTGGCGCATGGATGGCAAGTACATACCTCAGGAACGACCTCAGCGAAGAGATTAAAATTGAATTCATAATCCTTCTCTTCAATACCCTTCTCAGCGCTGAAAAATCGGTAAGAAACTGGATATTGCATCTCAACGATCGATCGTGACATACTTTCCCGCCTTAGCCTTGAAGGATAGTGTCGTCGGAGTGAGGTTGTACTGGAGAGTTTCGGACTTGATGTCAGGCAAATTTACGGTGACATAGAGAATGTTCTGTACAGATTAGCGGCGCGCCCATTGTTAGACGATCGCGCCCGCTGCCCGTCAGTTTCACCTCCAGACGCGGATATACATCGAGCGCATAAAGCGACGCACCTTCTTTTCGTCGACTTCAGAGCTACGCTGAGCCCAGAGCACTTCAGGATGTACTGGCATGTTAGCGGTTGGTTCTTTATATGTCGGTGTGGATGTCGACGATGGTGAAATGGTGGCGTCGAGACGAGAGAGGCAATAAAAGTTGACTTGGAAAGATCGCGAATGCTGGAGAACACCGCGCGTACGCCCGCGCGCTTCGTGAGGCGCGCAAAGCACGTGATGCATCTCGGACTCAGGGCAGGCGAATTTGACTTGAACACATTTAGACGACATACGCGCCACCACGCAGCTTTGCGAGCATTGTCCGACATTTTGAGCTCTCTGTGCTCGGGCTGTTGCGCAAAATGTGGTACGTGGTGTCCAGTCTACTGTGACAGGCGTGTCTGAAGTGCTGCTCACGAAACAGGTGCACCCGTTGGTATCTCCCACTCGTACTGCTCCCATTTCCCATTGCACCGCCCTACTTCCTGTTGCTCTTCCTTCTCTCGACGACGATGCATGCCCGACCATGGTGATGCCACTTCAGTGTTCTCCCCTGCTAACTCTGCTAATCGGTGATGTGATCCCGCCACCATCAGTTTTTACTGCATCGTTCTGCTCTCGGCGATGTTCGTGTCGTCATGCTACTGGCCCCCGGTGCCCCTCGAGACCGCCCTGACGATGCCCTGGTCGGAAAACATCACGACATATGGTGATGCGCTGTTGTCGTTGCTGCCTGATCTGCCGGAAGACATGATGCCGACAGACGTGCCGATGCTGGACCGTTGCTGGTGCGATCTCTCGAGCACCAAGCTCTTCGAGCCGTTCAACGTCACGCAGTGGGAGCTGAACAGTGTCGAGAAGTTGAAGGACGAGCTCGAGCACGAACTTAACGCGCGGAGACAGATGGAGCTCGCCGCGCAAGCTGCAGAGGCAAAGCGAGAGGAGCCTCCAGAAGAAAACGAGCACGAGTCGACACCCGACGCGGAGGCCGCAGAACTCGTTCGCCACGCTCAAGAGGCCACCGAGAAGCGTCAGGGATCGATGCTGTCGCACGTCTGGAATGCCGTCACCGGCTGGTCCATCTCTCGCAAAGCGAACACGAGTACGGACACGACACCTCCCACGTCGCCACATTTGTCAATCGAACCTGTGCCTACGATCGAACTCCCATCACATCAACCGACTCTCCACTCCGGATCGAGACCACCCGTTGATCCCGGCTCGAAGAACTCGACATCAGTTCCGACGAGCGGAGAAGAACGTTCGCGCCCAGAAACACCAAAACTACCGTTGCTTCGGCGGGAGTACGACCTGCGGCCGTATGGCTTCGCACTCATAATTGACTTCGGATGGTCAACATCGCATTCATGATACCTCGATCCCGGTCTTTCCAGTTGCTGTTGGGATACACATTCATATTGCTGTCGATGCTGTCCTTTGTATTTCTAGCAGTACCCTATATCGCTTTGTGCGTAACTCATATCCATCAGGTTATTAGTAGAATCAGAAGTCAACGATCCGCGTTGTAATGCTATATATTGGCTGCATGGAACGCGTTATGTCTTGCAGCATCAGAATAACTTCACGTTCCTATGGCAGCGGTGAGCGACAATTACAAAGAATTTGATTGGTTCTAGCTGAGATATGCATCCTTATATGCTACAATTATGTTGTTAATGTGTCTACTGCGGAAGAGATCTCGAAGTCCAGCATTGCTGTCGCCTGGTCTGCCTTACATATGATGATCGTGAATATCATAGAGCCCAGATCTTCAGCGCAGCGTCCCGTCCACCAGAGATGAGGTATCTATCCATGTAGCGCAGTTTTTCGACTGGCTTCATATGGCCATTCGTGAGAAGGCTCGAATATTGCATGCTCGTGCGGTTGTAAATCTGCGCAAATGAATGAATCAACGATATGCAAAGACACCGGTGTAATGAAACGGACCTTGACGCCATTCTCACCGGTCGCAGCTACGATCTTCCTTGTGTCAAACTGCAGTGCGGTCACGGCATGGTCGAACTTGAGGGTCTCGAAGATGCCACCTGTTCGAAGGTCCCATATCTAGAGAAGCGATAATTCAATCAGGATCGAAGGCCTGAAACGACTCGAAGCTCACCCGAATGGACTTGTCAAGACTGCCACTGACAACGTGCAGCTCATCAAACTGCAAGCACGTAACAGGACCGGTGTGGCCCAGCAGTGTGCGGTGGGGCTGTCCGGTGCGCACTGCGAGAGCACAGGTCAACCACGTCGCGTCAGCCATTGCGGCGTTCAAAGTAGCCACTCACTGTCCCACATGCGCACTGCGCCATCGCCGCTTCCGCTAACCAGCGCATAGCCCCAGAACTGCACGGCGCCAACGAAGTCCTCGTACATATCCCACGTACCATCTGCAAATGGCGGCATGGGAACAGCAAATGTCCCTGCAGCTGCGGCCGCCCCAGGATAGAGGTGATTCGGAAGCGCACTGCCCGGTATCGAAGCCGGCGGATGCGAGATCGCCCAGAGGATGTCCATGGTCATGACACACTGACCAGTCGTCAGATCCCACTGCCGCATTGTCTTGTCCGACGCGCCTGTAACCTATATCCACGCGTTCGGCTCGCTGGCAACCCATGCAAGAAGGGAGAGAACGAACCAGACATTGGTCCTCGAAATACAGAGTAGACACGGCCTTCGAATGTCCTTCCAGCACGCGCACACATGGTCCGTCCTCAACCACGCTGGACGGCCTGCTCTCGCTCGAACGGATGCCGTTGGTATGTGCCGACTCGCCATCGTGGCTCTCGTCCTCCTCTGCGACGTCGCTCAGGTTCAGCATGCCGCCCTCCCACTCTTCATCCTCGTCCACTTTGCGCAAATCCCACAGCCTGACAGCACCATCCTCGCCGCCAGTCAAGCACACGTTATCTTCAACTTGCATGCACTTCACGATACCTCGATGGCCTCGCAACCGGCCGATCTCAGCTCCCGTGAGGAGATCCCAGACTCGCGGTTGCGATTCCTCTTGTGATGCGCTGACAAGTGTGCCGTAAGGCTCTGAGAAGTCTAACGCGGTTATTGGGGCAGGATGTCCCGTCAATGTCTGCAATACATGCATTATTTACTCACTCCACAGCTAGATGTGGTGTACTGCTCACCATGAAAGCCACTCCGGGAGGAAGCTCATCATGTTCTGAGGGAAGGAATACAGGACCTTAGGAAGAAGTCAATGAGATGCGATAGAGCAGAGGAAACTGATGCTGTTAACCTTTTCGTCTACGGGAGCTGTGTGGCAGATGCTCCGTGACAGGGGCACCCCGAGTCCGACTTCTCGACTCCTCGATTTCAAGCCGCTCCTTTACGCCCTCAACTACATTTGGCAATGAGTGGACGGTGCAGTGCATATCTCCATGACGTACGTTCATCATCCAACTCGAGTTCGTCTTCCTGCAATTTGAGAAGGTCCTGCTCCAACCTCGCGCGCATTGCATCAAGTGCTTCGATTTTGTGAGTGATCTCGGCTATCTCACTGTTGATGAGGGTCTTTCGGGATCATGTCGAAGGGATCCATCTGCCAGTAGAATAGAATTACTCACGCGACGAACATGGAGATTCTCCTTATCACGCTCGATCTCCTTGGTTTGGCGGACGAGCTCTTCCCGCCCCAGAGTCTTGCCTGCGCTCAGTGGATGCCTACCCTTCCGCTTCGCCTTATTCTTCCGACCACGCCCCTCATTTGGCACGAAGACGACGTCTTCCTCACTCGCAACACTCGAGCCCTCATGGTCCTCCTCATCGCCCAGCATACCTCGCGCACTCATGCCTAGCCTTTTCAAACCCAGCCGAGGAGCCTCCACATTACGGGTCTGTCTTCGCCGTATACGGCTTTTGTCCGCACTCGGTATCGTCGCATGGAATCCCTTGAGCAGACTGACGTTCTGCGCAACACCTTCTGGCTCCGGGACCTCTTCGCTGAGTAGTTCATCGATAGCCTCCACGATCTGCAGGTCACGCGACGTTATGCGCCGCCTGCCTAATGTTAGCTGAAGCGGTGCGCGACCAAGAGTTGCAAAACCCATGCGCGCGTCCGAAACGCTGCCAACCGAGCCGCGAGACCTTCCGGAGAATGTCGCAGCATTTATCATTCGAGGAGTCATGATGACCGGAGCCACTGCACATAGAAAAGTTCGTTACAGAACATTGCAAGATAGAATTTGAGCATCATGCGTACAGTCCGCAAGCACTTTGGCAGAATCTTGCTTGTTGCTAGAAAATGGAGCCATGAGAGCCCTGCCCATGGCGTCGAACCTGCTCGTGTTTGAAGACGAAGTTGAGGGACCTTCTCCAAGAGGTGAAGGGCGTTGTTCGCGTTTCTTTGACTGTCCTTTACGCGTGTTCGACATGCTTCATCAAGGAGTTCGAGGCGTTGCCGAGGGGGCAGGCAGGTCGGAGAAGGTCGCTCGTTTCCTGCAGCCTTGCGGGGTCTACGCGACTGAGGTCACTCGGCCAATCCCGCTTTGCCGCTTGCCGGATCCACGTGCCCCCGTGCATGCAATTAGCTTTAGGGCGCCTGCCTGCCTCTTTCTGCAATTTCGCTGCTTGCACACCGCAACGTGCAGGATCGCCAGCATGCGGTACCTGGCTCGCCTTTCCCTCATTTCGTCCGCCATCAGGCAACCGGTACGCAGGTGTCAATTCTGCTCCACCGCTCGGCAGCTGCAAGGTCTGCACTATGAATCAAAGTACGCGGAGAAGCTGCAGAAGCGGGCCCAAGAGTAAGTATCCTCGCGACATGCACCTAGTGAGTGGAGGACTCAGAATGTTCTTTGTGTAGACGCGGGATGACCTTTGATGAGCTTCGCGAGGAGTTGAGAGAACAGGAGCGGGAGAGACGGCGACAAAGAGACCTTGAGGCCGAGCAAGCAGCAAAGGCGCTCAAAGCGGATAGTGCCTCTTTCTCAGAGTCTGCCAAGTTACTTCGCGCGGGTGTAAGTGAGAGGAAGGACAGCTCTCCTGTTAAAGTATGTCTGTCATATCGTTTGGTAAACCCGCAAGCGATAAATCCTTGACCTTGCGCTTTCAGCCGCTGAACAGCATCCTGAATCTTGATCGCCTGATTAGTACTCCGCATACTCCTGATCAGATCTCCGTTCTGTGGAGAGCGTATCATGACTCTCGCTCTGGAGGCACCGGGCGTGGCTTCTTATCTGCCAGCATCCCTGTTGATACTTACGAGAAGATGATGAGCGTCGCACGCCGATACCCGGCCTTTCTGGTTCCCCTTCCAAGACCAGGCGGGCATACAGACGAGCAGAAGGACAACAAATCGGCGCACGAGTTCTACTTCATGCAATGGGGCTTCCATGGATCACCGCCGGAACCGTCCAGGGACCTCTTCGCACCTCGACAGCCCTCTTCCAACCCGCAAACATCGACGATCCTGTTCACTCCCTTGCAGGAGTACAAGCTCCGTAACTCGTTTGCTACGCCATACCTGATCTTGACACACTACACTGACCTTGCCCGCTCGCACGGACTCGTCCTGTTGCGAGGAGAGATCACACCGTCTGCTCACGCTCGTGCTGCTGATGGAAGTGAGGGAAGCTATTTATTGAGCCAGCAGGATGCTCAGCTCTTGGCGATAGCGGTGCAAAACTTCTATCTGTGGAGTGAAGGGAAGAACGAGCGAACGGCGTTGCTGGAGTCGTTCCATGATAATCCCACAGAATTTAAATGGGAGGAGCTACTGAAACATTCGGATTACGCACTTTAGATTAATGTTGAACTAGAGTGGATGACACCGTGTACTCAATTGTTCGCTCAATGCATTAACAAGGGTACCCTGCAAGCAGGTCCTGGGAGAACGCTCTACCGTCACGATAGGTCACAATTTACACGCCCGTGACTGATCGTAACTCTCAGGCACCAAATTTGTGGCCGCTGCATTCAGTTCGTGCCGCCACATCGTCCTCCACGTCTCCGTAAAATTTGCGACCGCAGGGCGCAAATAGCTTAACTCTTGCCAAAACTCTTACGACCTATATCTGACACCTTGGCTTCCGACATACTGGGACAAGCGGTGTCTTCTCGACCCTCCAGAGTCCATTACCCGCTCGTCTCTATCCCAGACAGGCAGCTGTTTCGCCACGTTGTGTCTCGGTTTCTGATTTCCACCATGTCTGATCCATATGGAAAAACCGATGATTCCGCCGATACGGCACAACTCACGAGCTCTCAACCGCCAAAGACACGACTTAGTCTCAAGAAGATACCGCCATATTGGTACCCGCATACGACTATGGCGAAGGGTCGTTGGCTAGGACGAGAGATTTTGGAGGTCGTGTCTACAGAGTTCCGTGACCGGTCAATGGAGTATTATGTACGTTGCTGTCAAGTTCTCTGCCATCCATACAGCATGACGGATCGATGGGACCTATGCAGCCGTTTATGGCGTGACTCAGGCTCCATCGATCAGTCATCATTTCAGATGCGAACTGCACTATATATCGCTCACTCACACTCGGTCTGCCAAGAGTAGCGATATGCCCTTGACTCTGGAGTGACCACAATTAATGGCAAGGTGGCGAAGCCGGGCACCATTATTCAGAACGGAGACCGCATCGAGTACGTGCTGCAGGCATTGCGTTACCGGCTGCATGACTTGATCTACAGTCGCCTAATTTAATAATGGTCACAGGAATGTGGTGCATAGACACGAGCCCCCGGTAACGTCAACACCGGTCCGCATTGTACATCATGACCAGGAACGTCAATTTATAGTACTTGATAAACCAGGATCAATCGTGCGTTTTGTCTCACTGTGACGGTTATTTCAAGCCTAATTGACCATGTATAGCCTGTCCACGCCACCGGCCGCTACTTCCGCAATAGTCTGGTCGAGATTCTCAAGAATGACTTCGGCCTTGAGAAAGTCCACAGTATGTTTCCCCGGTATTCTCTGTGCTTTCCACAAATTGGAGACTTAATGCTGATCCTGTTCTTGACTAGCCATCAACAGATTGGACCGGCTGACCTCGGGGCTTATGATTATCCCACTATCTGCATCGTTGGCGAATACTTTGTCTCAGGAATTTGCCACTGGTCTCGTTAGAAAGCAGTACGTTGCTCGGTGCAAGGGTAAATTTCCCACGTAAGTGACAACGAGCCCCTTCCGTGCTATGACGCATGTCTTGACCGCAAAGATTTGTTCAGTGAGGAGATCATATGCGAAGAGCCTTTGCTTACAGTCGACAGACAAATGGGTCTGAATATCGTTCATCCCGAGGGCAAGGTAAATCATGCGGGTTCTCAATCACTCTGTATCTAATCCCTTTGATTTCTATGTAGCCAGCTAAAACAACATTCAAGCGGTTGCACTACGATGTGAACACAAATACGAGTGTAGTACATTGTACGTAATGCTCGATCACTCTGATGGCATCAACTGAAGCTACATTGTTTGCCCAGGTCGGCCGTTCACGGGCCGCTGTGAGTTAAATTGGTGCATCGTGTCCAACTCGTTGACTAATTCTCGATTATAGCTCATCAGATCCGCGTACATTTGCAATTCCTCGGCTACCCTATCGCGAACGATCCCGTTTACTCAAAGACAAAAATATGGGTAGGCACGGTTCCCTCTCCTCGTGGACTCCTCGCAAATCCATGAGTCTTCTGTGCCGAGCTAATTTTGATCCTGATCGCGCGTCCTTCATAGGGAGAAAAACTTGGCAAAGGTGGTTTAGATTTGACTCCAAGTGACGAACGCTCGGCGCCCGCGCCGCCAGAACAATTTAACTTGCAGGGGGCCGACAATCCGGAATCGCTTTCGCGAAGACAGCCATCCAGGACTCCGGAACTAAACGCTGAACCAACGGAACCCAAGGAACTGCCTGGTAAGACGTCGAATAACCAGGACGGTCAAGAGGAGGAGACGTCCGCAGGCCGTCCTAAATTGTTACCGCGGGAAACGGGACACGATATTGGATTGGGTTCACCAGTACCGCTATCCGCTGAAATGGTGGGCGTTATCACCCGGTTGAGGAACATGAAGGTACGTTCTTGTCCCTGACCGCCTCTGACGCTGCAAATAACACGTCGTTCTGTGTTCATGTACCGACATTGCCTTGTTATGCTGGTATCCTTCGTATTGCAGGATGAAAACGAAGATTGGAGTCGTTGGCGCGACGTTGTTTTCCGAGCTAAAGGCGCACTATCTCCTTATGGCGTGAAAGTGCCTCTTCCTCCACAGAACAGACGCAAACGAGGAGGCCCTGTACACCGCTCCGTCACTCATGAAAAGGATGATGGCGCGAATGGCGCTGCCAATACAGAGCCAGAGCCAACACAGTTGACTTTGGAGGAAGCGCTTGAAAAAGCGCAGGAGTTCGAATCGCTGCAGACGGCTGAATCCCCCACTGAGACTCCCGTTCTACTCACTCCATCGGAATTCCCCGTCCCTGCTCCGATCATGGATGAATCATCCCATACGTTGACTGCCGCCGAGGTTGCTTCGTACTGTCCAGAGTGCTATCTTCCCTTGCATCCTGATCCAAAACCGGAGCGCCTATATATCTTCCTGCATGCATTAAGGTATACCACCAGCCTGGGGACGTTCGAAACCGAAATGCCCGAATGGGCTTCGGAGGGATTCACTTGGTAGTTTATAACAAAGTACACCACAGAAGGCGAGGATCCACGCAGTGTCTTCAGCGCAGTAGCTATCGGAGCGTTCCAATGGAGTTCTTTTTTTTTCCGAAACGCACGCCTCTCTCATTAGATGTCAGGGCGATCATGAACGAAAACTGTGCAAAACATATCCTAGCAATGATGCCAGGAACAACTCCAGCAGCTTATTTTCGGACAATTGAATGTGGTTTCATGGGACTGTGCCTTAGACTCACGGGACAGCTTACCACTGAGCTTGACTAAGCTTGCGTATGCTTCACTTGGTTGCTCGCCGGACGATCCATGCAACCATGCAGTCAGCATCACGGGATGAACGGCCACTGCCACTGCTACGCCAGGCTTGTATCGGAACCCAGGTTTCGCATGCGACAGCAAGATACGGAGTTCCGTCCCGTGTCCATGTAATGCCCGATAATAAGAGCTCGGTGATACCAGCGTTTTCTCGATATCACGGAGGCAAAGTACCTTGAAGACACCGATCATTCGTTCTATCGTCGATTTCCCGTACGTCGCCGCCTAGATTCCCGGGCGGCTGACGGTGCAATAGCGCTGTTATGCTTCGCATCGAGACCTCTTCTGAGGTTCTACAACCGAGATGGCTCGAGGTGGACCTCAATTTCGCCCAGCGCCCAATACGGCTTCTGCGAGCTCGGGAGAAGTTGGGAGGACCGAACTTGTTCTTCACATTCAAAGGATTCCAGATGTTGTCTCGTCCCGTGCGTCGGACACTATGTCTTAGCAATGAGCGATCAGCGATGTCAGCAGGCGTGACCTGGACCCTTCGCGCTGAAGCAGTTGCTTGACTTCGAGAGCACACCGGCCCGATCGTTTTTTTCGATACATTTATAAAGAACGAAGATGCGGTGCATCGTTTTATATCATTACTGCCGGTGATTTCGCTTCGAATACACGACTTACAATGCAATCCTTCATATCATTGTTGAAGACTCGTATGAGTCCAAAAGTGCGCTTCACAATGCTGACATGCTCTTTGGGCCACTGACAAGTTTTCGCCGTTTGCAGCATTCTGCACCGCTAGCAACTGCAGATGATCGACAACATTTAATCTTGATGCCGAGCACCGTAGCATACGTCGTGGAACTGGTCAGTTAGCGATTACGGAAACTGTCGTTTCGTCGACTCACGATGCGGTTCAGCCAAAAGGTTCCACAACCCGTCCCACATCCCCAAAGAAAGGAATTACCGCAAGACCGGTCAACGTTGTGAGTATAGCGGGGGGATAATCATCATGTCAAATTTCGCTTACGTTCGGACGTTACTCAACAGGCGGAGATGTTGGATTATGAGGATACCACGTGGGGCCCGTCGAGACCTCCTAGGCGACAAAGTTGACACTTTCCCATGTGTAGTTTTGCAGCAGCGTCCACTGCTCATAGTTCATTGAGTACGAGCGCTATCGGACATATCCTGTGATCTGTAGCGACAAGTTCCACTGGCAGACGATGGCCTGCGCAATGCATTGCGACAGTGATAGCGGCTAAAATGTAATTTTTGCGATTGATACACCATATCAATGATCGCATCCACTTTATGAGTGCATATAAACCGTTAAACGAGCATGGAAGGGGCTGTTTGAGTTGATCCCAAGGTTCTGTATGCGAGCCTGATATGAGTACCTGCCTTGAAGGAATGTAGCATTGGTTGCATGATATGCTGGAACCCGATGGTGACAGCGGAAGGGAGAAAACGCTCCGATTTCGGTACGCTGTCGACAGTCCTCGATCATTGAATAGCGTCCTGCTTGTGTGATAAAATCCACGACGAGGCTGATCTTTCAAAAGATGCTATGTATGTCTCAATTAGAGTCGGACAAACCTCGGCACCAAAAGTCGCAACTGCGTGGAGCAGCGACACGCATCGAGTCTTAAAACTGTCGTGCTAAGCATCGTCTTACATTCAATATATTGAGGCTGATTGGTAGGATGTGAAGTTTCGTGCTGCACCCGGACGCCGGAAGGTCAACTTCTTATTCACTCAGCACCGAGACTGGGTATCGGGATCACCGGTCAATAAGATAAGAACAATAAAGTACCTTTTTTTCACACCATTCTGTCCATGTACCATTTCAGTTCGCATGAACACTAGCATGGCAGCATGTGCTTCGAAGTCGACTACTATGTGAGATTTCCAATATGACCTAGGGAGGCTGTGAGACCCGCTGATGAAGTTTGAGAATCGACTTAATCATTCACCTGACGATCGCGAACTTGGACTTCCTCACGGTCGGATATTTTGGGATCCGAAGCGATGCCTTACGAGCTTTGGTGCCTGTTCTACATAGAATACTACTGAGCTCAGTCTTTACCGGACTGTCCGGAAGCCGACCCAAGACGACCTGCTGCAGCACAGACTTTGCACAGCAAACTCAGGATGATGGGGTAAAGGTCAACTGGACGTTGGACTCCGTCCAACACAGCACCCACTGTAATCCCACCCAATTATACAAGGTCTGAGGACGTGTAAAATGTAATTACCGTCGCGTAACTTTTTGTGCACGAGACTGTTGAGCATTTGCGCAGAATACAGGTCCGTCATCAGCTACGTTGGCACTGGCACTTGAGCATCGAAAACTCGCTTGTATGTCTCTGCGTACTACTGCCAGGCACTCAGTAACGGTATTTCATGGGATGATGTCTTGCGAGTTGCACAAAGGCTAAAGATGGGCTAGATTCTGTCCGTGAAAGCTCCTGCATTTAGAAGTTTGTGTATCTCAAGATAGGAATGTTTCATGTGAGGAGATTTTGAGTTCAATGTTTCATTAATTCACATTCCGTTGCGTGCCAGTCGCGGCGAGGATGAGTTGCTGAGCAGTGGGCCCGAGCGGGCAGCCCGGGCAGCCCCCATTGGAGGCGCTCGTTCAGGTTCGAAGGCCATCAGAAAAACTCAAACTCGACTTATGACACTTTTATCCGCTTGCCATCACCAAAAAGACAGGAAGTTCAAGAAAAGCCTCAGAACCTCCTTGTTCTGAACTTTTCTCCGGGTTAGGAGGTTTTATCGTGTGCTAATTGGCTTGCACAAGCCAAAACCAGCCTAGAGAACCAGTCAAAAAGGAGGCTCTCGGGCCACAAGTCGATTTGAGGTTTCAGGCTGATGCAAGCAATAGACGAGATTGGTCAAACCTATATAGGAGAAAGCACTGGCAAGGCAAAGGTACCGCAACATCAAATACTATGCCACTGAAGAGTAGTGTCAACTTGAAATGATAGGTCAACTGGGTCGTTCGCGCGGGGGTATGTATAGGAAGTTCACCCTAGTAGTTCAACCAACCTCCTGGTGCGGCTAACACAAAACCGTTTTCTTCGAACATCGATACTCCCTTTCCACTGGCTTGTTGTACTCGTTGAGTCGGACTCAACCTCATATTAATGCGGTCTCGTCACCCCTCTAGACTCATTCTATGACATGAAGAGTGCTGCACGGATTGAAAAGTGACTTATATCGTCCCATTGAAGGCTTGGTGATCTAGATCTACGACTAGAATTATGCTGGGAAGAACGGTATGTATCAATGAGCACGTACAACTTTAAGTAAGAACTTGACCTCCACGGTTTCCTCCAGTGCAGTCCATCGTACGCAGCTCACATGAGATTCGAGAAGGATGAAAATTCTTCAATACCGAGGCGTTAAGTTCCACTTGCGAGATGTGACGAAGTTGACCAACTGGTCTCCTAGACTCCAACGTCACCGGATACATCACTAGCTTAGGAATGGATTTACACAACGAAATCCATCTCAAATTCACATCTGCGTTCTGACGCTTACCACGCATGAGAATAGCACAGCCATTTCTGCCCTCTCCACCTCCGACGTTCTCGGCCCCCTTTGTTTCCTTCTTGTTCACGTTAATGTGCATTCTTCAACATCGATCAGAACGAGGGTGTTTTACTCGTTCATGACGAAGCAGGCTGCGCAGATCGCTTGCGATTTCACAAAACATTCAGAGCAGTTTCTCGGTTCATGTAGGCTTCAGTTGGTTCTATCTTCCCGCGATGATGTCTGATTTATATATGAATAGATTTGCATATCGCAAAAATAACAGGCAGTGTCGCTCCTAACGTGCTTCTATACCTGAACGGCCCTCATGCTGCAGCTGCGGACAATTAGCACAATTACGCATAAAGCAGACAGCTCACTCCGGATAACATGCAAGGGGCATCAGCAAATTCATGAACGTCAACTGGGAGCCTGATTTTGTCAACCAGACGTGGAAATCGCCGCCGCTCGTACACAAAGACCTCATCCATCTCGAAAGCTCCACCACCCCCATCATTAATCGTCGCTTCCATTGCCATCTGATGCCATCGCGTCTGCTCAAGATAGATGGTAGCGAGAGTGAAGTTTCCAATGACTGTCCTCGAGCGCTGCGTCCTTGAGGGCACGCTCATAGTCCCAAGAATGCATGCCTTCGTTCGAACACCCAACAATGAGTACGCGATTATATTGGACTAGGTGCGAGGCATTCCCCTCAGCACGCTATGGGACGATCTCTGCCTCGGGGCGCACAATCACCGAGGATTAGCTATGTGATATTTTGCTTTCAATGCGAAAGATCGCATTCAAGTATGCCGGACAGCCGGGTCACAGGCACTACGTTCTTCCCGAAAGACTAGGCTCTTTTGTTCTAGATTGTGGAATGAGAGGAACAAATCAAGCGAGCGAGCCGCCATCGTTGATCATGTCGTGGACACACGTCGCGCGGAGTCATTTTGCAAATAGAAATATATACTCGTCAAAAAGGATCGCTTCGTTTTCACAAACGGAGAACTACCTGATCGCAACATCATCGTTAATCCAGATACACTCAACATCGGCGGTCTTCTCGGCCGGAAGAACACGAACTTACTCCCGACCTATCTCGAATACATTGCGACTAGGCATTCCGGTCGCCAACTGCTGTATTGGTGAGCAGTGCTTCTAGAAATTCTGGAGAACGTATTAGCGAAGAAATGTGGAGGAATGAAGACCCATGTAAAGGAAGAATTTGCGCACGCTTGGGGAAGGTCCTTGCGGATATCGAGAGAAATGCTCCAGGCTTCGATGACGACTGCGAATGGACATTCGGGTCTGACGTTCACTCTACTTGTGAATAAGATCTTTCTTTCTCTGCCTATTGTCCACTCTGAATATAACATCACAGCTGCGTTGAATCAGCGCGCTGCGAACAAAGTTGTGTTTTCATAGCCTCGACACGACACACTGTGATGAGGAGATCGTGTCCGCCGCCGTTCCACGCCACCCTACCGTCAAGATGAACGATACCGCCACGTGTGGACTGTGGGGTGCTTGACATCTTGCAACCCGCTGGCGAGGAGCGATTGCGAAAAACTTGCCAAGAAATCAAGAACAGGTGCACCGCTTTTAGCAATTGATTCGCCATGATAAGGAGACTGTGTCTGCTCGTTGGACGATTATCGACTCCTCTTAGATCAGTGGTATGGCTCATAAAGATCGTACTAGCAATGCCGAAGAGTGGCTGGCTGGTATAGGCAAGGGCGTATCGATGTGATTAGCCTCCCGAGTTTCCTTTTTCTAATCTGACAGCTTATTGGAAGAGTTCTTACAAACTCATGTGCTCGACTATGAGGAAGCGAGCAAGCAGATTAAGCAGCATATTTGGCACCAAAGCAGTTTACCATAGCGGCATAGTAACTGGCAGCTGTCGCATACGCTTCACCAAATCTTAGCACGTAGAGATGAGATCTTCACCCATTCGGTCGTACGCTGCTTATGATGCGCGCTGCTTTTCAGCATTCGACTCCAGCATTCGACTCCTTGGTCAGACAAGGATATCTGGAGCATTCCCGCGGAGGTTTGAAAGAATCGTCTCGTCTGCCCACGGGAGACTATTTTGTGCGGTTTTCAGCGCATGTTCCGGACGCAATACATACTTATCGACCAATGCCATGCTTCGAAAGCCCAGCGATGTCTTCTGGCTAGCTTCGCAGATCTGCTTCTGAGAACATTTATGGCCAGCGTTTGATTCATAGAAGATGCATTGTGAAGGAATACATTCAGACGTGGGACTGTGACAATGAACAACGGAACTGAGCCTACTGTGTTGCGATACCAGGTACAAATACAGGCGTGATGCTCCAGCGATTACCCCATCGATGTGTATGGAATGATAATGCCAGCCAAATGAGGAACATGGGAGAGCGTGAGAGATGTCATGCCAGTGCGAGGACTGGTTTTCACGTATAGACCAGAACAGAAGCCACATCCCAGTACGCTTCGGAGAAAGCGCTTGGATTTTCATTCACGAAATCTGGTAAGCGATGTCAGCTGGTACCCAGTCTCATGAAATGTGAAGATTACATACCGTCGCAGGTACCCGAGCAGCCAGCAGCTTCATAAATTGAGGCTACACCGGCCCAATCGCCACCTTGGAAATCAAGTTCAGTACTTGGAAAATACCGACGATGCAATACTGCTCACAAAGAGTTAGATCGAAGATGATATTGTTGGCTGCGAAGACTGAGTCGATATCGCAATCGGTGTTAGGAAAGTACGCGATGGGGGTTCCCTGCGTGCGACGATAGTAAGGCACATTCTGTGGAAGACTCGTCGTGAGACCACGTACCCAGTTGCTCGTATCGATCGAATCAGCGCCGCTAGAAACGTCTGAAGGTACATCGGTGGCATCTCTCGTCCAGAACCACACATTCACCCAGTCAGCTGTCCTCTCCATCGCATACCATCCTCCTCCTGCTTCGTTGAAGTCGGGGCCGAAGCTATTGTCTGTAGGGTTTTGCACACTGCAACCACTGTTGTTGTCAGTGTACGTATCGCAGTCAGTCGACCCTGGAGTGCTGAACAAAAAATGCTGCTGAGCCAGACTTTGTCCGAAGTTTCAGACTATTACTAACCCCGTCTCATTGAGACTATCTGGCATCGCACATGTGCTACCAACATGCAGCGAAATTGTGTTTGGGGTCACGGAGTTGACACCCTCGATCCTACCGACAGTAACATCAGAGATGAGGTGAAGATGATGCGTGACAGTCGACTCACTACAGCATCGCGTCGTCCAGGAGGTTAGATAAGGTGTACTTATTAGTCGCATAAGGCGTTCCATGCAGAACGCGCGCACTCACGACGTCGACCTCGCCCGCTGTTGGCCAATCGCTGTCATTGGTTTCCCACGCAGCTGGCCAGGTGGCGCAGCCCTGTGGCATGTGCCTAATATTAAAACTATGGGAAATGAGGGTCAACGGCTTGGCGAAGAAGCTTTCTATTTGTAACGCACACAGTAACATGGTAGTTGTACTGTGCATTGCTCTTGATACGGACACTGTTCCGTCCTGGATCATCGGATGTCAGAACTGTCGTATAGTCACAGCGCATGATGAGCGTGTCGTCCGTAACGTAGGTCAAGTTGTCCGCTAGCGCTGTTGCCTGGTCTACGTAGGTTCTAGGTTAAGTAACGTCAGCACAGGCCGCGCAAGCGTACGAATGAGCGACACTAATCGCAGGGCGAGCCACGTAGTGCGAACTAGAAGCTGCTACTCACACTCTTCCACCGGTAGGGTCCGTGATGTTTTCAAAGCTCCAAGCATTAAGAAAATCTTGACCAATATAGGTGGCATCTATTGACCAAGTCTCCGCGAGCGCTCGCAAGGCCAAAGTTGAGGTTATCAGGAGGGATGTAAGTGCAGACCACATGATGCTGGAAGAGGGGAAGGGTCGGCCAACGGAGCAACAGGAGGCTGACGTTCACGACGCGAATGGACGCGCTTTATACCTCTCGGTGGGTCAGACCATATTATAATCGAGACATTTGGCAGACATTGTCCCAGGATGTTGAGGCTCATCCATGTGCCTCCGAGATCTTGTCGCATGTGCACTGAAGACGCATGCCTTCCCGAGATTCATCGCTAGAACAGTCATTGCAAACCGAACCTGCGGACTCAGGTCCTGAGCCGCTTCGCAGCGCCAGCATGGGCATCGGTGGCAGAAGCATGTGAGAGCCAAATACAGGCGGTCATGGCCTGATTGCCAGATGGAACGTCCAGAAGATCAATGCACGGGCTCTTACACCTGACAACAGCTGCTCATGAACGGATGGAGCTCGCTTGAGGCTCTGCTCATGGGCCGTAGCCAAACCATGCGGTCCATGTTCGCCCATTCTCATAGGGATGGCCGAATTAGCTAGTTCGTTCCCGTGGAATGGATGGGTGCAATACGTCGGAGGGTGCATTGGTAGACTCATTGCGGCGTAACTATCGATCAGTCTATGAAAGCGCCCAGAAATGCCATCACTTGCGAGGCTCGCACAACGCCCGGGGACATGAGGAGGTGGAGTATATGCTGCATGTGACGATATGTGAGAACGATCTAACGATCTTACGGGTATTGCGAGGGTACAGTACCTGAAGACGACCTCAGGACTTCAGCCGAGAACCGGAGGAAGAACGGAGCAAGCATTCAAAGCGTCTACACGTGTAAGGTCAGACACATGTACATGGTAACGCCGAGCGGGACAGCGATTCGAAGTTGCACGCAGACGCAGTATGTAGATCGTCCACGAAGGACATGAGGGAAGACAACTTGATTTGGCATGATGAACGTCAAGTGATTCAAGCTGCCGGGGGTTTACCGCACGTTCGTCTGAGTAGTGTTTGCATTAACAAACCACATGAGCTCCGCGCTACGGAAGAAACCTTCGGGCTTGGGCTGAGAGCGGCGGGACACCGAGTCATCAGGTGCATGACTATCGGCGGCGATGATGTCAATTCCTCACAGTCTGCGGATCAAATACTGCCAGCCTAACCTACGTTCAATATGCATCCGGCATACCAGCACATTCAGCGCAAAAGGTATAAGTTGATGGTGAGAACTTGCCCTGTAGGCCTTGCGTGAGCGGAGTCGTGCGTGTAGAGAACCAGGAGTTCAGAAGCCCATATAATTGCGTATCCCTTATCTACGTGTTTCCGATTCCGGTATCGTCGCGAGCCTTGCAGTCTCTGTAATGTCTTGACCGCTAAGGTCCGGCCCTGAGTTTATATAACGAACAATAGCATGGTTCGAATCGGTAGTTGGTTGTTCCTCAAATTTGGAGCCTGGACCCAGTATGGCGTGATCAACACGACAGCAATCCAATCAAACGACAGACGTTCCGAACACGATCGAAAACGGGGACGAACCTCGAAACAGACTATTGAGTTGGTGCTTCAAGCCAGCCTTCTGCCTGCTTTGCTTCCTTCTCTACGGCCCGTATCGCTTGCACCACTTCCTCCTCGCTGCCCATATTGAGTTTGGCCATATCTCTTCCGTACATTTTCCCAAACCTAGTCACCAATCCATCCACCTCGGTTTCCACAGTGATATGAGTGTTGGGACGGGTGGTAGCATCGGCAATACATCCAGCATCGACACCCGCCAGCCCGCACGCAACCACCCTTGAGAACCACGCAAGGGGTTCTCGGGTGATATTAAGAGAGAAGCCGTGGGTTGTCAACCTATGCCTAACCTGTACCCCGATACTGGCAATCTTCGTGTGGTCGTTTAAGAAAACACCGGTGTGCTCGCTCGGGTAATGCCTGATGCCGTGTGCCTCCAAAAGATGCGCCTCGAGGGTCTTCTGCATTTTGCATATGTACTCTCGGATGCCGAGTGGGGGCGACCAGCGCCCGAGGTCCAAAAGCGGGTAGCCGACAATCTGACCGGGTCCATGGTACGTCGTCTCACCCCCCCGCTGCGTAGCAACAAAGTCTGCACCAATATCTCTCAGGCGAGCTGCCTCAGCCACGACCTCCGGAGAAGAGGACACCTGTCTGCGTCCAGCCGTATACACTGGTCGATGCTGCAGCAATAGCAGTAGATCCTTGTAATTCACACCAGCGCGTCGCTGGGTGAGTTGAATCTTATGCAAATATTCCTGTAAAGATAGGGTCCTTGCGTATGGAAGAGGTGTCGAGAAATAGTGATAGAATATTGGCGGGAGAGAGGACATCGTGGTCATGAGCAAAGCTGACAACTACGGGCATCGTTAACAATTAAGCGCCCGAGGCTGCCTGCCGACAAGGCATATGATCGTGCGCGCTCGAGCAGCAGCCGACTACAATAACAATGTACAGCCTAGCGTGCCTTGCTCCTCTTGTTCTCGTTCGACGACATCTGACGAGATAGCAGACCCAACATGAACTCGAAAGGACGACGCAGTTTCATCGTGGGAGCAGGATGTACTGCATTCATCAAGGTGAGCATTGAGCAGGAGATCCATGCTGTCTTGCAATTTTCGAGTCGTCACGAACTGTATAACGAAGACTCTCTTATTTCTGTCAGCCTCGAGCTACACGGACAACAGAAGACGTGAGTGCAATCTTTATCATGAACATGGAACGCTCATTGATGAGGAATAATGTATAGATGGGACTAGAAGCCGCAACGAAAGCGCTCCTCGATGCAGGTGACGCTTCAATTGACTCATGTGGCATTGAGAACCATTGATTACCAATTCGAACCAACTCAACAACACAGGCATCACATATGATGCAGTGGAAACCGCTTTCGTAGGGTACTGCTACGGTGACTCCACGAGTGGCCAGGTGAGCGACCATCGCTAGACGCAATACAACCAATTTGAGAATTTGACGCCGTACATACTCGTAGAGAGCACTATATAGTCTCGGCATGACTGGCATACCTATCACGAACGTCAACAACAATTGTTCAACCGGGAGCACCGCGCTCTACCATGCGAACAACATGGTAAAATCCGGACTGGCGGAATGCGCCCTCGCGCTAGGCTTTGAAAGGATGGCGCCGGGCAGTCTCGGCACAAACTTTCCCGACAGGCCGTCCCCCACTGCCCCATTCGCTGATGCAACGGAAGAAGCTGAGGTGAAGCTCAGTAGTGGTCAGAATTATGGGCCTGGTGCCCCGAGGATGTTCGCCAACGCAGCACAAGAATACTTTGACAAACATGGAGCGAACATGACGCATCTTGCGCAGATTGGTTAGGCTTTGTCAAAAAGTTTAATGTTAACGAGCATATGTGCTGATGGCATGCTCACCTTTAGCGTCTAAGAATCACAAGCATTCAGTTAATAATCCATATTCGCAATTCCGAGACGGTTGGACAGTTGAACAAATTCTCGCTGCTCCCAAGATCAACAAGCAGCTGACAAAGTTCATGTGCAGTCCTACTTCAGTTTGTCCATTCATGATAGTTGTCAACGTCTGCTCACGGACCATCCTCAGGATGGCGCTGCCTGTTGCATTGTTGCTTCAGAGGATTTCGTGCACAAGCACAAACTGGAAAACCAGGCAATTGAGATTGTGTCTCAGGCGCTGTACACCGATGAACCGGAGACCTTTGAGAGCAAGAGTGCCATGGAAGTTGTCGGCTTTGGAATGACGCAGAAATGTGCAGATAAGATATTCCATGATGCTGGATTCAATGAGCGCGATGGCAGAGATCAGGTTGGCGTGGTTGAGTTGCACGATTGTTTTGCAGCCAACGAGGTACACCTGACACTACGCCCGGCGAGCTGCTTTCCTTTCCTGACATCATTCTCAACAGCTGATCACGTACGAGGCGCTTCGACTATGCGAACCTGGCCAAGCGCACCGAATGGTCGAGGAAGGGGATATCACGGTACGTTACTCATGAATCCCAATTGAACATTCACCAACAGCTTTCATCTCAGTACGGTGGGAAATACGTGATCAACCCCAGTGGTGGCCTTGAAGCGAAGGGCCACCCGCTCGGAGCAACCGGTCTAGGTATGCATTTCTATATCACCAGTAAGTAGCTCTCGTGCATCCGTCCGCAGAAACACCGCTCACCACTCGGCTATCAGTGCAATTGCGACAGTGTGAGCTTCTACACCCGCCTACAGGATGCGAATGCTAACGAAGACTGTCCGACTGTTCCAGGGGCTGGACCGATGCAAGCGCCCGGTCTGTTCGACACTGACAAGAGGGGCAAATATGGCCTAGTGCACAACATCGGCATCGGAGGGGCCGTTGTATGCAGCTTGCTTCGCCGGCCTGAGTTCTTCAATGCGGAAGGCGAGGATGGAAGAGACAGGTGCGGTTTAGTCGGCGAAGAAGTTTATCGAAGGCTCTGACCAGTTCTTCTAGGCTTGGTTATAACCATGGTCATCAATGCAAGCCAGTCTCTATGGCCGATGTGGACAAAGTCAAGTCGATCAAGTCCTCGCCATATATTCTGGAGCGAGCGCGGCTCTAATCGCCCGGAGCTGTTGCACCTTCCTAAGCTGATTGTATGAAAGTCTCTCGTTGTATCTGGAATATATGTATTAAATCTGTTCGTGCGATCAACGATGACAGTACTATGCACATGATAATAGCTCATTAAATATATAACTCGTCTGCCAACAGAATGTCCGACCATTGTCCAATGTGCGTGCAGGAAGGCCTTTCGTGGGTCATGATGCCCCGGTGATTCGTGAGGTTTAGCACAGGAGATTACCATCGCTGTCCATCTTGTGCTTTACCCGCGTTCGAGAAGAGTCGAGTGCGCATGCATTATTGCGAGTATCAGGTTGATTTGTTGTGTTTAATTTTCTTCGGTGGGGACCCCCAGGCCATGTTGTCCTCGTCGAGCATCTCGGCCTGCGTAGGAGCGTTAAATAGGGAGAACGTCCGACAGCGAAGAGACAACCTACCACGTCACTAGAACGTGATGTCGATTTTGGGCCAGAAGAACTCGACGACGCGAGTGGCTGGTGCAAACGGTGAGGCGAGTTCAATGCGACTATGTGGGGACTAACCAGTTGAATCGTGTATTGGGTGGACCCTGAAAGATCAACGACATCCAATGCAGGCTTGCGAGTAGTGCCGCCGGATCGCTATGTGGGGCTCAGTCACTCAGCTAGCCGAGCCCTCCGGTATGCACGAACGTTATGAGTCTTGTTGAGTGAAAGTTTGAAGAAAGACATATTTGATGATAGGTTCGTCAGGTAAAGTGCACGTCGTAAGTGTCGTAACGAGCAGAGGAGCCTAGAATGCAGAGAGCCGCTCAATCCCCTCTCATTCTTATATCCGGCGAGTACCAGCGTTTGTCTCGAACCGAATAAACCAGTCGGGCCAACACGGATCCTGCAAGATATATCGCCACTTTTGCGGCAAACGGAGTACGCGAAGGGCTTAATAGACGGGCTTCTTGCTCCATGCTGACCGCGATCCGTGACGCCTTACCGCGAGCCTCCGAATTCATTCAGCCACGCCGAACATTCACAGGAGAACTTCATCCCCACGCAAGGTCAGACGAGACTCCGCAGAGCAGGAGAGCAACCCAGACTCGTTAATGATGTGTTGCGCTAAGCATGGTCGACAGCACTGAGACAGATGCAGGACATCTCCACTGGGCCCCAAGTCCGGTGCTGTCAGCATGATACGACGGCGAACCTTCCTTGGCATATGATGAAGAAATAACAAGGCACATCTATTTAGTCGGAAATGACGGACCGAGTCCTTGAACGCCTTTGCAATAAAATCATTTTCACCGAACTTCGTCGGAGAAATGCTAATTGAAGCGAATCACAGTAGAAATATATTGATATGGCAAGAATCGGAAGAGACTGGCCGTCCTGGTAAGGGTAGAGTTGATCCGAGCAGTGCCTTGCAAAGAACAAAAGAAGCTCTCTTGAGGGCCTGAACATCATGCATGGTCAGAATAGTTCAGCACTCGCTGCGGCGATGTCTCACGAAACTGTGACAAGTTCGTACCTTCATACCCACACTCGAGCCGCATATAACCATGACAGCGTCCAGCGACAAGATAGATATTTATAGATAGATCACGGTCCAATGAACGCTCCAATGAACGTCGCCGAAGGACTGCATGAACATGGCTGCAGTGTCTCGTCATCAGCTACGGCTGAGAGTTTCATTCATACAGGGCGGTAGAGCGCACGCAGGACGGCCACGGAGAGACCGTCATTCGTGATTCCATACGCATAGTCTCTTATGAAAAGACGTTATTTCTGGAGTGATGACGATGGGAAGCAAGTACTCACCGTGCAGAGACGGACATATAACTATAAGCTGCATAGGAGAGAATTCTGAGTCCAGTCATGCCATATTAATGCTTACCGATCTCTTCCGCAAATTGCTATGCTCTGACTCAGTAGGACGATGATAGCTATAAATGCTGACAGCATATGTTTAGTATCACACAATATAGCGATCAAAAACAGCGATGAGGACGTAGAGATTTCAATCCAGGCCCGGTCTGCACATGCAAACAGCTTCATGCGAATCATCTCGCATCGTGGTGTGGGTGAAAGTCGGCGATCAAGTATTTCTCCGTCACGTCGCGGATCTTCTTGCCGATGTAGAAATTGAGAAGGAGCTGATATGAAATCACATATGGAAACGCACAGACTGATTTGGCGTAGAGGATCGTCAGTGTGGGATCTATGTCTACCAAGAGGGCCCACACCAAGCCTCGAAGTCAGGATTCTGACCAACACTGGCAGTCGCTTGGCCGACATTGGAAGAGAGACTTCATTAAAGTTAAAGCTGTCAAGTTTGCTATGGCCTTCAGTCTCGGAAGCTGGGCCACCGTGGGTTTCTTCATTCTCAGGTTGTCTTCGCAGATCCACGCCAGATGAGTCTATACGTACACATCATAGTCAGCAACAACATAATAGTCAGCGAATATCGTGACTTCAAGGACGTCTCGTGATAACATGAGCAATACGGGATCCTGTAGGGCACACTCACGGTATTATAGGTACTAGATGCTTGTCTCAGAGACCGAAAGCTGCAGCGCGGCTGCATTAGATTTTGAGAAGCAGTGAGGGAGGACATTTTCGCATCCCACGTGTTCACGTTTATGTATCCTCGGCAGAGTCAGTGAATAGTGGGACAGATAGTGCGGCAAGTGGGCTTTCAAATTGGTCCTGATCATCGATCACAATGTAGCTAATCATCCTGCCGTTCACCACAAGCTGGCACGATCTATAAGGGAT
Source organism: Laetiporus sulphureus 93-53 (assembly GCF_001632365.1). NCBI lineage: Eukaryota > Fungi > Basidiomycota > Agaricomycetes > Polyporales > Laetiporaceae > Laetiporus > Laetiporus sulphureus. The sequence continues at coordinate 109,063 of NW_024468530.1, read as the reverse complement.
CAGTAGTGGACATCTACGTTCGATACTGATTCCGCTACTTACCAACACCACGGAGGCCTATGGCATGTATAAGCGTGTTTAGACAGGAACGCCCTTTGCCACATATATGTGCTCATGACGCGACGCGACGCGACGAACACATCTCATGAGCACGTTGAAATAAACCGCGAAACTTACTGTGGCAATATCACAATTGCAGTGTTTCCCTTCCGGGTTCCAGTTGAGTAGGCTGTGAAATATAGCTGTAGCTGTCGTACGACGTGTTTGATACCCTGCTTTGGCGTGCCTTACATATTAATATCATTCGTTCACGGGGAGCCTATGGCGAATGTCCGAGAATAAAATTTTTCATATGTAGGAACGGCAAGATGCAGCACGTTGACATGCGGAGCGATAAGGAGAACCGGCAAGGATGGGCCATGAAGTACCTAAATGGGCGGCAGGGTATTTACGGCATTGAAGCGCTTGACAGTCATGCTACCGAGGTTTTCTTGCCGAAGACTAGAGGAATAGAAAACGCCATCAGCTGACGGCATTTGAGCGAGACACCTCAGTCATGCGCCTAGATGAGGATTGCCCTTGTACTCTCGAAGGTATGGAATTGTGAGTTATTCGAACAAGGTAGTATTATTCGCGAACTCCTACCCTAGATAACAGGCGATAGAAACCCAGCCGTTAGAAATCCTAGCATGCATTCAGACTAATCATAGACGTACCCTCCCCAAACATGATGATTTTGATCAAAGTGAGGACCTATGAACATTTCAGCACACATCGAACTAGCGAGAAAGATCACTACCCTCTAACATCCAATGAAACGCGAAGAATTCAACCCGTCAGCCGATACAACAAAGAAACAGTGTCAATACATAGCCAATACATAGCCCAGCGAATGGACGCGAGGATAGAACTAATCGAATATAGATAGTCCGGCATCATACCGCAAACACCCATCTCGTGACCTCGCCACGCCAAATCTGAAGCCAAAGACTCGCCGTGCGACACGACGGCGGCCGGTCATCCCCGCCAGCTACCGAGGTAACTTGTGCCCTCCATCCGTCGAGCGCGAGCGACTCCTGCTCGTGCCGCCCTTCGGGTTCCGCCCGCGCCTCGGGATGGGCAGGATGTTCTCCTGGGGTGTGCTTCCACTCTCAGTCGCACTGGACCTGCGACGATTCGGTACGAGCGGCATCGGGTCCACCGTCTTCACGCTGTCCGCGCGGGCGGGGAGGTAAGGCGTGCTCGGGTTCGAAATAAAGAAGCCCGACGGGACATAGCTCGTCGGCGTCGTCAGTGCGCTCGTGGATGTCATAATCGTCATGCGGTCGCTCCCGAATGCACTCGTGCGGTGCGCGGTCGGGCTCGTCTTCGCCGCGGGCATATCCGTCAGGCGGCGGATCGCCTTGACGGTCGGCGGTGGATGCGAGGGCGCCGCTTCTGACTTGGGGCGCTCGGGCAGCTTGGATGCTGTAGAAGGTCTGGGGATGGGTGGAAGCGGGGATGATATCTGAGGCGTCGAGGTGATGGGCTTCGGTAAAGGAGGGAGTGCAGGTATGGTGACGGAAAGCGATTTCGCCTGAACAAGAGGAGTGGCAAGCGCATCCCGGCTCGCACGGTAGCTTCCATCGATCAAGGAGCCTTCGATTTTGTGCAATGGGGAGATTCCATGGCGAACGGATATTGTTTCCAGCACAATCGGTGCGTCATCTTCAACCTTCGTTGCATAGAGTCCCGACGACACGGGTGTGTCATCTTTGGCACGTTCGCCTTTCCTACCCGACCCGCTTATGAATGTCAGAAGTGTCTGCCGTACACTCCGAATCGATATGTGAGAGAACCGCTGTCCGACGAGGTTGTTCGTCCACGTATCCTCCACCCAACCACTGGACCGTTCGCTCTCACATAGGGTTCGCTGTGTCGGCTGGATGGAAAATCCCTCTGCTGGTGGCCCATATGTCTTATATGAATAGCGCCTGCAGAAATACACCAGGAAGGCGCAGAGAGCAAAGAAAATAGCGCCGCCAACGGTTGTGGTAGCAATGACAATAGCACGTGTCTGCGTATCCATGCCGCTAGGTTTAGCTGTCCGCCACACCGTTGTCGTCGATGCTGACGTTGTAGATGTTATCGTGGACGACAACGGCGGCATCAATTGCACTTTTGTGCTGCCGTTGGAGGAATATAAGTAGTGCGCATAGCGTGTTGCTCTTTTTGAATTACAACTCACGTATATTGGATATAATCCAGGAGCGCTAGAGATGTTTGTGAACCATTCGCGCCATTTGTGATAGTCAACGTGTGCGGGCTCCATGAAAGCGAGTTGTTGGCGTACACCAGGCGATTGTAATCGATACTGGTCGAGTTCGAGGGTATCGAGATAAACGGCTCGCCCACCATCTCACCGTCTATCGCAAAATTCAAATTTGTGTACCCATCTGGCGAGAAATCTGAATGAAAGATGATGCAATAGACGTAAACTGCCGTGCCTGTGGCCCGATTCGAATCAACCATGTTGATCTCAACAGGGGGCCGAAACCACACAGGACCTACCATTGAACGACACAGAAGCACTGGGCGCGCTGCTTTCAATTTCGGGGAAGAACGACGAGTCATGCCATGAGTGATCGAAGGCTTCACTCGCATTGGGGTGGGCAAGGCAACCGGTGCAGTTCTGTCCAGTCGTCCACTTATCGTCTGGTGAATAGACGAACTGCTGGCCGTTAACGTTGTCTCCGAAGGTGTCGTCGATGGTAATATTGACCCATTCGGCAGAGGCGAAGAGGACAAAGCTGTGATACCATACTGAGCAGAGACACGTGAGGATCAGTGTGACTGCGGCCGGAGGCATGACAGGTCAAGGAGCGAAGGGTCTTGCCGTATCCAGATGGTCGTGGTCGTCCTGACTAGGGGCAGAGAGCGAAAGAGAACGAGTGGAAGAGACGGGCAACACGTCCGGGTCGACGACGGAAGATAGAAAGCGTGGGCATGGGAGCTCGATGTGCGCATACCGGTGCCGCGATGTGCGATCTGGAAACATCAGGTACCACGTCAAAGCCTATGGAGCGACGCGATATGTGGGCTCGGTAGCCGGGAGAGGCAACATTACCACGCTCAACCGAGCCACCGCGCCCACCGTGTCGGCGCACAGTGTCGATGACACCGTGGGAGGTGCATGCTGGAGGCCAATGAAAGTCGAGGAGAGGGAGGGGACACAAATGTTTTGAAGACTGAGGCATCGTCAGCATCAGGCAACCATCGCATCGAACAGACGCACCTGACATACAGCCAGGCAGAACTTGATGTACTTACATTGTTTCGGTACAATGCAGCGCCACCAACCATGTCCGTTGTTAATTGAGGCGGTGGCACTGTGGTGCTCCTTGAACTTTATACTTGCCTGAAGCTAAGCGAAGGGCAGTGCGCCCATGTGCAACGGCGTCGTGATTGCATATGGCGCATCCCTAAAGCGGGACCTTGCTGACAGCTCAATCACAACATTCTGATTATCCGTATCAAGTCATGCCCGTCAGCCATTATATGAGCGTCTTCAAATTAGTTCACTTACACTGCCATCGTAATCAATCTCAGAACTCTGCACTGAGTTTCTGTCGAGTCGTACTCGCGAGACCGTGATAGTTGGAAGCTACGTGTGGGATCGTGCACACGTCGCGACCTGCTTTGAAAGGGAGACGACTGCGGCAGGCCGCCATGGCAGTCGTTGTCGTTACTAAGTTGGTGCCAGCCACAGGGGGGAGCGTCAGCATGGACCTCAAATCTTTGAAAGCGACAACGATGAACAACTTGAACGGACTTCGAAACGTTAGAAGAATCGTTAAGCGCATCCGAAAGTCGTGCTAGTCCTGTCCTCGGGGCAATCATTGACATCTCAATATCTGATCTCTTCGGAGTAATCATCCCAACCACCCAGCTGGTACGTAGCCCATGATGAAACTTGTTCGACTGCGAAGGAGACAAGATGTGACACAAAGACCAGAATGTATTCTGTCTGCATATTGTGATGGACATCACGCAAATCCATCCTGTGGTTTCCTCTCTGAGGAAGGCCCTTAAGGTATTCCGTCTTTGCGAGACTGTTGTCTCTCGTCAGGAGTGTAGGAATGCGCCTACTAAGTACGTCGGATGGCCCACATGTGTCAAGGTTGCTTCGCGCTGTGGAAGTCTGAAATTCTAAATACTCGGATACACTAGCTAGAGTCGGTGTCAGACTTCATTAAATGAATACACAATCCCTAGACAGATCGGCACGTTGAACGTACTCAAGCTCATTTAATGGCTGCAGCTCGTCCCGTGGGTGGCCACAATTTGATCAGTGGAATTCTCCGGCGATCTCGATATGCCCTCGAGCAGCCACGACGGGCCACCGGTGCAGGTGACATCATCAAATCTCATCATGCGCTCCCTCTCGTGGAATCCAGTACGTCACCGCCGCCCACAGTACTTCAGCGAGGAGACGCGCCACCCGCCCCTCCACCATCTTCTCCTATCTCGACCGACCGACCTGAAACTTCAAAGCTTCACAACGATAACATAACCTTTGACGATCACGACGACCATGTCCATGATTCGCACCGCATTCGCTTCCACTACGCCCGCCGTCCGCGGCGCGTCACGCGCATTCCACGTCTCGCCCATCGCAGGCAAGACTGTGACAGAGAAGGTCAAAGAGGTCGCACATGAGGTGCGTGGTCGACTGCTGCTGGGCAAGATGCCGCTGACACGGGCTGCATAGGCGAACTTGAAGGTAGGACGGGGGTTGGCATCAGCCATTGAGAAGGGCGAGGAGGCGACGGAGAAGTTGGGTGAGTGCCTCCGCTGCATCAGCGATAGTACTTGACTGAATCGATAAATATCAGTGCATGTGGCCCCTGCACTAGGCAAGGCAAAGGCGACTGCAGAACAAGCTAGCGAGAAAGCCAGCCAGGTAAGCGTCTCGCGGTGTCTTCGGCTGCAGATTTGTTGCTAATGCATACCCTGAAGACTTCAGCAGATGTCAGAGAACGCGCACGAGACTTCAAGGAAGATGTGGAAAAGGAAGCACAGAAATGATCGCCCTCACCTCATGACGACCTGAAACTGTACTTTTTGTTTGTATTTTGTAGCATATACTCACTTTCACATGCGATCAATATAACGTGACGGACGTGATGGCGTTCGCATTTTGCACATTACACAGCTAAAGCATGACAAGAAATTAATGAAGGAGGGGTATACTGCCGGACCCCCCATATGCTCAGAGCGGGATGAAACTAATAGTGGGTGATACGATAAACAGCTCGAATTGTCTCTGCAATCATTGACGGGGACTGAGCTTCAGCAGGAGTCCATCTTGAGGGAACAGCGTCGCGATAATCCTGGGTCAAGGACCGTCAGCAGATGTACGAACGGCTCATACAGAGAGGTCGACTTACTGAACCTTGTCGCTCTCCGGGGTGCGAACGTGCTCCCAGTTCATGAGAACGGCGGCATCGGCAAGGACGAGACCGATATTCATCATGGCGTACTCAAGACCGATGCACTTGTGCGGGCCACTGCCAAACACAAGGTAGTTGCGCGGATTCTGGTTCGCACTGCCCTCAGGATCCAGCCAGCGCTCAGGCAGGAAGGCTTCCGGCTCTGGGAACACCACGGGGTCGTGCAGAGAGTTGTAGAATGACGGGATGACCATGCTGTTCGCAGGGACGGTGTAGTCGTCCGAGATCGGGAACGCCTTCGTCGTTTTATACGGAACCATCGTCACGGGCGGCTTCACGCGCATGCTCTCCTTGACCACTGCACGAAGATACGGCATATCGTCCATCATCTCGAGGGTGATCGGCTTCTCGTAGTCGCCCGCGCGCACGCGCTCCTGCTCCTCGCGCACCTTTGCAAGCACCTCGGGATGGTCCGCAAGGTGCTGGAGCCCGTAGATCAGCCCGCTGCTCATCGCGTCCTGGCTCGCGAACAGGAATGAGAACACGACCATTGCCATCTCGAGGTTGCTAAAGTCGCGCCGGCCCTTGTACTCCGGGTCCTGCAGGTCGTGCACCCACTGGTCGAGAAGGCACTCGGGTTCGCCGCCCGCCGCCATCGCCTTCTTGCTCTCCGCCGCCGCACGCTCGAGCCACTCCATGGCGATCTTGCGCGCCTGGATTGCGCGGTACACCTTCGTACCGGGGATTGCGAGCGGGAAGTTGACGAGCTCGAGCGCGATGGTGATGGCCCAGTACTTGTCCGTGATCTCCTTCGCGGCGTGGTCGGGAATGTGCTTGCCACAGAACACACGCAGCGACGTGTCCATGTTGAGGTCGCGCGCCTTCATCATAATGGGCTTCGGGGCCGGGTCCTTCGCGGCGTCCGCAAGCCACTCCGCGAAGTACTTGCGCGTGATCACATCCTGAATGTGAACGTACACGCTGCAACAAACGCAAACCAGCATCAACAGGTGCGGAGCGAACCAGGCTTCGATAGGTCACGTACCCGAGCGCCTTGCGGGTGAAGAGCGAGTTGAGCACTCGGCGATACTCGACATGTGCCCTTCCGGTCAGGAAGACCCTGCACGGCAATGAAAGAAGTCAGCTCTGACATCATTCCTGGTATTAGAAGAAGATTCATACCAGTTATCGGGGCGGAGGACCTGTTTCGCGGAGTGCACAAGGCACGGCTCGGCATGGGTGGGCGAATTGAGAATCTTGCGCGCGAACTCATTCGTAGATGCCATCACGATGAAGCTAATGTCCGCCACAACGTGTCTCAATAAACTGCGCTGCCAAGATACGGTTCGGGAACACATTACATATTGAATACGCTGACAGCGCTGAGAGCGCCCGAGTTCCACTGCTTCATATAGTTTTCCATCGTAGGTTTCATTGAATCGGCGAACTTGCCAATAAGAGGGATCGTCCATTTGTCGCCAGGCAAATGACGCTTCTTGTATCTCCACACGGACTGTTCCAGTACGAGCAGCGCAAGGACGATCGCGAGCGTCGTGTAGAGCCAGGTGGCAGAGCCGGACGAGGACGCGAGGAAAGACGAGGAGGGGACGCGGTGGGTGGGCCCCGACGTGTAGGAGGGCATGGTCGCCTTCATGGAGTGGTCCTTCATCGCGGACGCCATGGTGGTCGGGAAGGGAGGGCAGAGAACGGGATACGGTTATTCGGGCACCTTACACGGAAGGACATTTTGTTGGTTGTTAGACGTACAGAAATTCCCGTCGCGCGCGCTCCCATTGGTCCAATTAAAATCGGGCGATGAGCGGAATTACGGCCGCTTACTCATCACCGGTTATATTCGTGCCAAGCCCGCCCTGGCCGCCATCCGGGCGTGGCGGGGCTCGTCCCGACCGCTCAACATCGGCAGGGCGCCGCTGTAAACATCCGGCGGGATATCCAGAACAGGCAAGTCACGTCGTTCGCGTCGGGCATGAACACAGCAAACTGTGGCCACAGCAAGCTACGTACAATGGCTACCATCCCGCAGTTGCACTGATACCACATCCCTGCGAAGGAAATCGACTTTCATGTAATGCTAGCGAACGGTCTAAAGTTTATGCACCAGCCTGTTTGAGAGACGCTATGGTCATCCTTACTTCTTCTTCGGACCTTGTGTACCGCAGCGACAACAACGACATGGCCAGCGATGTGCTTGTCTAACGAGTAGGAAGACGTGTCGCCTTCCGCCCATGTTTTCCGGTCTCTCTCGAAGCCCCGCTGAACAATGACAGGACCATGGGCGAGCATCGTCGGATACACAGGCGATGCGACCAAGACAAAGGTACAGCATCAAATCGCGCTAGCGCTACATGTTTTGCGGGTCGGAACATCCCACGTTCAATAATTCAGCGCATGAGATGTCGTCGATGCTGGCAACCGATGTCATGAGCAACGATCGTTCCACACGCTCGCGGAGACGCCTTGTAGTGGCTTTGCGGCCACCGCGTCGTCTTGGCTTGCGGCTGTGATAGACGTCCTCTCCTTCTTCATCTAGTTAGAAGACAGTGACGATCAGCATCATGGTCAGCATATAGAGTAAACCAGTTCTTACCGTTAGTGATTACTTGCTCAGTATCGTCAACACTGGTGATCACACTCATCAACGGTGACTGCATTGCGCGCTCGCGGGCACGTCTTCCCGCAGATTTGTGGCCACCCCGTCTCCTCGGCTTTCGTTGCCCCTCACTACCCGCCTGTTTTTCATCACCACCCGAGGCGGGGTAATGCTCGACAGAGGAAGGGGCGAGTATGACTACAGAAGGGCCACAGCTGGAACTATCGCTAACTTTCATGATGATGATACGAGAATCGCGTTACAGTAACGGCACTCAGGTTGAGGTGGTAGGACCTCGAGCACCTCCTTATTTCCGTACTAAAGCACATATTAGTTTGTCCTGTAGATTTGTCAGCAGTGCGACGCAAAATTGCCTTTCATTCCTGTATCATCGATCTGCATACGTACGTATATGGAACAATATTCCTGCGAAGAAAATTGGCTTTCACGTAATTCCAGCGAACGGTTTATTTACGCACCAGCCTATCAGTGCGTTTGAGAGATGATATAGTCATCCATACTTCTTCGGATCTCGTGTGCCGCAGCGACAACATCGACATAGCAGCGATGTGCGCCGCCTAACGAGTAGAAAGGCATGGCGCCTTCCGCCCATGTTTTTCGGTCTCCCTGGAAGTCCCGCTGAGCAATCATAAGACCATAGGCGTGCATCATCGGATTCGCCGCGCGAGGCGACCAAGACAAACTTGAAGGTACAATACAACGTCAAATCTCGCTAACGCTACATCCTTTGCGGGGAACATTGCTGCTGCCACGTTCACTTACACATCGTGAGGAGATGTCTTCGACGCTGGCAACCGATGTCGTGAGCAACGATCGTTCCGCACGCTCGCGGAGACGTCTTGTATTGGCTTTCTGACCACCGCGTCGTCTTGGCTTTCTGCGAGAGAGATCCTCTCCTTCTTCATCTAGTTGAAAAACCACGATCAGCATCATGGTCAGCATATAGAGTAAACTAGTTCTTACCGTTAATGATTACTTGCTCAGTATCGTCATCACTGGTGATCACACTCATCAACGGTGACTGCATCGCGCGCTCGCGGGCACGTCTTGCCGCAGATTTGTGGCCACCCCGTTTCCTCGGCTTTCGCTGTTCCTCACTACCTGCCCGTTTTTCATCACCACCCGAGGTAGGGTAATGCTCGACAGGGGAAGGGGCGAGTATTATTGCGTGTGAGACTGAAGAAGGGCCACTGGAGCTATCGCTAATTTTCATGACGATGATAGTGAGAATCGCATCATCGAGAGTATGCCGATGGATGGCCAAGTCATGTACTGTGTGACATAGTGGGAACGAAGAGACATAGATGGCAGCACCTTCACTGAACATGTGGAGGAGCAAAGACGTCAAGATGGAGGAGGTACGCATGCCTTGCAATCGGACAAGCTGCGATGCAGAGTGCCAAGGCCAAGGTGCAGGGAAAACGTGATATGCAGCATATGTGTGCTTGGACACAGATGCGAGGTAGCGTAGTGCTGGGTCTGTAATCTCCAAGGCGTTGGGTGCCCAGCGCTGCGCACAATCAGAGCCGGCCGCAACGAATCGGGCAGTAGGTGCACGCCCGCAGGCGAAATATATCGGCGTACAAACCGGGCGGTTTTGAAGCGCATGCTTGCTGATCCCTGAGAAGCAAATCCCGCCAGAAACGTTTGAAGGCAGGCGTTCCTTCAACAGATCCGGTGGGCATCTCGTGTCTGTGGCCATACCATCTCCGGAGTGCAGTTTGGCTTGTAGCCGCTTTGCAGGGTAAGTAAAATCTTGTTCAAAAGGTTCAGCAGCCACGGTACGCCTTTTCCTTTGTGGCCTTCTGGATGCTGGTGAAGTCCAAAGTCTCGTCTTCGCAGCCGCGACCTCCAACACGGTTCGTCGTTTTTGAATTGTCACTGTAGCCGCGGTCGCTTGCGAAGCATGCTCCGGAGGCGAGTGGCACCTATTGGTCGCGCATTTGGCTATGATGATGAAGGTGGTGAGCAGACAAATGCATGCGAGCAACCATGGAATTAGCAGGATCGCAGCTTCGAGTTGTGCGATGTACGGCTCGGCCGCGACTCGGACGCCTGGAAATATGCGGTCGGACGGGTGCATCATTGATCCAAGTGTCCCAGCAGACAGCATTTAACACCTATAACAAAAGAGAGCTGCTACACCTGTAGTCAGGATCTGGAAATGGGCCCGCCACACTTGTGACTAAGCGGTGTTCGCCGGGTGGGCGGGCCACCATGAGCGTCTTCTCATGAGAACTATGCCACATGTATGATCGTTCTGCTATTAAAGTTTACTTCCGATCCGCACCTCATTAACCCAAACATACACCGGGGGCATGGGCCCATGATTCCACCCGAAACATTTTGGACACATTGCAATAACAGTCCAAATAATTATGCAATGTTTTTAGTGCATACATTTTGAAATCATTTTGAATGTTTTAAAATGTTTTAAGCATCAACATTGTGGCACAATTTTGATAGCATTCATAAAGATGCAAGAATGAGACCCCAATGCTGCAGATGACAGCATTCAAGCATTATTGTGACAGCATCCTAAATGTTTCTTGGGAGAAAATCTCAAATGATACCTGTGAGTGGCCATAATGTCTTCAAGATGTTTCCAATGGGTTCATTGTGATCACATAATTGTTATTACTATATATATAGTAATGTGCTAATCATATTAGGACATCCCCAATGCATTCAAGATGATTTCAGCTGACACATGATGGAAAGCATCTAGTACTCATCATAACATCACATTGATCACATTTGTAATGTACCCTTAAGATTCATTCAAAATGATACCAATTTATTATATGAATGCTGGCCCGAGCAAAATTGTTGTCTCATCCTGGCATCTTTCTGCATAATATCACTATTATTCCACAATGAGCTCACTCAAAATAATTCAAATTATTCTGTGATGTTTACATCAGTAACATTAGAGTTACATTGTGACTATTATCGTGATGTGTCCAAAATGTTTCCGGCAGAATCGTGGGCTCATGCCCTCAGTGATATAAAGTAGCAGTCGAAGCGAAAGTCACGTCATTTATCCACCAGATAGTAATACTTTTTATGCAAGAAAGCATTTGAGATGAGCCATGGTATCCGGATCCACATGCAATATACCAAGTCAGCATAGCCAAACCAGATGAACTAGCAATCAAGACGACCTAGGATATCTATCTAGAAAAGACTGATGGATGCGAAACCGGAAGCTGGTATGCGTGCAACCGATCGTTCACCGCCCTGCGAGGCAAGCCGCAGAAGAGACTTTTATGCGCCGATTTGCAGAGCTCAACTTCCGATGCCGAGTATGTTTCAAAGGAGATAGGTCGATCAGAGGCAGAGGCAGTGGGCTGGGAGAGAAGGGAATAGAGGATCCGATCAGCTCTGGTGACGGAGGACCCCGAGGTATAATCTCCGTCGGCGCGAGGCTTTCATTATCATCTTCGCGTGGGGTGATAGGTCTTTCCCAATCCGACAGCGAGTCTGACGAAGGTAAGGCTGGATTGATGCGCACTTGGATATCCTCGTCGTTAGAGAACTGCCAGACTGACTGTGTTGTCGGCATGAAAAGCGGTCGTCGTTGATGGGGCGGTGGCTCCGGGAACAGCGGCGCAACGTCGAAGCGCCGTGAAGCCTGCCCCGACGTTAGCTGGAGGGCGCGAGCGCGTAGCTGCGCTCGGTGGCGCTCGTATTCTTCCTCCTCATCTGTCGGTATCTCATCACCGTCTGGATCAAGACGTGCTGCAATAGATCATGAGCAGAGTAGATAAATCCGCTGGAGCAGACGCACCCCATCCCCGCCTAGGGCGCCGAGAAGCTCTCTGTTGGCCTATATCGGCATCGCTTCTGGAGCTTAGAGTTGTCTGTGGATAAGCCATACTCTGACCAGCTCTGTCACGTCTCCGACGCTCCTCCGGGGCAATGAAAGCATCTGCAAAGCGATACGGCTCGCGTGTCCTGACTGGTCCGCCGAGGCCGAGAAACTCGTCTCGTGAACGTGAGGGCAGAAGCCAGCTGAAAGGATCGTCATCGTCCAAGTCGGGTAGCGCACGCTCCTCCCCAAACATCCATGAGCTGCTTCCGCCTATTGGCTGCGCAATCTCCTCGGGAGGAGGAGCTTGCGAGAGACGAACGTTGGGAGGCCGGGTCTGCGTTGGCACTGATTGGCTGGTTTGGCTGGACCTGAGAGGCGCTGGCGCATCGAGCGGGTCGGTTTGAGGTGCCGTTTGAGGAGATGGTGATATATTTAGAAACAGCGGAGAAAGCATTCGAGAGCTACGCTCCGCCTCTCCGTTATCTTCCCCGCGCGGTTGATCCCCAGACTGAGATGCGTCAGCGCCGGAGCCACTGGCCGCTGGTGGCACGCTAGCCGATCGGGCTCGCTGTACCATTGCGTTCATCTGCTCGTCATGCTCAGCAAGGTACCTCATTGCTCGAGCCAAAATCTCATTCGCGGTTTCCGCAGGGTTATCTCTGAGTGTTTGGGATGCGTTCGTGCTGGAGCTCTGTCCGCTGGCCGTCCTAGCAGCGACGCGCCTTCCTAAGGTAGTGGACGCATCCGCGGAATTAAAGTCTGACCGTGAGAGTGGCTGCGACTGCCATCGAGCGGCTGAGAGACGATGGTGTGATGGCTCTGGACGTGGGCCGAATCTCGTCGGCCCTGCTGATTGAGGAGCACGGAGGCGGGTTTGCGTGCGCGAGTCGCCAGAGGGCTGGTTTAGCTGTTCCATCCTGCGACGAGCCTCACGCACGACGTCGAGGGTTCGAGAGACGTCAAGTTGAGGATCAATCTCTCCAAATTCCGAGCGAGGTCGTGCCAGCAGTGTAGCCATCTCCCTCCGGAGCCTTGCCAATGTGTTTACGGCTTCTGATCCAGAGCCAGTCAGAGCGATTGCATCCTGGCCAGGGTCCATGCTTGCAGCAGAGGGCGTGAGTGAAAGTGGGGTGATTACCGGGGAATTGTGGGAAGGGATGTCCCTCGAGGCCAGCGTATCGCGAAGCTGACGGAGTCGAACGAGGCTGTCTTGGAGAGCTAGCGTAGTGCGCAGAAGACTAGCGTTTGCGCTGTTGAGGCGTTGCAGGGCTAGCAATGAGCCAGTCCTAGCTAGGTCCCAGTGCGTCGCACTCGAGGGAGACTCTACTGGAGGCGTTGTAGATGTGGGCGGGGTGGCCAGGTTGTTCACAGCGGTCTGACCGCTTGGAAAGTCAACACGGCTAGACAACCTGATGGCCAGTGATAGAAAAAGAGGAGAAGAGTAAGAAGAGCCAACGCGTTGGAGGCAGTGGACAGAATACGAGCTAGACTGATCCTGGCTACCATGTGGCTTTGCATTCAGGAAGCGCCCGTGGTGCGTTGCCACTTCCTACCGGTGCTACCGTGCTCTCGTGTTCAAGCACCTATTTTGCATCCATGTCCTCTTCCCATTCTGGCGGTGCATCACTAAGGATCCTATTTCAAGGAGTTGAAACTGACTCGCGAATGCAAGCGCACGCTTCAAGTAGCGGCGCTTCAAGTAGTCCACGTGACTGAATACTACTAGACAGCCAATCAAATTGACCTCTCGCAGATTTTCTGCTACTCGTCTGTACGCGAGGGAGTGCTTGGTTCAGAAGTCAGTGAGTATCGTGCTTCCAGCTTCAATGCACGTACTCATTCACAACTACAAGAAATGTCGTCCGTACCCTCAAAATTAAAGAAAACTCACGCCAAACCGCCGCGAGGACGACCCGCCGCGACGGACTCGCTCTCGCAGCCTGCGGTCGCGGACCACTCAGCACTAACCTACCTATCAACCTTCTCTCCGAGAGGAGACCTCTTTGCACTCCTGTCTCTTGCGGTTGACAAGCATCGTCTACGCGTCTATGACACCGTGTCGAGACAGTCTATCGCTGAGCATGTCGTGGACACGGCTCGTGTTACCTCTCTCTGCTGGGCGAGTCTTGACCTCTCCGAGTCGCAGCAGTATCCTTCAGAAGACCCAGAGTCTTCTCAGCAGAAAAAGCGGAGGCGGAGGAAACGCCACAGCCAAGTCGCAGCCGACTCTGAAGGAACCGCACCTTCTCAAGTGGTCGTTCTTGGGCTCTCTGATGGTACACTCTCGCTATTTTCCATCACTCACGGGCGGCCTGTGCGTACGCTATCTCATAGCTCAAGCTCCTCAGCCATCGTGGCCGTTGCCGTTGACGAGTCCACAAGCCATCTTTCACCGTTTGTGTGGACCTCTGGCGCCGACGGCTTTGTTCGTCTCTGGGATGCCTCAAAAAATGTTCTCATGAGCAGTTGGGCTAGTGATGAGCGAATACCCCATACCTCCATGGCAGTCCGGCCCTCAGTAGTGTCAGAGGAGCACACCGACCTCCTGGTATCACATCATGCCATCCGCCTCTTGTCGGTGGACAGCAGTCCGTCAGAGGTTCAGTTGTCTGAAAAGCAGAAACCGAAGGAGCTTTCCCGGTTTACGGGCCACGCATCTCCAATCCGCATCCTGCGCTGGAGTGGTCCGTCTTGTTTCCTCTCAATGGCGGAGGCGGATAGATTCGTATACGTCTGGGAGGTTCCTGGCACACCTGGTGACGAAGGCAAGATCGCAGCGTCGATTCCCCTCGACTCAGATGCACGACATTTATCATTGTCGCCGTCGTCATCATCCTTCGTTACAGTGTCTGCTTCAGGGAAGGTCTCGGTCTTCCCATTGTCCTCCGACATCAGCACTCCTAGCCCCTCGAAAGCGAAGCAGAAGATCACAACATTGACGCCGAAGTCCACTATCAGTGTTTCGACAAAAAAGGGCACTGGCACCGTTGAGGTTGTGGCGGCGGCATTCATACCCGACGAGGAGGGTCGAGTGCGAGTGGCGAGGCTGGTCAATGGCGTCCAGCCAGCATTTGATGTTGTTGTAAGTCGCAAATAAAAATGGCTAGTTGACAAGCTCATATTGCGTTGTAGACATACTTTGACGACTCAGGAGACTACATTGAGAACGTCCTCATCTCAGACGCCGATGCAGGATTAGCAACCGAAGGAGAGCCGTTTATTGTGAGTCAACGTTTCGTGAAGCAATTGGCATGTCTTCTGAACTTCTCAGCTTACCTTGCTTATTATTAGGGTGCACCTACGAAGCGTTATACCGAATCAGCAGGCCTTGCTGTCAGGTCAGGTGTCGAGCTGGGCCAAGATGCGTCAATGGACGATCTTGCGATGCGCGATGTCGATGGTGACCTCGATGTAGATCTGGCGGAGCTCAGCCTTGGCCAGAGGCTGACTGCACTTAACGGCACGAATGGCCAAGCTGAGCGCTCATCCGACTCCAGCGACGAAGAGCAGGAACCTGCATCGAACGATACACAACCTCCCTTTTCAAAACGGCGCAGAACGGTCGACACGATCGAGGTGGTCCCTGCGAGCTCGCTGACCCGGACCCTGATCCAGGCGCTGCACTCATCCGATGCTCGTCTGCTCGAAACATGTCTTGCGCATTCGGACGCTGCTCTGATCCGTAACACTGTGCGCAGACTCACGCCATCGCTGGCAGTGCCGCTCATCACGGCATGCGTGGAACGACTCGGAAGAGGAGCACGCGCTGCTAACATGAAGGGCGGCGGTGGCGGTGCAAGCTCGCAGAGAGGGACGGCGTTGATAAGTTGGGTTAAGGCTGTCCTAGCCGCCCATAGCGGACATCTCATGACGGTGTGTTGGATTGAATTCTAACTAATGCTGTCAACTCATTCATGCATTACAGATGCCGGACCTCGTAGCACGCCTGTCAGGCTTGCACGCGACTCTCACGACTCGTCTCACACTCCAAGATAGCCTGCTTGCGCTGAATGGTCGTCTAGATATGGTGATATCTCAGATCGAGCTGCGCTCGTCAGGAGCGCCGGCGCCATTAGCCCTTCCCAAGGATAAGCGCAAACGGCCGCAAAAACATCGGGCGACACGATACGTAGAGGGAGAGAGTGAGAACGAGCACGAGGAGGACAATGAGGCAGATATCGCGGTCGAGGTCGACAGTGGCGATGAAGCAGGGAGCGTGGAGGATGTTGAGCTAGGAGGGGACGAAGAGGAGGAGGAAAATGAGGATATGGACGGTGACGAAGAGGAGGATGAGGACGAGGATGAGGACGACGAGGAGGAAGGTGTTCCGAAAACCAATGGCTTCATCGACGACGAGGCGGAGGAATATAGCGAAGAAGAGAGCGAAGGGAGCGAGTGATCTAGAGTAGCCTGTATACACATGTCTGCACCTCAGAGGCGAGCGTCGTATTCTATTCATAATCACGGTAGATACTCCAGGCCCACTATTCATCGACCACTGCTTGGAGAAGACCGAGGCTTGCCATCGTCGCATAAGTCTTACACCTCGCAACGTTCGTCGACGCGTCGCGGTCCACGCTACGCGTTACGCGCAAACCGTCGAGCACGTGATCTGAATGGATGGCATTCTGAACCAGCATAGCATTCCTCTCTATTACATCAACCACGTTCAATTTTCATTGACACTTTTTCCTTCCGAGACCATCCTCTCGTTTCACGACGAACAACTAAGACTTAGCGCAACAAATACAGCTGCCACGCAGCCACTACACCGAGACGTCGGGCATCAGCTTTGTTGGCGATCATGAACTATGTTCAGGTGTGTGGCGGATATTCTGAGTGTAGGCCGCTACTGATGGCAGAAAAATAGCTTGAGAAACTAGGTATGTATCGTAGAACGTCCGATTGGCTCGCCACTCACGAATACGCAAGGGGAGGGTACATATGCCACAGTGTACAAGGTATGTGGTGTGGCTTATGGCTTTAATCATGGATATCGTCAATAGCATATACACAGGGAAGGTCAAGAACGACAAACGAAATCGTTGCGCTTAAGGAGATCCATCTCGATGCAGAGGAGGGCACACCATCGACCGCCATCCGGGAGATCTCCCTGATGAAAGAACTCAAACACGTCAATATCGTTCGTCTCTACGACGTCATCCACACCGAGACTAAACTCGTCCTCATATTCGAATACTGCGAACGCGATTTGAAGAAGTACATGGACGTCCATGGCGATCGTGGCGCGCTCGACCCTGTGACCGTCCGGAGTTTCATGTATCAGCTTTTGAAGGGCACCGCCTTCTGCCACGAAAACAGAGTCTTGCATCGGGATCTGAAGCCGCAGAATCTGCTGATCAATAGGAAGGGTGAGCTGAAGCTGGGCGATTTTGGCTTGGCGAGGGCATTTGGTGTCCCGGTGAACACGTTCTCCAATGAGGTACGTTTTATCCATCGTTGCATGCATGTCCTGTCCCTCATATCACTGAATGCGTAGGTTGTCACGCTGTGGTATCGCGCGCCGGATGTCTTGATGGGTTCGCGGACGTACAGCACATCGATCGATGTCTGGTCTTGTGGGTGCATTTTCGCGGAGATGATATCTGGAGTACCTCTCTTCCGTGGTAGAGACAACCAAGACCAGTTACTTCACATCATGCGAATCATTGGCACACCCGATGACCGTACTTTGCGAAAGATTGCTGCCGAAGGGGTAAGTCGTTCCATCCCGGCCACTACACCGTGCTGAATTTGAAATTTGCGCTACAGCAAACCGAGGTGCCGACAGGGCAGAAGCAATATCCACGATACCCGAAGATCCCGTTTAGCCAGGTCCTACCGAAGGCGTCTGCTCCTGGTACGCGACATTCGTTATATTGTCTTAGTCTCATACTCACCAATCGATGTTCTTTTCGCAGCTCTCGACCTCCTGGAGCGCCTCCTCCAGTTTGATCCCTCCAAGCGTATCACGGCTGCCGATGCGCTTTCACACCCATACTTCACGGGCTCCGTGCCTCACGGTTTGCCAGCACCTGCACCTGGCTCCATGCCTCCGCCTCCGTACAACTATCCTCACCCCCACGCGCACCAGCAACAGCAGATACAGCAACAGCAGCAGCAGCAAGCGCATGCCCAGGCACAGGCCCAAGCCCAGGCTGCATATCTGCAGGCTCAGTCCACCGGATTGGTGCACGGGCAGCCCGCCGTGTATGCGAGTCAGCAGGACCCGGCGCGGATTGCCCAGGCTCAAGCGCAGGCTCAAGCCATAGCGATGGCGCAAGCACAGACGCAAGGCCAGCCTCAACCGCAGGCGGCGGCCTATGCGATGCAGTACCCGCAGCAGTACGCATCAAATGGGCGATAGCACCAGCCGGACTGTTTCTCGGTCATCGCAGTTCGTCGCCTTTACACTATTCACGGCAAGCTTATGAGTTTACTTTGCTCTCTCTCTTTATCGGTTCACGTCTGCATGTTTGTAACTCTATATCATCATGTACATTCCCTTTTCTCTCCATCGGAATTCATCGGTACTGTACTGCGGATAGATCTGTCTCGAGACATTCACATCGCGTGTGGCACGTACCTCGTACGCTATGGCAATGATAGTAATCACTCATTTGGTCACAACTTTCTTGCGTACTTGTGCCCACATCTTGCCGCATCTTGGCTGCGTGATAAAAAGATGTTCGTTGCTGCATTCATTTGGTCGTGACTCGTGCTGCCGGACGAATCCTCGGCTTCGTCTCGGATAGTCAAGCGACTTCCTCTCTTCCCAATCAATGGAACAAGCGAATCGACGAGTGGGCTCTGGGGCAGATCTTCAAATGACGCCTACTTCTGAGCTGTCTTCGCCCGAAGGGTACGAGGAGAGTTTAATCTCGAGACCGCGGCCTGCGAAGATTTAAAGAAAGCTTGTAACGATGAGACGTGAATGATTCCGATCTTACACTTTCGCTTCGTTATACGGGCTGTGGAAGGGCCTTCCGAAATGACATGCGCTGAACATACTTCGACATCATCAAAACCTACTTAACTTAGTGCCCACAAATTCCCAGTTGGTTGTGCCGGAATAGCCTATAATGGAACCTTCGTTTGTTTCTACTTTGGACGCCACATTAATGGTGTCGCCGCCCTCGTACGACAGCCCAAGGGCAGCCGTCAGCGCTTCAGCATCGGGTTGGCCAGTTCTGACACGGTCCTTGTACTAGCTGAGGCGTCCTCTCTGAAAATGCTGGCGGCCAGTGGCCTCAGCGATGTTTCGAACGGCTGTGTATTTATGAGCATGATTTGTATATGATGATCGATGATCCTTCTGCCCAAACACCTCGTCGCAATTCAATTCGTTGCCGCTCGTTTGTGGTGGGCGTTATACATGTGCCTGGGATTCCCGAAAAGGAAGGCGTCGTGGAAGAAGATCGCGTCGGAGTCCTTTTGAATCCGCAGCCGTTGATGGTGAACTGACTCCTAATCTCACAGATTTCTATACGCACTGCTTGGCTGCCTGATATTATTTTCACAACGACTGGTATAAATGGATCAAGGTAAGGATGTTCCACAGTCGATTTGTTAGTACTTCCTGAGGCCTGATGCATGATGTCTCCGGAACAACGGTAGCAAAGGACACAGAGATGAGTCAACCCGATGCACAGGACATCGCAAAGATTTCGAGACCAGCAGGGCTTGCTTGGCGATGTTCTGTCTGGTTCATTACTATAGGTACATCGCCTATGTAATAATACTCAGACAACCAAAGCTAATGATGGATTTGTACCGTTTATAGTCGTCGCATTAGGTATAGGGCACCGTACTTCTGCAGAGCATTTCTCCTCGCTAATAGTATACAGGTGTTGCCACAGATACTCTAATCTACACGCTGATCGTCCCTGTCGTTCCATTCCGCTTGGAGGAGCTCGGATACAGCGGTGTATCTGGTCTCGTTGGCTGGCTTTTATTTGCATATGTGCGATATTCAGCTCTCAACACTGCAGGCTTTGTTAAGCTGATACTCTGGCTCATCACCAGTCCGCAGGTCTTGTCGCATGTGTGTTTCTCCTTAAGCTTTCAGATTCTTTAGAAGCTCACATGTCAAACAGTCACACCCCCAATCGCTTTTCTGTCGGAGCGTTATAGTGTGCGACAAGCACCACTGTTATGCGGGCAAATAGCTTTGATTGGTGCCCTAATAATGATGATGGAGGCCTCGCGATATTGGCTTATGATTTTGGCTCGATTGTTACAGGGGATCAGCTCTTCTGTCATCTGGGTCGCAGGGTTGGCTTTACTGTAAGTATACTCATATCCTATATCGGGTTTTGTTAACCCGCTATACTTTTCCCAATAAAGATGCGACACTGCCCCGGAGGAATCAGTGGGAAGTAGGTCATTCATGCCAGTGTTCCCATTGAATTTCCAGTCATGCTGATATCTATTTGAACCCACAGCAAAGCTCGGCATTGCCTTGAGTGGCTTGTCCATTGGGTATGCACAGACACGCCGAGTTTTGAGCACATCTGTTCACGTTCAATAGCGCGCTGGTCGGGCCGCCAGTGGCAGGTGCTCTCTACGACGCCTTCGGATATAGGGCGCCGTTCATCTTCGGCATTATTATCACCATGCTTGACCTGATTGGCCGCCTGTTGATCATCGAGCGCAAGCAAGCGATTCTTTACGGGGTGGACCCCGCAGTAAGCAGAAGTGCTGCTTCCAAGCCTGAGGAGATTCAGATGCAGGACTTGGTCGTTCGGCATAACGACGGCGCTGCAACTCTCACACAACCTTCAGATAAGCAAGAGATTCAAGAGATTCAAAGGGAGTTTGAGGATTCCCGAGATGTGCAATCTGCCGCTGCAGAAGCCGCTCCCGTAGAGAATGAAAACGAAATAGAGGACTCGGCACCGGCTTTCGCCCATCGGATATCCTTAGTAGGAGTATTGGTTAAGCTCTTCACGTCTTCGAGAGCCATTGCGGTTTGCATCAGCACGCTAGTATATGGGTGTGTCTAACGTCTCCTCACCTTGTCGGTCGCCATGTAGCTGAAGTAACCACCAGAATGATCTTGACCAGCGAAGAACCAGCCCTTCCGCTGTATATGAACGCCGTTTGGGGTCTTGACTCCGCCAAGGTTGGCCTCGTGTACATCGCGGCCGTGGTACCCACTCTGTTCTGTAAGTTCAGCACCGCCCTTTGGTAGCGCGTTCATGCTGACCTCTCGCGAGCTTCGACGATCGCCGGTTGGTTGGTGGACAAGAAGGGAACGGGGGCTATCACCGTCGTTTCGGTTCTCTTCTCCTTGCCATGGGTTGTTCTACTCATCATCAAGAAGGCGCTCGCCTTTTTCATCGTGATATTTGCACTCGCCAGTGAGTCACCTGCTCGCTTTTTTTGGAAGGTGAAGCAAAGCTCACGTCGCACATCGTAGATTTTGGCGTTTCAGCGATAGTGTCTGCGCTCACAGCAGAGCTCGCAGACGTCACGAAACGCCTCGACGGCGTTGGTTGTAGGTCTGCTCGCTGAATGGGAATGCAACAAACTGAGCGCAAAATTACTAGATGCGCATGTGTATGGGGCTTTCAATTTGGCATACGGGGTGGGTTCTGCGTGTAAGTCTATAACTTATTAAATCAAGACTGTCGCTGAGTTGTACATCTGTGCAATCTAGTAGGACCCATTATCGGCGGTCAGGTGAGGCATTAATCACACCTATGATCTTTACTCGCTGGCTAAGGCGCACCGTCCTGCGCAGCTCTATGACCATCTTCGTAAAGGATGGATGGCCATATGCCTGTTCGGTATGGGTATCGCTGTCGTTGCTATGTCATTAGCCTTCTGCTTCTTCGGTGACAAGCCGTTGCTCAGGCAGGTCTTGGACCGAATGAAAAAAAGTGTCAATACATCGTCCGCGTGATTGGAGCAAAATCATTTGTATCCGCTCCTCGTTATCATAATCATGCATTACGACGGAATACTTTATGTGTTATACAAGAGAACGCTACACGAAGTAGGGTATATCTAGGATGGTGTACACCAGATCGGATGGTCTTGATATCGCAGGTGATATATGTGCTGGTTCGAGTACATGGCGACGGAAGAAATGCGACACAGAACAATGCGTGATGGATAGCTACGAAGGATAAATATGTGCGGAGATAGCGTTATGAACTTGCAGACGTGTTATCAGACTTCGGGCCTGGTAGCGGCTCACCAAACGTTGAAAGCAGAGTAAGAAGATCACCTAGGTGTAGTTAGCAGAGAGGTCGCAATATCACAGGGGACTTGCCCCCACCTTTCTTCAGCGGCTTGCTCAGGAACTCATTCATACCAGCACTGAGGCAGAGCTGCTTCGTGGACTCTTGACAATCGGCACTAAGAGCAACAACTGGAAGGACAGTGAGTCCTTACAATTGGGAATTGCGAAAGAAGTGACATACTCGGCAATGACACTGGTACTCTGCGCTTGTTCTCGATGATACGGACTCGTTTGCATGCTTCGACGCCGTCACATATCGGCATATCTGCATGGGATTCAGTAAACATGACACCAAAAGCGTGAAATCATGGTCGTACGATGATCGAAGAGGGCCACGCTGAAGTAACCAGGCTCGTGCTTCTCCCATTCTATCGCGTCCACTCGTGAACAATCAAATCAAGAGAAAGCTCAACATACGAGCGTACCAGCAATAGCTTCTTCGCCGTTAGATGTCGCCACGACATTCAGTTGATATCGCTGCAACTGCGCGACGAGCAGCTTCTGAGCGACGGGATTATCTACAGTCATTACGTTAGCGCATGGCGTATTTGAATGGACAGTGGACGGAACCGACCTTCGGCTATCAACACGTTTCCGTACAAGGTCCGTCGTGCAAGAGCCTCCTCTTCGCGCAAGGCGCTCGCACTGAGGATGGGCGTGTTCGACATATGCGCTGGCAGATTCTTCAAGCTTGCAAGCGTCTGGAGGAGCCTTGCTTGACGCGGTGGCTTTGTGACTCGCAAGATCCCATCGTTCACGTCACCCCTGAGCATCGGAGTACCTGAAAGGTTGTCCGTCGTAGGGGTGAAGAGGTGTATGATCTTCGTATCTTCCATCGCCGAATACGGTAAAGAACGAAGAACGCGAGAAAACTCGTCCACTCGAGCTTCTGATTGGTCATCGAGTATGACAAAATCTAGCGGAAGATCCGCCTCAGTGATGTTCCTTAGCACTGTTTCTGCTTCTTCGGTAGAGGAGACCGTGCTGATGGAGAAGCCATTCAACATCGTGCTCAGCAGCGCCTGCGTAGCATCCGATGCAGAGCTGACAAGTATGCGTAGAGGTCGAGGTTTGAGGAGCAGCTGCCTTAAGTGCGTTATCTCTACCATAGCCTGCCGATCATAAGCTGAGGCATGGAATGACTTCGAACATCGTGAACGTACCTGTCTGGATTCCTCAGAATCGTATACCTTCACAGGTAATGTGAACCAGAAGGTAGAACCAACGCCAAGTTCGGACTTGACGCCAATAGCACCACCCATGAGCTTGACCAATTGACGGGATATTGACAATCCCAGCCCCGTGCCTCCAAAACGCCGTGTCGACGAATTGTCTGCCTGCTGAAACGGTACAAAAAGCAAATCAATGTCGCTGGCGACCATTTTAGCACTTCATATCGCTGCTTTGAGGTAATCTACAAACCTGGCACTCATTCCTATCCCGGTATCCCTAAATATTCATGAGTTCAGAATGTCATGAATCATGAAACGAGTCAACTTACGTGATGAAGAATTTCAAAACTGGCTCTCCTAGAGGGGCGGGAGTGGATCTGTCGACTGTGCACAAGACGCGAACTGATCCACGTGCAGTGAACTTGACCGCGTTGCCAATCAAGTTCATCAGAACTGTGAAATGTTTTATGCGCCATCCTCGTCCCTCTTTTTTAGTTAATAGTCTTACCTTGTCGTATCCGTGCATAGTCGGCTCGGACCCCTGGAATCTCATGAGCGGCTTGACCCACGAAAAGAGGAAGTCCTTACAAGAAGGGACATCGGGCTCGATGTTGTAGGATAAATCCAATTTCTTGGCAGCCATAGGCAGTAGAAGTTCCATGCAGTCCTGGAAGGGGGGCTGTTCAGCCGGCCGACGCAGCAGGACTTATTAAGTTATTCGACTTACTGCAATCATGTCCTCCATCGAAAACCCGGAGTATTCGAGCTTCAGAGCTGTGATCACAAAAACATCACACAATGTGAAATGAGCTCCCTGTCGCGGAGGCTTACCAGACGCTTCAAGCTTGCTGTAATCCAAGATAGAATCGATGATCTGAATAATGGGTAAGGTTAGGTTATATGCTATCTCATCAATGCTCACCTTCAGGAGCAGCTCGCATGACTGTTTGGCAGTTTGGACTAAGATGATGATCCAGTCAGAGAGAAAGGAAATTTATAATGCGTCCACTAACCGATCTCCCTCTGAGCAGGGTTCAGTTCAGTCCCGCTCAAAATATCGAGCAGTCCATAAAAAGAGCTAAGCAAAGGATTTAGACCTACTAGAAGGTTCCTATAAGGACTGCTCACCTGAAAGGAGTGCGCAGCTCGTGACTCATGGAAGCGAGAAAGTTACTCTTGATCTGGATAGTATAGTGAGAAATCCCGCTCAGCCCGAATTCGTGCGCAAAAGAACCTTCGTGGCTTTTAATGCGTCTTCCCGGCTTTTCCGTGCGGCTTCCAATGCATCTCTTTGCGCAGCGATCATCTTCAAGTTTTCCCGAGTACCAGCCTGGACTGAACGGAACAGCAGAGCATTTGAGATTCCAATACTGGCTTGTTGACAGAGCAGTGTCAGGATTGTGACGGTATTGGGCGAGAACGCATATTTCGAAGCCAGATAGACAGCTCCGAAAGTCTGTCCGCGATTGCTGAAAATAGGCAAGCAGATCACGGATCTGGAAGTGCTCTGCTGAGCCTCGGAGGAGAAGCGCGGTTCAATCGATACATCTTCATAATAGATTCTCTCCTTAGAGTTCAAGGCTATAGCGGGTAAGATCCGTGTTCCACAGAACCAGCGAAGATCGTGAAAACTCACCATGTTGAATGATCGCACGCCGTAGTGGGTCGTTAATCGAACGTATAGGCAGCGGGTTCCTACGGTACCAATAAGCAATGATACGGCTGCGTTGAAAGGCGTGACGCACTCGTGCACTTGGCAAGGCTCAGGGGGTATCATGCTAGTGGCTACTGTGTAATCTCCCGCTTCCCGCGCGATCACTACGCAAGTATATTGACTACCAGAAGTTTCTTGAGAGATAAGTGAGTAAACACAAGTCAAAGACTCCAGGAGAGAAAAAAAACACCTGTAGCAATCTCCGTTAGTCGTTGAAGTGCCATCGGGAGATTAATGTCGCTCGAGATCTCTTTGCTCCACTTCAGAATCGATGCAAGATCCGAGGCACTCAACGTGGATATTTCGTCCTCCTCACTGTGCTCCATCTTCCTGTCAAATGAGCCTGGACTTTGTGGTGAAGTCGACATGACAATGTTGTCTGTCTGCACGGCAACGTCAGCAGAGAATATATGGTGTTTGAGAGCGTAATGAGCTCGGTTGTCCAATAGAGAGGACAGATAGTTCCTGTAGAGGATGTGAGCGAACGCCATGGCATGTTCTGTCAACACGAACACGATTCCTCTAGCGCCCCATTGAGCCTGGCGCGCAATACCTCTGCGCTGAAGCTCGCTGCCAAGTCCTTCCACGCCACAGCGTACGAAATGACTCCCTTGCTATAAACTTGTCAGGCCAGTGTTAACTGGCATGATAGCATTGTCGACCTACCAGAAACATAGCCCACCCACTCTCAAGCAACCAATCGTTATTGACCGCCAACCTGATGGATGAGCAATCAGGAGATTGCAATGTATGAGGCCAGTAAAAGCTTACTTCACAGCAACATCGTATAGCTTGAAAGCGTCTGGGCTGTTCACCAAGGACGCTAGCTCGGCATCCTGAATCGCGAGAAATAAGCGACGCTCTACTTAATATCACCATCTTTTACCCACCACCAGAGCCACCCAGGCACTAGTATTGACAGGACTGGGGGAGAGCCATCTGGTATGATGAGAATCAGAACGCAGCGAGCACTTTTGGCAAATGTGGCCATACTTTCTCACATACGCTTGGTTCAACTCTATCTGCCTCATATAACGTTTGCGGTCTTCTAAGCCAATGTCTCCTTTGCGGATACACTGAATCATGGCGAGGGTATGGAAAAATAGCGCATAGCGCGTATGTCGGTGACTGCATGGACAAAATCAGAGTGTCTCCCCAAAAAGAAGGGTAATCACATACTTTGGATGGTTCCCTCGTGTTTGATAAATAGAGAACCCAAGGATAGCTGCTTCACGGGGAAAGCCCAGACAAAATAGCGCTACAACCTGTGCCAATCCATAAGACGAAGTTGCAACTGGCGTTATAAGAAATCCTACCTTATAGGCTTGATACCTGAATGAAGATAACGCCGTTACGCCGCAAAAATACCTCATGATTGTGTGTACGTACCATCCCATAGCACCTTCAAAATTACCGGATGTTTGAGCTGCGACCTCGAGAAACTGCTTTTCATCAAATCCTTCAGTGTCGAACACAGTATCAGCGTCGTATGCGTAGGTGTATCCCCCAATTGCACGAATGCAATTCAGAATCCCTGGTAATCGTGGCGTCGTCAGATGAAGACCTGATAACATCTGAAATATGAGACCGACCTTGCGCTAAGATAGCGATATCGCCACCTGGAGCCCATTGCGAGACATCACTGAGACACTACTTACTCGTCAGTCAACTGACGCGATCAACACGATCAACTAGACTCACCTCCTCTCCGGCAACAACGAGCTCGCTGACTGTACTGAAGGTCAGATTCGCCATGCAGATCAATCGGGATTTCACTGACCATGGTCACAAATCCACAGGCGAGTTTGCAGCAAATGCACACTAGAAAGACTAGTGTATATCCTGCAGAGAAATGAGATCATTGTCTCATAGGCACAGCCTTTTCCACTCACCTGTCTCCAGCGCTCTGACCATATTTAATCGCCTCCTCTAATCGAGCCAAATTAGCGCGAATATGGACGGTGTCGAAACCAGCAACCATCGACGAAAAGAGGACAAGCGCTCGGCTATGTTGACATAAGAACCCTACCACTGGGAAAAGGCGTGAATTGAAAGCCTACCATTTCTCATAGCTGGTGCCATGCTGATCGGCGATGCGCAAGGCCAACTTGCCCAAATCGGTGGAAAACCGATACAATTCTCTACGTTCAGCAGCCCCTTCATATGCCCATCAATGTCTCAGTAATGCGGATTGCAGACGTACCTACCTCCCAAAGCCCAGAAAAACCCAAGTGCAGCGCCCGAACACATGCCAAACCTATGATGCCGTCGGTACAAGTCCATAAATCACATGATGGAGAGACTCACCGCAAGGCCAACCTGATAGTCTGCAATCGCGATGCATATGAGTCAGAGGCCAAGCGACGGAACAACTGACTGACCGTCAACCCGACGACATCCGGGAACCTCTCTCCAGAGCTCCAATATGCATTGTGCCCTGCGTCATTTAGCAAGGCGATTGCAAGATCGGTCCGAGTATCCCTCGCCCGAGGAATTGAGAGAATATTATCAAAACCTACTGCAAGAATCTCGTTCTTGACCTGCTCGAACATACTATCCGCCTCGCGTTGACTAGGCGTAGAATTGATATCCACACCGAGAATATGTAAGCCCAACAGCGTGTCCGCCAAAGCAGCCTTGTAATTGCCACGCATCCACTGGTTCTTAGACCGCAAACGTAGCATCCGAACCCGACTCTCGGGATCGTCGAGATGTTCCAGACACTGAGTGACTAATTCATCGGACGTTGCATATTCGCCTGAAGACGGATGAGCTCAAGGTCACTGAAACAAAGGCATTTCGTACCTTTCCACGAGTATAACCTGTGAACAACCCATTGTTAGAAGATGATCGTGCCCTTTTGAGATGGACGTACTCTGCTAGCTTCAGATATATCAAACAGGCGTGGTCTATATCCTTCGCCCACGACGTAGCATCAAGGAGGGACTGGGCATTGATGTAGGATTGTAGAGCCAACTAACGAATGATGGTCAGTACTTTTCTAACACACGAAGCACAACCCGCCCTGACCTCGTGTGCACCTCGAGCGCGCGCCGAATCGCCGGCATCAATTGAAAGCTTGAGGAGATCATCACGTTTCGCATGCTCGCGAAGCAACGGCAAACAGCTTTAGATACTATAAGCAACAGACTATGCTAGATAGAACCGAACCGACCGTTTCGCGTGCTCTGCTATCCGGTAGACGTCCGGAGTTGCTTCGTGCAACATCATCAATATTATCTTTGAGAACATCAGCTAAGCTCTCAAAGATGCGAACGTTCTCAACACTTACCTTAAACGACATCTTGGAAATAGTCTCCTGAGGAAGGCTCTCCGCCTCAGCCAGAGCAGCTTGGCGGTAGCGGTCATGCGCAAAACTGCACATGTCCCGTGCACGCTGTACGAGCCAGCCCTCTGCGATGGAAGTCTGCAGGCCCCGCATGGATCCACGACTGCTTGACCCTTGCGCGTTGTCACTAATGGTGGAAACCGCCTTAACCGCCTTGGAGACGTTCCACATGTCCTCTGCTTCTTCGTCGCTGCCACTGCTGCCACTTGTGCCACTAGAATCCTCCCAGTCCATTAACAGTGCGACCTCTGCCACCTTGAATCTATGCACGACATCAACACGACAAATACAACGGACATCGATACACGCTTACGTAGGGCCGAAGAACGAGGCCCAGATTAGGTACTTCCTTGCATCCTCAGGTAGCTCATGAAAATGGTTTATGAGATAGGAAAGATCGCTTGGGTCAGTAATCATCTTCTTATCATGCAGGCTTGGCTCGATAGCAGCTATGTCATATCTACCAGGAAGGTCAGTCAATACAACGATAACGGATCGATCTACGCACTCCCAACAATTTCTCTCCCAATTAAACGTAATCTGGGCGTAAGCAATCAGCACTAGTCGCGAATGCACCGTATGGTCACACATACGTGATGTTGGCGTTGCAGAGTCATAAGGATGTTCCTCGCAGAGAAAGCGTTGCCCATGGAAGCGGCATGAATAAGGCGAGACAAACTAGAGCAATCTTCCTTCGGCCGATGGAGAGTTCTTGCCACCATGCTTGAGATCGCAGTGTAGTTCAACGGTTCAAGATGGATCCAAGTCGTCGATTTGCTGGAAAATGTCGCTCGCATCCTGTCCAGAATTGCTCTGAAACTGCATTGAGATTTCACCTTCTTAAACCTGTAATCGAAAAGAACACTTACGGTTTATCTGAGCGTACTGTCGCAAAGACAAGCTGTAAAAGGATCAGCACAAACATGGCGTCGAGGATGTTTAAACATACTATACGGGTGCGTGAGTTCACCAACGCGTTAATCAAATCAAGCGAGCTGCAGCGCTAGTCAGCGTCGTGAGAAAGGCTCCCAGTGGTGCACTCACGAGTCATTGGCATCATGCAAATCATCTAAGAACAACGCGAACAAGCGCGTCTCGGCCAACACGGAGAATACACTTTGAACCAAGCTCTGAAAGCGAGCTCTGAGTTCATGCGTCTCCAGTACCTCCTGGGGCGCCTCAATCGTGATGTCGAACAATTTCAAAATATCACGGAGCTCCGGTGCTCCTTCATACAATAGAGGAACGTTATGGAGCTGGGGCCCTAGATGGCGCTTAAGAGCTGTCACGAAATTGTGCACGTCTGTGTGGAAGACGATCAACTGGCGAAGGACGGACGAAAGGCATGCCAGCTAGAGAAACGACATATCAGCATTATGTATGTACTATGAGCAGATCTCTGGCTAACCAATGACGAGAAAGGCGCTGCCTCGACGTCAGAAAATTTGGCCTGACCCCATAAGCCATGAGCTACACAAGTCGAAATATCAGCGTGAACATTACTACCGCAAGCTACCCACATACATCGCCATCGTGCTTGCTGCGCCATGATCAACGAACTCTTGCCCGCGCTGCACATATACAATGTGAGCACGTCAATCCAGTTTCCTAATGCTAGAGGCATGGACCTACCCTGGAGGCCCGGTAACAATCACCGCATGTGTCCGTGCTCGACTGCTCGATGGTGCCAACGCCACCCTTCTCAGTCCGTCGCTTCCAGATGGACCTGCACCTGTGCTCACGCTCACGCTCACCGTCGTGACTGACGGGTCCGACGGGCGGGTCGACGACAGCTTCGGACTGTGGCTATCGCTTGCATTGAGTGGACTATGGGCGGAGCCTTCGCTCTTCGAAGAACGCGAGTCACTTGGGTCTTCTGTCGTCCCCGTGTTCGTGCCGCTGTCTGAAGAGCTGATAATGAATGATCCGTGCGAGACACCGATATGTCGCGAATAGGAGGTGGATGTATGGCGGATAATGTTCCGGATGGTCTCAAGCTCCTTTTCCCGACCGAACTGAGGGAGAATCAGTCTGTGTGTACGCTGAATGATAGCAATAGAACTATACCAGTGGACTTGGGATTGTGAATTCCTGATAGTCAATGTCAACACCTCGCAGAGCAAAGCGAGTAAATACACTCACCATGTA
Organism: Laetiporus sulphureus 93-53; assembly: GCF_001632365.1. NCBI lineage: Eukaryota > Fungi > Basidiomycota > Agaricomycetes > Polyporales > Laetiporaceae > Laetiporus > Laetiporus sulphureus. Next base: position 78,553 of record NW_024468530.1, on the reverse strand, counting down.
CCTGTCGTCTGTTGCGATGTCGAAGTACGGTATAAGCTAAGTGTAATTCCTCAGCGTCCGGCCCGACAAACACTTGGAAATGACGCTCTCACCTCTGGTGATTGGTCTGACACGACGGTGACCGCTCTCAACAGTAGCCGCTGACACTGCAGCAAATCAGCTTTCAGCCCATATGCACTTTGATATCGCTGATCCGGGTTCTTAGACAATAACTATGAACGGAACAATGATGGACATCAGCTCTTACTCCATTGACGTATGCTAGACGTTCACCTTGTCGATGATAAACGCCAGCACTTGCGGCACGTCTCGGCGGACTTCATGCACTGGCATCGGACGTTTCTGCACAATAGCATGCAAAAGCTCGAGCGGACCGCCCTCAAAAGGCAGCGTCCCCCGTCCGACGAGTAACGTCCAGAACATTATTCCGAGGGAGTACAAGTCCGTTCTGTGGTCCTCGTTCAACGCCTCCATGCTACCCGTCTGTTCTGGCGCTGCACAGCCAAAGACGAGTTAGGGTATTCACATGGTAAAGACCGTTACTTATGCTTTACATACCTAGGTAACATAGCGCCTCCTTAACTTTGAGCTTCTTAGCCTCCTCAAACGCGTCTGCTCTCAAGACGAACGTAGATGGGACACCGAATTGCTCGAGTGATACCGCCCGATTACCAAAATGCACTATTCGGACTAAGCCGCTGTAAGCGTTCAAATGGAACGCGTTGGCGCGTACTGTACAAGGGCGCGTCAGTATGCGTGCGCTGGGAACAACTCTGCGACTCACCTTCACGATGAATTAGGCCAGACCTACGGGGTGCTCAGCTATAATTAGCTCGGGGGATGGTCAATAACGTACCGATGCATCATCTCCAGGCAATGCGTCGCTTGAATGGCGAATCTGCATATGAGTCAATGCTGAGCGCCCGTAATCACCGTGGAGAGGACAGCGTACTCGAGGAATGACGCTAGATCCATGATCTCAATTGCTTCCATTTCCTCCACAGCGTACGGCTCCTCCATGCCCATCATTAGAATATCGGTGTGAGATGGCGGCGGGCGCACACGAGAGATGTCGCCGAGCAATAGATCGTTCACTTTGTGCGGGGGGAAGTAGCGGCCGAGCAGATTGAGACCTGGATGCGCAACCAGGAGCACTACGCAATCTCCATTAATGCGGGGTATGGAGAAGAACTCGACCATGCGGAGCGTAGTGCTCGACGACTCGGGAGACGTGGACATTCGTTCAAGGCTGATGCGCAAATACGTTGACTATGAGCGACACCAGTAATGAAAAGGGGCTCACATATGCGCCTCCCGCTCGAGCAGCATGGACGCGTTGGAATGCGCGGGCACTATCTTGGCGAGCACACTCGAACCATCCTTCAAACTCGTACCTTCCGCGAGCATAGTCATACTTCCCGTGTCCTCCCATGGCGTCGCCTGTGCAGGGGATTTAGACAAGTACTTCCGAGTGGTGGCTGAACGGACTTGCCTTTTCGAACGTGTATCCTGGCACAGAAAGAATGCCATCTCTGAAGTAGAGCGTCGGCAAGACTGGCTGGGCGAATTTCCTCCGCATGATGGAGGGTGAGAAGCAACGAGCCGCGCGAGGGTCGCAGACGATAGCAACGGCGACGAGACGTTAGCTGAGGAGCGGGACGAGAATGGAGCAGTGGCCTTATCCAGCAAGCAGCCTGACGTTTCGAGAAAAGATACACATGTGCCGCGGAATGTCACAGCAGCCTGTGTCAGCATCAAAAACCTGACTTCCTGGTGGCCCGTCTAGGCTAATCATTTGTCACGTATGTCACGTGTGACGATATCTTAGTATCCACCCCTTATGTAACGGCATCGGAGATTGGCTCGCTGATTCAAAATTCATGCTCCGCAGGACATTATGCGTCGCGTTCGTCCTTGCTCGATCTCGCATAGCACCCTCCGCAGCGGAGTCGTTCGATACACAAGAGTATCCATAGTGAGCGGAGAGAATCAGAAGAAAAACGATATGGTTACATTCTCATCGACCATACGATACGCGACAAATGAACACAGGATTACAGGACAAGAGACGGGCTTCAAGAAGTCACTGGGAAAGAAAGTATCGTGAGCCTACGCGCATCAACCTCTCCAACATGAAAACTTACTGTAGCTAGCGGGATCTATGTGATCCGGCAACTCGGGCACCGCAACCTCAAATCGCGACTGAATAGCAGCCATCACCTGCTGGTCGGCTTCCGACGACACGAAGGTGATAGCAAGACCCTTCGTGCCGAAACGTCCAGCACGTCTTAGAATGTGTATTAGCTGCACGGCATAATGAGCATGCAAACGAGGATGGCTTACCCGACACGATGTAAGTAACTGTCTGCATCGGGAGGGCAATCGTAATTGATGACAATGTTCACACGTTCAACGTCGATACCACGGCCGAAAATGTCAGTCGCCACGAGAATCCGCTTCTCGAATGCTTTGAAGGCAGTGTATCGGTTAATACTGTATAAGATGCTTAGCATTAGACGAATTGACAACTTCCATATCACATACCGTTCTTCCTGGGCTAATCCGGAGTGGATGCTGATACTTGGGAAGTTGCAGGACACCAGCAGCTTGTCTAATTCGATCGCACGAGCAACGGACTTGACAAAGATGACGACCTATGTATTTATCAGCCAAAAAGTCAGTGTAGTACGAGATCTTGCAAACCTGGTTGAATTCGAGGGTGTCCAGGAGCTCGTTCAGCTTCCTATTCTTTCCGACCTCCTCCAGCTTCACGTAGTGCTGCTGAAGACCGTGGAGGGTGAGCTTTGTCTCGTCGTCAACGAAGATCTCGAGAGGCTGCGCAATCAGAATTTCAGTCAGACGAGAACTCGTGAATACGAGCTGAATACCTACGTTGGCCATGAATTTCTTGCACGTCGCACGAATCTCCTTCGCCAATGTCGCGCTGAACATCATCACCTGCTTGTGGTGCGGCGTGGCCCGAAATATTTCTTGTACATCACGGCGCATGTCTATTGGACGATGTCGGAAGATGTAAGAATCGATGGCACCAAAGGCAGCAAGTAAAACGGATAAGTGAGAATCATGCCGTCGGAGAAGAACAAAAATCAACGATAAGGGGTCTTCGAAAACTCCGAGCTCTCTGTTCCTTGACGCAGAATTGACGACCGGTGCCATGTCTTCACAGACATCGCTCCTTGCATGCTGAGTTCGTCGAAGCGTTCATCTACCTCGAGCCTCCCGTAATTCCCCATCCTCAATGATGCCGTACCGGGACCCGCCGACCGGTTCCGTACTCGATCGAAGGAGAGTGTACGGCGCTGGCGCGCGGTGAGGGATGCAGACAGGCGAGAACACTGGCAAAACCCACATGGCCGACGACGCGACGAAAACACAGGCGCATGGAGCAGGTGGGAGATAGGAAGGGTCGAAATTCGCATGACTGACCAAGCTGTTCCAGCATTTTATCGCACTCGTCCAGGATGAAGTGCTTGACCTTCGACGCGTCCAAGACCTTGTCCCTCACAAGGGCATTCAATCGACCGGGTGTGGCGACCACAATGTGCGGGCACTTGTTCTTGTCACGGAGAAGTTCCGCATCCTTCGCAACTGGTGTACCACCATAAAAAGTGCTGACCCGTACGTCGGGCATGTACTTGGCAAACCGGGTGTATTCGTTTTTGATTTGGAACGCCAGTTCACGGGTGTGGCACAGCACAATGACCGACACCTCGCCGTTCACAGGCTCGAGCTGTTGCAAGGTCGCAAGAACGAACACCGCCGTTTTGCCGTGTCCAGACTTTGCTTGGCACAGGACGTCCATTCCGAGCACCGCCTGCGGAATACATTCCTGCTGGACTGTGTACGCAAGTCAGGATGACAGTGGCGCGAGAACTCTGCTATGACTATTTTTACCTTCCGAGGGATGCTCGAAACCTAGGTCACTGATGGCACGCAACAACTCAGGTTTCAACAGAAAGTCCCTGTGTGATTTACTATGAGCGCCCATTGACGGATATGTCGTCGACAGGGCAACATACCTGAAACCGGTGGAGTGGATGCCCGAAAAGTTTTTCTTTTCTTTGTCTGTTTCACCCTCGGCGACAGATGCTGCGACTGCAACACCGTTCGACGCCGATGGCACTGCGGCACCGTTGGTGACGACGTCATGCTCGTCCTCGTAGTCGATGAGCTCCTCGTTCTCATTGTCGTGGGCACTCATGGTCGCAAGAGGGAGATAAGGATAGAAGCTAGTAGAAAGCGGCAAAGGAAGCTAGACAGGGAGATCTTGTCGTTGGTTGGTGGTGGCGGTGAGAGAGAAAAAGGCGACGCCCGACGCGTCCTGCCGAATCGAACCTAATGCAAGTGGCGGGCGTCCGGCAACTTCCGACAGTCTCGCGATGTAACCCTTAGCATTCCATGCAAAAAGCGAGCTAATAATCAGGATAGTGAATTATAAACCCCATTCATCGACTTCTCGCTACTGGACATATGCAGTATTGCTTATTATCCTTGTCCTTACGCCGATTTCCAATACGAAGGCTCAGCAACAACTGCAAAGTTAAGTAGTGCGTACTCTGGCCTGAGTATAGTGAGTTGAGAAAGCATACGCCGAGCTCCTGGCAATGCAGGTCATCGTCGTGTAGGAAGACGAAGATTGTATAGAGGTAAGAAGTGTGCCGTTTCAAAATTGACCGACATGCGGATACAAAAGAGAGACAAATGCATACCAATATCCGACACTGTGAGTCGGATATTGGTATGGATGTGCTTCACCGTCATCCGCACACGGATGACCATGAATGCATCAATGTCCATAGGTATTGGATACACGGTAGACGGAAGTCTACGCGTTGCTCTCAATGCATAAAAGGCCCATTGTCTCTAGCGAATTCCTCATTCTTCGTATCAACATCACCCAAGATGTCTTCTCGTACCGAAGCCACTCGTCCTCCCCTAGCTGGTCTAGGGTTCCTACCTCCTATATTCTCCTCATACTCGTTGATCGAGCATGGGCGAGAGATGTCCACCCAATCTGACTCGAGCAACGCTCGTAGTCAAGTATCCTGCTTTCCCTCGCCCTCCGAGGAAAATATCGTATATCCCCGCCTTCCCTCTGTCGAGCCCCAATATACCCCCGAGCTGGACTCGGACCCGGGGTCCGACAGCACCCTCGAGCGCAATTCATCCAATGCTCAAAACGAGGAGATGGAAGACACATGCGAGAAAGGCTATGAAGCCGGATGCGAAGGCGAAGGCGATGCAATCGCTAGGCGGATACGCCTAAGGCACAAGCGGAGATATTCTCCTTTTCCCCGCGTCCAAGGCGTTTCGCCATCCGGCTCGACGTACAAGCGCGCAAAGTCGTACGCTGCAAGTGGACTCGGCCTTGGTGTTCCCTTTGGGGTTGCCGTCAAGGCACACCGTCGCCCTGCTCACAGCGGCATTACAGAATACGACCGCGCACGAGCGTACAACCTCCTTGGCTTGGGCCGTCCCAGTAGTGCTGCCCAGTCAAACAGAAAACCAGGATACTCTGTGACGGCCGCTCGCATGCGAAGGTCAGCACCAGCTAAAAAGGAACGTACACACATACTCACCCTCGCTTCAGCAGTGTCATGTCGATCGCGCCCTCTCCATCTCTTCTACCCACACCGCGATTCTCTTTAGACGTCGCATCGTATCCGTATATCACACCAGAGGTATCGACAACTGTTTCGCCACCGTCGACACCTCCTCCTGCGACGCGCTTCCCTATCCACCTCTTCCTCGTCCAACATAGCGCGCCGCCTACATTCACGAGTGAAGCCATACTTCACTCACCCCCACAGTCATCCCAACATTCATCTTTTCCTTCATTGACACCGATCGGCCTTGGCCTTGGTATCAATGTACCCATTGCTCCCTCTCCTGCTCCCGAATTTTCGTGATGCAACATCTCATAAACATTCCAAACATCTTTCTCTTATCCACATTCTACCCTATTGATAGACATTGCCATGCGATACGGACACTCAATTTACTCACTACTATCCCAAGACATCATCATTGATATGACATTGGACATTCGAACTGGATTATGGACCATGGACTCTGCACTGTACATATATGCTCTTGATCATCAACTACAACCATTTCATCACAGAAGACGATTGTGTGACTGAACGAATGAAGCCCTCCTTGTTTAAGAGACATCTTCGCATTCGTCTTTTCCCAGAGCGTCGCGCTTGGGTAACAACTAAATAGTATACGCATTGCATTGCACCAGAATGAGCATCGACATCATTGCAGTCATAACTAACATCGTCAAAGCACATGAAAAAGACAGAGAGGGGACGAGGGAGCGATTGGAAACAGGCAATTAATATATACGTACAGACGCAGACAAGTGCAACACCTAGTCACCCCCCCCCCCTCCCCCCAAGCCGGAAAATGTAAACACACAGAGAATGCAGAAAAGAGCACACATGCCATGCACGTGCGTTCGATAATGAGGAATCTACAAAGCGACGCAAGACATGCAATTGTTCCCTCATCATTGTCCGTTCAAGACCTCCACCCAGCATCAACAATCGAAAATTTAGTGCCCCATGGAGTTGCCCGAAAAGGCTTCCCTCACGCTCTTCCGAAGTTCCTCATGTTCGCGCCCAATGCTGCCCTCATGTTCTCGCAGGGAGGCCGCCTGCATCTGCGAAGCAGCAGCACTGGGAGTCATTGCACCATCGCTTTCCTCTTCGGTGATCTCGAGTATGCGCCGCGCCAGCATCTGAATCTCGCCCTGCCCATCGCCGGTCTCTGTGTCCTGGTACGAGTGAGCTTGCGAATGGTGCGAGTGCGGCGTACCACCGACGGACGACGTTGGTGACGACGGGCGAGTCTGTGCAAGCTGCCGGATATTGGGGACGAGGAGATTTGAACTGCGTATGTTGCTGATCAACTGTGGATCTGCATAATGATAATCAGCCTGTGTTGAAAACGGTGGAATGCAGAGGTAGACACACCTCCGGACTCGAGCAGCTGTACAATCGTCCATACGGCGATGTGCTGGAATGTAGCATCTGGACTGGTCAAGAACCGGTAGAGATATCGGTGCATGCCGCCGTCCGGCTTGTCCCAAACCTCGTTGAATGCAGAATAGTCATCGCTGGTAGTTCTTCCATCTAGATTGGTGCAAGGTTAATCCCATATCAGTAAAGGCGCATATGATACACTCACCTTTGGATGACAGATTGCCCAAAGCTGCAGCACTATTGCCCTGCACCTCGGAACTCGGGGAGTTTGTGAGAGGAATTAGTACTTCGCAGATTCCCATCTCGAGCAGCTGTCCCTTCAATTCATCTTGAATTATATCGCATCAATGCCAACTGCAAAGCATGAAATCAATTAGAACTCACCACTCAGTGCCAATACTGCAATGCACGCCGTCATCTCGCTTTGCACGTTCATTGGAACTTCGAGCAAAAGTTCTTTGATACTTTGTACTGCGCCCGCCTTCACAATCGCCTGCTTATTCTTCTCGGAGCTTGCCGCAAGATTTCTCAGCGTGGAGATCGCATGACATTGTACCTCCTCATTGTCTTTGAACGACAAGAGGTTAATTAATGGCTGAAGGAAGCCGGATTCAATGATGGGAGACTCATTCTGCGGGTGAATGGACACGTTCCGCACACACGCCGCGGATGACAGGATCAACGGCAAGTAGGTTGACTGCAGCAGCCGAAGCAGATGTTGTAAACCGTCTGCCTTCACAATCTCCAGCTGGTACTTCTCTGCGGAACTTTTAGATACGATGGGAATCACTGATAACGCATTACTCACCGTCACTAGCAAGATTTCGTAGCGCGAGTGCTGCTTGGCACTGTACTTTGAGACTTGGACTGTCCATGAGCTGCACTAAACTCGTTACCAGCTTCGGCTCGCTCTGCGCGAGCTTCTTCCGGTTTACGGCTGCGCACGTAGTCAGAAACTACCGAATAAGAGCTCATGACTGTCATGCTCACCATCGACAGCAATGTTACTCAACGCCGTCGTACAGTAGTACTGCACGTCGGTGTCTGGAGAGTTCAATAGGCTTACAAGCACCGGAATAGCGCCTGCATTGACGAGCTGCTGCCGATTCTCGTCTAGAAATACCAACACATGCCATTTATCGCCAGGCAATCGTCCTGATAAGGAAGAAGCGTACCGGAATGGGTCATGTTCAACAAAGCGCCCGTGGCGTTGCGCTGAACACGCATATCCTTCGAGCGAGCTAAACGAGTGAGGGGTACCAAGGCACCAGACTTGGCGATCTTCGTCTTGTTGTCGTCTAAGCGGGGTAAGCGACTTGAAGATCGCGATAGATTTGCAATAATCGTACACACCGTGTGTCGCCAAATTTGTCACGCATCCCACCGCATTGCACTGCACCTCAACATTCGGGCTCAGCATTTGGCGAATGAGAGGCTCCAGTCCGCCCAGTTTTACAATCAGCAGCTTGTTGTCCGCTGCCATAGTGTCAGATATAAGATTTTTAAGCAATAGCTCAACCCACTATTAACAGCGAGGTTTCCGAGCGCAGCACTAGCTGCGCGCTGCACCTCCGTATCATGGCTGCTAAGAAGGAAGAGAATTGGGTCGAGCGTGTCTCGTCCTACTGGGCGGACCTCCTTCTCTGTAATTTCGGCGAACGCGAGTGCAGCACTTCGCTGCAAGTCGACGTTGTCGGAAAAGGAGAGTGTCGTGAGGGCAGACAGTGGCGAGCCGGAGAAGAAATTAGTCGTGGTTCGATCTGCGACGAAGCAGGTAAGACAACCGCAATGCTGCAGACTAACCAATACTCACTTTCTAGGTATTGCAAGAGATCCGCAACCGCCTCCCGTTCATTCTCGAGCAGGAGCGGCTCATACGATTGCGATTTGCGTGAGTGGACTGTACAATAGCGAGTGAGTGCCGATGTTGGTGCGCAACAGACAGGACTAGAGCGCCGCAGACAGCCTCCACTTACAACATGACTCGCAGCAGCTAGAAACGACACCCATCGTCGAGGGCACTATGCGGAAGGTGAGGGGACAGAAGGAAGGCAATGTGTGCGTCGTATAGAAGAGCCGACCAATGGTTGCAGACCACCGCCACGTGCAGCTTGGTGGAGACAATCACTCAATTAGGACGTTGATTGTCGCAGACGCGGAATGCTGGCTACGCAGTCTCGATGATTAGGAAATACTGCGTTGTGCCGATTCAGAGCCCTCTGGAAGCAGAATGAGGAGACTCTGGAGGACTAGAGAGGAGGGAACAGGGTTGTGTAGGTCACATGACATACTCAATAACTTAGACGCGGGTGTAAACTGCAAGTCGCGTTTGAGTCGCGTCCGAAAAGCAGCACCGCATGCTCCTGTTTCCCTGCAATCTGCCAGCCCGCCTGCTACAATTCCACTCGCCAAGACACGCACGTTCGGCGTTGTATAAACGCTACTGTGTCGGTGCACGGCGTACCATAACAATGGAGATCCAGCTCACTGCAGAAGAAGACCAGCTCTGCGTACTCTTGGACGAATGCACCAAATACATGCGAGCAAATGAGGGCCTGGAGACCTCATGTAGGATTGCAGGAGGATGGGTGCGGGACAAGGTCAGCACACGTGTCTCTCCTCGGTCTCCATAGTGCCGCTGAAACGGATAACGTGCAAGCTACTCGGCATGCAGAGCAACGATATCGACGTCGCGCTGACCGACATGATGGGTATGACTTTTGCTGAGCGCTTTGTGGCGTATTGCTCTGAGGTTAAAGGCATTTCCGCAAAGCATATCGCGAAAATTGAGAGCAACCCAGACCAGTCGAAACATCTTGAAACAGCGAGGACAACTGTATTAGGGCACGAGTTGGACTTTGTGAATCTGAGGAGTGAGGAGTACGCAGAGCATAGTCGTATACCCAGTCAGGTCGTAAGTATATCTTTCCCTGAGATGTCTGAAGGTGGAATGGTTCTCATGCTAGGGCTCGTAGTTCTTTGGCACCCCTCTGCAAGACGCACTAAGGAGAGACATCACAATTAACGCGCTCTTCTACAACGTCCATTCGAGGTCTGTGGAGGATCATACCGGCAAGGCTAGTCATATTGATGCCTTCTGGGAACGATTGTCTGATGCTGCTCAAGTAGGGTGTGCAAGACTTGCGCATCGGGCTCATTCGTACCCCGCTTCCTCCAATAGAGACCCTCACAGATGATCCCTTGCGCGTAATCCGATGTATCAGGTTTGCGAGCCGCTTTGGCTTCGAACTGGATCCCGAGCTGCGAGATGCTGCGAAGAACCCAAATATACAGGTCAGTCATGGGGGCGCAATCCTGCTGTATGCTCCCACGTTGAGGGATTCGTACGTTTCTCGTAGAGTGCTATTGTGTCGAAGATCAGTCGAGAAAGGGTCGGTGAGGAGATAGATAAGATGATGCAAGGTGCGTTTCGTAGGGAAATGTTGCCTATAATGCAGGATCCATACATTCACTGATACGTTCAACGGATAGGAAGCCATCCAGTGCGCGCCCTTAAGCTCATTTATGAGCTGTCATTGTACGGTCCTGTATTCCACGTGCCCGATTCGATTGCCCAGAAGCTATCGCAAGCCCCAGCTCCATCGCCCCTGTCAGTAGCAGCAGCAGCTACACTCGAATACTTCCTTCGTCGCTCGACATCGCTTCCGCCGCCATTGTTCTTCTCGTCGATCAACCTCGCGCCTCTTCATCCTCTCTTGCTTTCCGAAGTGAACGCAAAGCCGTCACCGATCCCTCGTCTCTATTTAGCTTGTGCCCTTACACCGTACCGAGGAATCTTGTATTCAGACACAAAGGGGAAACTATATCCGGCGACTGATATTGTCATTCGCGAAAGCCTGAAACTCGGAACACAGCACCATTATCTCGACGGTATACCTACGCTGTTCGCAGCCTGGGAACGGCTCAGCCCAGTTGTATCGCAATGGGCGAGGGGTTCCGATATGGAGGACAGAGTGAAGATAGGTATGTCTAACAGCTCACCGGTTTTGAAAATGTCCCGCTGAATTCATGTAGGTTTAGTCCTGCGTGAGAAGACCATCCGTTGGCTTCCGACGGACGTAAAGTGGCAGGTATCTCTCCTCTTCTCTCTCGTACAGGACCTAGTATCGTTCTGGGATGTGCAGCGGAATACTTTGGACGGTAATTGGCTCAGTGATGGTATGGTCTGTGGAATTTCCTGAGATGTATACTATGCAGTGGACAATGCCACAACACAGGTGGAGAAGTACAACGCTTTCGTATCACGGATAGAGGAACTCGGTCTCCCAGCACTTGTTGATGCGAAACCCATCCTGGATGTGAGCGTGCTTATTCACTAGCATTCGTGAAGGACTAACTTGTGTCGACTGCAAGGGACGCGGCGTTGTAAGCATCCTCGATGCAAGGCCTGGTCCGTGGACTGGGCAGGTGCTCGCGCGTGTGACAGAGTGGCAGCTAGCCCACCCGGAAGGTACGAAAGAACAATGCCAGGAGTGGCTGAAGGCCGAGCATGCAGCAGGAAGAATCGAAATTTCCATCGATGAGCATCCGTCGAAACGCAGACAGGGTGGTAACAGTGCTGATGAGAGTACCAAGAAGGCAAAGCGATGAGTAGACGAGAGACTTTGTAAACATTTACTACAGTCAACCTAAAGCGCGCCTTATATCCCTGCGCTCCTACATTAGATGTATGCAATACACGGACTGTAGCCACTACAACACCAATCTGACTGTACAAAATGGTACATACTTGATCGCTAAATAGCGAACATTAAAGGGAAAAAGAGAAGCCCTATGGATGTGGATATATGCCAGGAGTCATCGCCGTTGCGAAAACCCAGAGATAACCGCAGAAGGCTGGTGCCACCAGTATAGCCAGACGTCCATCATTTATCACAGTGAAAGCAACGTGGTGCAGAAATTGAAGCGTCAAGCAGCAGCCTCATAACCAAACCACTGCGAGAAGTCCATCTCCTTTTCCGCGAAGAGAAGACTTTCCATGTCCATAAGCGTAGAATTGCTAGCAGTACCAAAGTAGTAAGGCCCAATCTCAAGACCTCCGAAGTCTTCGTTCGCGTTCTCTGGTGATAGAACGGGGTCGTTGCATACCCCTTCTTCGGCTGCTTTTGTGTGTTCAGCACCGAAAGAGGCAAATGAGGTAGATGAAGGTGCGAGATGTGACGAGGGTCCTCCTGTCAAGAACAGAGGGAGATCGTGGTGAGTGGCGAAGGGACTGAGGCGCGACGCGAAGACGTCGACTTCTGTAGAAGGACATGGACGTTCTACCGGCTCGCCTTTGACGAATGCCTGAATAATCCAGTAGCGTGTCAGAACTGGAAGACAACGAAGAATATCTTAGCCTTACCTCCACACTAGCTAGGATGTCCATAGGACGGGGCGATGAGGTAGACGGCAGACAGGGACTCGATGGCTCGTCCTTGACAGGCAGACTATGCGGGACGGGCCTAGGAACGTCGACATACTCCTGTTCTGCGCAGCCCGTCGTGCATCTACGCGCCTTCTTCGACTTTCGTGAGTGTACCGAAGAGCTCACGCGAGCATGTTTGCTCTTCATAGTTGTAGAAGGGAGGAAAGAGGAGGAGGTACCCTCTTGGTCTTCATCAAACTTCTTGATTCGCCTCTCCAGTTCATTGCCCTCTATTCCTTGCTTCAATAGAGACGCAACCACATCGCAGCGCACAGACGTTGCCTCGTCGCTACTCTTCACTTTCTTCCCCCTCCTCTGAACTGGCTTCTTTTTGGACGCGGGAGAGTACTTGTAGTCCGGATGCTGCTCAGCGTGGCGCCGCTTCACGACCTCTGCCCACCGTCGGTAAGGGGCGCGCTCAGTTTCAGGGAGGTCCCTCCAGATAGTAGCGGCGATACGGCTGATATGACAGTAGTTATTGACGACCGTCCCTTTGATCTTCTCCTTCGCACAGAGGTGAGATCGATATAGCATGAACGCATTGGGAGGACGGGGAATATGACCAGGCTTTTTCTTGCGAGAATGTGACGAGCGCGGGACGAAGATGGGAAGCTCGTCATCGGAAAGAGAATCCGGAAAGAGGCACAAGTCAAGGAAAGGGCTGGCGTCGGGCGTCGGGTGCAGCGACGGGGGATCAGACAATGGAGATCGCGACGAGCCACTTTCGGGATACGCCAACTGCAGATCCTGTAGATCGTGCTCATCAAACTCGAACTCTGCAATCCAATTCAAGCAAGTGAGTAGGAACGAACGTAGTGTGGACCCACAAAAGCAAATAAGCGACAAACACGAACCTGGGTCGAGCGGCGGCCTGTGCGAGAGACGGCGAGAACGACGAAGACATCTGAGAGCAGGCATGAATAAGTAGACGTGGATATGGTGGCCTTAGTATGACTATGAGTAGGGAGAGTCTCCAGATCATCCGCTATGGGGTGGGGATTGAGAGCACCACTGGTTCTTGACGCATCCCTTTTGAATGTTTCATGGATGCAAAAACAGTCATGGTAGCGAGAAAGAGAACCGTCGGTGACAGGCACCTCATGGTGTCCTTGTGGTTGTTTTCAAGTCATGTCGTTTGTATTTCTTTGTTTTGCGAGACCTGAGCTGACTTTGAAGTTTCGACGGTGCACACCCGATCTCGTCGAATTCTCGCGGAAGCAATTTTGGATTATACCGGAGCAACTCCAGCTCATACGTCCCGCAGTTTTCCACGTCGTTTCTTGGCCCTTACTCGCTCAGGCTTGGTATAGATCAGCGGTTTAATTATCACTTGGTTTTTGTCATGACTTTCAATCGAAAACTGGCAATGCAACTATCCCTGCAGACTGGTTCTGCAATGCGATGGCAATCGACAATTGTCGCAAAAAGAAAACATATGCGTTTCCTTCGATGTGAATTGGCAGACGGTCAAATTCGGTCGATGCGAATTTTGCGAGATTGTCCTGATCCGGCGACGAGTTCGAATTGCACGGGATCCGCTCGGAGGATTCTAGTGACAGAAATATGATCATAACAAGCAAACTTTACGCATAGAAACCCTCAACATTTATCCTTTCTGATGAATCTCCGAACAACTGCATATACACTATCGCCGCGATTTTTTGTCTATCCGCGATAATCATCATCATCTTACGAACCACAGCTAGACTCTCGTCTTTCTCCGAAAGCTGGCCTTCGTTCTCTTACAATGGCGCGGGGAGCAATTGTGCTGTCCGCATATGGCGAAGCATGCTGTAAAGGCCTGGTGCCCGTGTCCACCCCGTACCTGATGCCGGCCACTCCGAGTAGTCACGTTCTCTGTGCGTAGCCACTCGATAGCGCGATAGCAGAGGAGGCGTCGCACTAAATAACGAGAGAACAGTGTATAGAATTCCATGCTCGTCTAGTACTCGCCTCATTGCAATCTGAGTGGCGAGATGAGAACCGTCACGATGTCATATGCGTCATACTCCTACCGCTTGCAGAAGATGTTGTCCTTTTATACTACTGTTGCTCCCCCGTAGAGCCATCGCTGTTGACTGCCGCATCCGCTTTTTTCTCTGCCTTATTCTTCCGTCTCATCGAACCAGCAATTATCTCTCTAATATTGTTATCGATGGTCAGTCGCTGCTTCGGCTATGGGAAGATACTGTATTGAACGAACGAACCTCTTCTTGATCGCATCATCCCGGCCTACCTTGCTTGCATTGTTCACCGCTTCAGCACGCTTCACCTTCCCCATTTGCCGCCTCTTGAGCATCGATGGCTTTGGAAGCTTCATGATCCAATCAGGCACCGTCGATCCAGACTGAAGGAGTACATTGGCGATGCTAAGGGGATGAATGATGAAACGTCTCTAAGCGGGTCCCAAACAGGTTTCGGGGACGACCTACGTCTTCAAAAATGGTGCGTCTTCATCGGTGAAGTACGTTATCGCCTTGCCTTCCCTACCAGCACGCCCCGTTCGCCCTGTCAACCCACGAATATAAAACGTCCGTCGCTAAGACCACGCAAGGCGACGCGCCCAGCTGTCAACTCACCGATGCGATGCACATAGCTCTGGACGCTTTGTGGGAAATCGTAATTAATCACTTCCCGCACGCCTTTGAAGTCCATACCCCTTGCCATGACTTCGGTACTGACCATCACCCAGCTTTCACCCCGCCTCATACGCGCGACAGCTTCATCCCGCTCTTTCTTTGTCATGCCGGCATGCAGGCAGTCCACGTTTGGTACACTATGTAATACCAGCTCCTCTGCAAGGGACGTTGCACGTGGCTGAGACGAGACAAAGACCAGGATAGGAGGATTATATGGCTGTGACAGGTACTGTAGAAGTGCCGGCAATTTGGAAGAATCATCGGCAACATAGGTAAGTGATTGCGAAATTAAAGGGAGAGGTGTGTCTCTGAAGATGTCAAATTGGAGAAATGACTCCTATGCAAACGGCAGGACGACGCACTTGAGACCAACCACAACGCGTATTGGGTCATGAAGCATACCCATCGCGGTCCTTTCCGCGCCTGCCGGCAACGTAGCGCTGAAGACGGCCTTCTGGACTTGTGGGTACGTACAAGCGGCAATAATTTCTTGCACCTGGGACAGAAACTCTGAATCGAGCATGCGATCGGCTTCGTCGAGAACCACATGTCGCACGCTATAAATGTCAGAATCAGAACCATTCCTTAGAAAGCAATATGAGACGGGCGCACTTATTCAGTTCGAGGTGCCCTGCTTGGAGGGCCGAGACCAGCCGGAGGGGCGTGCTGATGATGATGTCTACGCGCGAAATGAGCGGACATTGCCCCGATCCACGATAAATTCTCACGAGGCACTAACCGACTTTGTCGCGGACGGTCTTGTCTGCTAGCGTGCTAGCAGTCGCTTTGCTGAATAGCACCACTCTCCACTTTCGACCCTGAGCTAGTTTGAGGCACTCATTATGTATTTGGTGGGCAAGCTCGCGCGTTGGCGCCAGGACAAGAGCCCGAACGCCGGCACCGCAATCGGCCTTTGAACGCGAGGATGGAGCATCGAGATGGGACATGATTGGCAAGAGGTAGGACAATGTCTTTCCTGTACCCGTCGGAGAGATTGCAGCCAGGTCCCGCGACTGATAATCCGAAAATATTAACCATAAACTCTCTACTCGATTCATCGGTCTCGACATACCTCCATGAGTATAGGGATGCCGTACGACTGAATTCCAGTCGGGCACTTGTATCCGCTCTTGGACAGGTTGGGCAGGAGATGTGTAGACATACTGTATCTCTCGCACAGTTCCTGGAATGATTCCACATGCGCCGGGACATTAGAGCCCTTCGTGGTGACCCTGTGTCTAGGCATGGGTGGCTCTTCCTCCCGTCTGTCGTCCTCATCGTCCTCCGCAGCTGCTGTTCTCTGCTTCTTCCCTCGTGCATCGGCCTCGTCGTTCTCCAGCTGCGTGCTGCTCTCCGGCTCCTTCCGTTTGACAGAGCTGCCTTGTGCATACTTGAAGAAATCTAGTTCAGGCGGGATCTCTCCATCAACAGCTTTGACTGGCGCCTTGCCCTTGGACTTGCTTGCCTTCTCCTTCTGTTTTTAAGTGGGACTATCTACGTGGAGAAAGGTACTGGACTTCACTAACATTAAATATTTGCACGTCGTTCTGGAACCGTTTCTTGTCGAAGCGTGCGCCTCCGCGAGAAAGTAATTGAAACGCTTCCATGTTGCCGTCACCAATAGCAAGAGACAAGGGCTAAAGCAATGTGCGGATAAAGATTCAATGGGAATGCGGACGAGCGCACGAGCTGAGAGCTACATAGAGCTGAGATAGATCTCCGCCAGTCCCGCCGTCGAGCGATCACGTGCAACAATGGACTGCTAATTTGCAGTGTGAGCGCTAACGCGTCGCGTCGTAACAGCCTGCAGGGGACATCTGGACGGTGGACTTAAAGCGTGACGATTGAAATTGAAAGATAACAGAGACGGAGAAGCTGGGAGACAACTGGTCTACGGGTATTCGTAGTACGTTCTAAATCCTATATAGTCGCTATATACTGTAGCATGTCTATGCCAAAGATATCTCTGCCCCCAAACAATTCCCGATGCGGTATATTGTCATACATACGGACACTCTAAAGCCGGAGGAAATGCCCCGTCACTGGGCGGGGAAGAGGGTCCTCCAGCCCTTCTTCAATTGCTGGTACATTTCCCATCAGTTTCATGCTCGCCAGGCATCGAAATCATAGCGTACCTCGAGGAACACGAACATAAAGATTGTGTTGGGCCCCAGACGGATGAATGCTGGTGTCCATCCCTTGAAGAGGAATCTGGGGCCCTCTTCGCGCAAGGAGCGCGTGAGCACCTCTAGAGGGCGGGATTTGCCTTTCTATTTGTACGTTTTGTTGAAGAGCGGTTTTTACCGTGGCTGGAACAACACGTACCGCTGACATAAGTCTTGACCGCATGACATCCGCAGGAGAGCAAACGGCTGCCATAGCAAAAATGTAAGCAACTATGAAGATGTTACATAACATTGACATACTAGTCGCTACCGTTCCGGCTAACGTGCTTGCAGCCATATGTAAGCCTAGGTTGTCGTGAAAATGGTAGTCAATGACCGGTATGCGATGTCGTAGCAAAATAGTTTTGAATAGATCGTATCTGATCCGGAGTGTCAATAACACTATATATACACGAAATGACTCTACTTACGACCAAACTTGAGAACCCTGTGCAAGACGACTGCGTGAGATGACCAGGAAGCGATATAGCACTGGCACTTACGTTCATCAAGACAGCTCTTGTCTGTTGATCAAATACGTCATCAATGAGCAGGGTCGATCATACCGGCGGAACTCACTGTATTGGTCCCAAGCCCTCTCGCCAAGCCCCTTGCACCCTCATGTCGGACAAGGGTCACCAATCCGCTGAGCGCATTCGAGTAATGATACCGATGCTCTAGCGGCCTTATAGAATCACTTGTCATCCGGACTAGCAGGATGTCTTTCGGATCTCAGATCAACACAGGGAAATATCAGAGACATCATGCATTGACGGCTCACCTGCAGGGTTCCCAGCTACGCCGCCCAGACCACCAGCGAGCATCGCCGCCAGCAGCAGCGTGCCCCCTGACGGCCGGCCATCCTTGGACAAGTGCTCCTTCATGCTCTCATAGGACCCCAGGCGCACGAGCGAGTAGGACATCTGCCGCAGGAGAGACGCCGTCAGCCCGGTGTACAGGCTCTTGACGCCCTGCTCGGCGACGGTCGTGCGGATGACCGAGAGCGTTGATGGGCGTTTTGCACCTGGCAGGGGAGGGATGGTCTGCATGCGACTGGGTCAGGTGAACGAGAAGAGAGAATTGATATTGAGAGCCCGCAGCGAAGCTGTCCAGATGCGGCAAGACGCACACTTTGGTGAGGTCAAGCGGATGCGTGCAGCACGCTGCCACTGGAAGCGACGCCAGATGAGCCGGAAGAACGGAGAATAATAAAGCGAAAGAACACGAACTAGACCCTGCGACTCCTGCAACACGCCGGTTTTTCAGATTGAGTCGTTCGAAGTTCTAATGTCATTGAAGACTAACCTCCAAGCCTTTGGACGCTTGTATGAGCCAATAGAGTGACAGGCTCTGGCTAAAACATCGCTCACCAAAATGGATAGGTCTGCTTTTTAGGCATGGTCGTGTACAGAGAAGGGTGCGTTCGGATGCACCGTCAACCCTCCTCTGAAGCTGTCCGACGGGGCACGGTTTTCGTGGAACATCATCGCTGTGCGATCTAAATAGGCGCTGCAGCTTTATTGACGCTTGGAACGCGTTATGTAACAGAGTTATCCTCGGAGCCCCGCAAGGGAAGCCGAAACACTGCTTATGCGCTGGAGTTCCACGAGCACTCGAGCAATTTTAGTCCCCACTACAAATTACAAGGGACCCGTCACCCGTTAACGTTACCGGTACGTTGCCGCTCATACAGCGACGGGATCATCACAATCACACTCTTAAAGTACATCATGCATCGCATTCTGCACATACCGAAAGTGCAACAAATGCTGACCCACATCCTTCAGTACTGCAAAGGATCGCGTGAGAGGTGACTCATGCACGAATGATGCTCAACAGACAGAGAGCTGAATCGTGGGATGGTAGCTCAGCACCTACAGAATCATGGGAACAGGACTGAGAAGCAAACTGATACATGCCGGGATGTCGTTAACGACCCAACGCAATTCCAACGATACGAGAAGCTGAGCACGGCCACAACGTAGAGCAGCGGGGAGCCGCACACGTTACCCTACCCGGCCAAGAATCTACAAATTGACCTGACGTCGGCCGAAGGAGCGGTTACTTAAATTTGTAGGCACTAACTGGTCAAGCGAGTCATAGGAATCCGAACGTTTCATAGGAGGCGCGTTCTCGATGAGCCAGACTACCGTGACGACTTCACTTAACCAGCGAGACGGTCAATTGCGATTGAACTTTCTGCACCTAGTAGCTATACCGCACTGCGTGTCATCCCAAGAGATTGGGGATATCTGGGATACACGTCCAGAGTCGACACAGCAGAGCATTCAGACTGGTTGACCCACAGTTGACAAGTGTCTCTGGCAGAGCGAAAGAGAACGAGCAGAGAGGAAGCATTTAATGTGAAACTTATAGAGATGGTGGCTAGAAGAATTGAGCGCCTGACAATTTCGCGGCCCGCGTGCGACCGCGCCGCGTCCACAGACCCTCCTGCTGCTCTCAGGATTGAGCCAGTACGTTCCTCGACAGTCGCCGCAGCGCACAGCGATGTTCCGGTCTACCTCACCTCGACTCGCATTGATATCTCATCAGTTTTCTACCTCTTGATTGAGCAACTTCTCGATATCTTCGCGAAGCGTCTCGCTTGGTTGTCTGCTTGCACCGTGCTCCACAATCTCGCGCGTCCAAGATCCATCTCCACGCCTGTTCCTCGCCTTCAAGCTTCAGCGACCGCAACGACTAGAGGCCGACGGCCAGCTTGACGCGAGACCATGTACATCCGCGTCTCTCTTCTCCTCTTTCTGCTCGAAAACGTCGCTCCTTCAGATGCTAATTTATTCACACGGGGATCCGACACCATACTGCGCACCGCCAGCCGCGTACGCCACAATGCGGTCAAACGAAGTACTGGCCTCATGCGCGACCTGCGTACGGCATACCACGGGGTACTCGTTGATCAAACCGACAGCGGTTCAGGCGGCACGTACTGCATCAACGTGCTATCTAACGAGTCCACGTTAAATGGAGGGAGTGGGAGCGGCTCGTCCAGTGGTGGCATTAGTGGTGGCGTTGGCGGTTCCGCGGTAGCGTCGGGTACCTCTGCGGCAGTTCCTTCTGCGAGTAGCTCCGCAGAGGCGTCTTCACCTTGGAAGCTGCAACAGAGCTACGTGCGTACAGTTTTACATTTGGCTAATGCTCAGAGAGTTCAAACCAGAACAACAGGAAGGGAACACTTTTTTCGGCGGATGGGCGTTCTTCACCTATACGGATCCGACAGCTGGTGTCGTTGACTATGTCAACGGGGATGCTGCGGTATGTACATGCCGTTCACTCTGCTTTGTCGCCGATGTCTCATGCTGACCTTCTCCGTTTAGGAAACGAGTAACCTCACGGGAGTCAATAGTGCCGGCAATGCCTACCTCAAGGTAGAGACGACACCAGTGGTTACCGGATATCGCAAAAGCGTGCGGATCACTACCGACTTCACGTATACGAAGGCTCTGGTCGTCCTCGATGCTGTGCACTTGCCGACCGGCTGCGGCACTTGGCCCGCGTTCTGGTCAAATGGTGGGTGCGATAAGCCCTTCGTTGCTCCCTAGGTTTTCATATGCATATGCGTCATGGCAGGTCCGAATTGGCCTGATGGCGGCGAGATCGATATTGTCGAGGGCGTGAATGATTACACGAATGACCAAGTCACGCTCCATACCAACACTGGCTGCTCGCTGCCCACCAACAACACTGCCCAACTCGACATCACGGGTACCCTCGTCAGCGGGACTGACTGCTCCGTCTCGGGCACGGGCGACTCGGGGTGCGGAGTGCGCGCGACCCAGACCGACTCGTTCGGTGCGCCGTTCAACGCGGTCGGTGGTGGGGTCTATGCGAGTGCGTGTGCTTGCGTGCAATATCTGACCGGAGCTTCGTTTGCTGAGCCTGCGTGGTTTGAACATTGCAGTGAACTGGGACGATGCAGGCATCACCGTACACTTCTTCAACCGCAGCGCGATCCCAGCGGATATCACCACGGGCGCTCCCCAGCCAACGAGCTGGGGCACGCCCATCGCCAACTTCCCCTCCTCCTCGTGCAACTCGACGGAGTTCTTCTATGACCATTCGGCAATCTTTGACACTACGCTCTGGTGCGTCCATCCTGCAATGCTATTGACACAGTGTGAGTGATGCTGACGACATCTATAATTGCTGCAGTGGAGACTGGGCAGGCGACGGCTGGAACTCGACCGGTGCACCTGGGCAGGAACAGAGCTGTGCACAGCGGACGGGCCTGGCGACATGCGAGGAGTTCGTGGCGAATAACGGTGCCGCATTCGAGGAAGCCTGTAAGTACATGTTACAACGACTACACCTTATTGCATTTTATCTGATGTCTGACTCTCGACTCATCTGGCAGACTGGGAGATAAAGAGCGTGAAAATCTACCAGACGAGCTGATCGGATGAGATCAACGACGATGTATAGATATCCTAGCATTTGTGATAGGGTTTCCGTGCTGGTAACGAGCCCAATGGTGGATAGATGTCGCATACTAGCAGTCAATATATAGAGTCAGAATGTATCGAACAACATCTTTTTGCGTACTACACATTGCAATGCGTTGGATTTATATTGACAAGGAAACAACATGTCTAGCATTGACCATGAACTTCGCTCACGTTTATCTCGGGTCGATAAACGTCCACCGTTATGTCAGCATTATCGTCCTGCCGTAAGATCTCGCCCTACACGCGTTGCCCAAAGAGAATCTCAGTCGTCCTCTCGATAATGTGCAGGAGCTTCTCCATTTGATTCTAACGCCATTATGATGACAAGTAGCGCAGGATTAATGTTCGCTAACGCCGTGTGCACCGCTACGAGCAAGTTTCGGGCTGAAATGCAGATGCTGGACAACCAGGAGTATGCTTCAGTTCATAATTTTACTTGCAGGGCCAGCTGCCACTGAGACTCCGACTACATGAGGAGTCGCTCTGAGCTGAGCCTGTGAGTGGCTTAGGTGGCTGAAATATGTACTACGCGTCCACGTGACGTCGCGACGCGACGCGATCCGTCAACTTGGCCATCGGCGCCAGCCACCTGGGGTTCATCTTTGTTCATACGGTGCTTTGCTGCAGTTTGCTCCCGTTTCGCTACCAAGATGGCCACAAGCTGCATGCCACAAGTGACTGAGATCTCTAAAGGTATCGTAACTCACTAGCTTGTTGTTTGCTAGTGTTTCTCAGGCGCTCTTGCACTGGCAATAGTAGCAGTAGCTACTCTTAACGTCGCCGGCTGCCCTCCACACGCTGAACCCCACACAAACGCGAAACAGGAAGAAGATGTTGTTTTGGACAAAGACGAGGACAGAATGAAGTACATTTCCCGTCGTTTTGATGCCGAACGAAGACTTATTCAGTGCAGGCAAAGGTCGTTTGCGGCGCACAAACGCAACGACGCCAATGCAAGCAATCGCGTCGACATTGTTGAGATCTTCTCGGGGGATGAAGACGAAAAGTGAGTATCTGATTCCATGTGCATGCTGTATTGACCAACAATTTCAACGAGTATTAGCGAAATATCGTCGTGTACTTCCAAGCGGAGGAATCACCAACGCACAACAGCTAGAGCGCGACGCATAGTACAGAGCTCAGACTCAGAACGGTCAGATCGTGAATTGTGGGAGCCGAAGCCAGTTTTACGGCCACGCAAAGACCGCGTTCTTGTCAAACCGAGCGGACCTGTGATTGACTTGACTCTCAGCTCATCAGAATCCTCAGACGGAGACAATGCGTGTGCAATCAAGGCAGTGACTATACATGAGACGCCAACAAGCTCAAATACGGTACCTACGCACCATCAGAGGCACATAGGATACCCTGAAGTGCTTCCGACACCTCTGCCTCTGTATGTTGATGACGATGACAGTGTAACGTCTGCTGGAGATGACGAGCCCATCATTGTGCTGTAAGCCTTTTCACCTTGTTGAAAATGATTAATGGACATCCAAATCATAGGGATGCGCCCGATGGAGCACACAAAGCAGGACCTCTTTTGAACGAATCGGTTCCTCATTCCAACTTAGACAATGTTCCCCCCGCCTCTCACTCACATCCAAGACGGATTGGCTCGTATAAATCCAGTTCAGAATCTGATGTGGAAGTGCGTCCAACCAAGCGGACGCCTGCCGCTACGCCTCGGAAAGCCGGCAAAACTCCACGCAGGACACAGAAAGCAATGAGAGATGCCGAGCAGGCAAGAAGGGAAGCTTTTGCTCGCGCTCTATTTGAAGATTTAAATCGCACCATCTTCGGTGAAAAGATCCCCGCTACCACACAATTGACGTGGAACAAGAGGCTGCTGACCACTGCCGGGAGGGCCAGATGGCACAAGTGCGTTCGATAGCAACCGAAAGGGTGATGCATCATCCTCCGCTCACAGAACATCCAGGTCGAATGATAATGCGCGAAAATATGAAATCGAGCTAGCGACCAAGATTCTGGACTGTGACGGTACGTATTCTTATGTAGCGATGTGACATTCTCTCAATGCTTGTCAAACCCAGAACGTATCCGTAACACACTCTCCCATGAGATGTGCCATCTGGCATGCTGGATCATTGACGAAGACCCCAAAGAGCATCACGGGAGAAAATTCAAAGCGTGGTATGTTCGCGTTGCTGAATTCGTTGTGTAAACACTATTCATTCCGAGTGACCATGCAAGGGCGAGAAAGGTCATGAGAAAAAGACCCGACATTGAAGTGACGGTATTACCCTCTTCTAGTGAGCAGAAGACCTCAGCTCAAGCCATGTTCCCCAGACCAGACACAACTACGACATCGTATGCAAGTACCAATGGAGTAAGTGGTCCTAATTCATTCTTTCAGCTCAGCTCACGTTAGCGGACAATTTGCTAGAATGCGAGCAATGTAATCACATGTACGTTGCTTCCTTTTCTTAACATTGATGTCTCATGACGGGCGAGTTATTTTGCTCTAGCTACGGCCGCCATTCAAAATCTATGCGACCAAACGCTGGTGAGTAGCCGGCGGAGTGCTACACCACAAGTGGGTTAGCACATGACGACTAAATATGTGACTAGTATGCGGACGATGCAATGCCGGCCGACTCATTCCTCTGTTCGAGAACACACGGCGTGCTCCTCGCACACCGATCGCCAAGACTGGAATTCACCTGCCTTCCACTCAAAGCAACGGTGGGTGCATCCCTTCGTTGTAGCAAATATCAGTTTATGACGTCGCCTTTAGCTCCCCCCCGCTCTGGACCCCTTCCCACTCGTTCGAAAGACGGCATCAGTCTCTCTGGCATTCCAACCCATCTGCCGCCTCGGCCAGTCTTGGACTCCAAGAAGCCTGTGATTGTCGTAGAGAGTTCCAACGAAGAGGATTCGGAGGTCGAAGTCATCGCGCACGTCTTTGGATCGATCAACATCTTCCGAGAAGCAGATGTCTAGATCGTCGTGGGGATGGAGGTCGCCCTTCACAAGCAATGTCACGATCCACATGTACAAATTCATATTTACTGCATGCTTCGTAAACTTGTACTTACATATCTACCAACTGTAGCTCATCTATCTTGTTGCAGATTTACATACACATCTTGTAACTGGTGCTTGCCATGGTAATGAAGGCCCTCGTGGTAGATATATGGTAACAGAGACTTCATCGCCAACTTACTAGTATGAACAGAAAGTTACAGATGAGGATCTGCTGGGGACGATGCCGCGACCGTGCTCATTCAACCAGAGAGCCCGCACAATTTATCAAACCGCACTAGGTCAGTGCGTATCGGAGGGTTCAAATGCCTGGCATGTGGATGATTGGAAGGTTATCGTAAATTTAAGATCATAGTGAGTCTGACTCTCCATTGTCATCACATTCATCGCAGGGAAGGAGATCTACATATACACCAGTTATAACCTACAAGGATAGCATGAAATACATTGTAGCCAGTCTCGAAAGCAAGCAAGCAAGCAAGCAAGCATCAGCGGCATCGACCTTAGAGTGAGAACTGTAGAGGTTCTGGCAGAATGAAGTCGTCTGGGGTGAGCCTGCCTTCCTGCAATGCTTTACGAAGACTCTCCTCGTTTTTTACATCTTCTTGCAATGCTCCATCCCTTCCAGTGTGAGCCAATCCAGAATACTCCCAGATGGGCTTCATTTTAGGGATGGCTAGTCGGATCTTCTCGAAAATGGGCAACGCTTCGCTAATCGGACAACCGCAGAGTTTCGACGCTACCAGCCCAGAATGTAAAAACCCTGTATGCTGTCAGTCAGCCAGGAACATGCGAGATCGTGAGTCCAATGACTTGCATGCATGTAATTCGTCGTCCTCGGGGTACATCTGGCCAGCTTCGAAGTACGCACAGGCAGCTTTCGTAAAATGTTCGAATGCAGATGCATTTTTCTGCAACACGAGCTGCCGAGCAATGTGGTTGTGATAGTACCCGACCATTCTGCCGACGAGTGAGTGGCCTTGATGTGTGACGAAGAAGGTTAAACAACGTACGACAGTGCGCGCCCTCTAGGATAAAGTACGAAAGATGAAACGAATCCAGGGTCATAAATACCCTCCGGCAACGCAGTTTCAGGTGAGCTGATGTCGCGCAACATATCTTGTGCTTCTTCTAGGATGGTGTTCAACAAATCCTCTGCATCATTACCAGAAGCCTGCCGCTCTGCCTGGAAAACAACTTTAACATGTAGCATGCCAGACGTCAAGGGTTAATGGCCACGTACCGTCATAAGTGCCTGCAAGTATATGGAGCGGACGCCGCGGAAAAATTGGTCGTCAAAAATGATACCTCTGTCCTCTTTCTTCACGTCTCGCCAAGCTTGCCTTCCCCACTCTAACACCTCGAGGGCTTGTGAGTAGTCTTTAATCGCGGCGGGCCCATCGTCCCGACCACCCAACGCCATATATCCACGCAAAATCCACATGCTGAACATTTTCTTGGGTCAGATGGAGCGCACGAATCGAAGGCCACCTACCGGACAGTCGTCGAGATGGCCGCGCGAACAGAAGCCCAGCCTTCTTTACGTTGCCGTTCTGGAGCATCAGCAATGACCTCCTTTGCGCTTCCTGTTAACCAAACTCCATCCATTTCTGCTTCAAACAAAGCTAAGGATCCGGATCAGAATAAATCATGATACCCAGATAATGACGATACCTTGTTCACTGTAAACTTGCAGAAAACTGTTATCGTTGATGTGGACAATTCTGGGATCCTCGAGCATCGCATTGGATAGGTCTATCAGAGCCTGGGAAGCATCAAATAAATCGTTCTGCTATCATATAGATTGCGGCTCACACCAGGGATCCCTTCAACCTTCACTCCTGTTGCAGTTGGAACCTTCTTTAGCTGCTTCATTTTCGACATGCCATTGTCCTAGTCCTTGAATGGCTTCATGAACCCTTCTGCAATGACACATTTCTTCATAAACACTCACCGATGCTGCCCCTAAAATCACCCAGGCCTGGAGAACGAAACGTCAAAGTAGGCCCGGCGATCTTCATGCGAATGAACCTCACGCTGCTGTTCACTGCCTCAGTAGTGCGCATCTCTCCAGCTCTAGTACCATGGCTCTTGCACGGGCCCATTGCGCCGTATTCCGAGGAATCTGATGTGTATCCCTACTTGCTGCAGTTGCAGACTTGGACTTAGCAAGCGTGTTTCGCAGTTCGCTTTCATACTGCTCTTTTTGTCTGGCTTCCACCATGCTCAATTTCTCGACAGGTAACATGCCGAGTGCCCTTTGCCAAGACTTGACGCTAGCATCAAAGTTACCCAGAGCCTATAAAGGTATTAGATAGATGAGCTCGCTCCAGAAAATAAAAAGCAAGAATGAACATTGTGTGCTGTGGCCAAGCGCGCCCATGCTTTGGCATATTTCGGGTCGATATCGGTTGTCTGAATTAGTTCAAGGTTTATGAGGACTATGTTCACGTAGATGAAGAACTCTAGTCCCAAGACCGAATACCTTTTGAGCATCAGCTACCACATCCGAGAAACTGCATAAATGTGAGATGGCGCATTCAGAGATTGC
Organism: Laetiporus sulphureus 93-53; assembly: GCF_001632365.1. NCBI lineage: Eukaryota > Fungi > Basidiomycota > Agaricomycetes > Polyporales > Laetiporaceae > Laetiporus > Laetiporus sulphureus. The sequence continues at coordinate 51,291 of NW_024468530.1, read as the reverse complement.
AAGACACGCGGTGCTCACCATTTCAGTCCCAGAGAGCAGGCAGCACGATTCGCATATAGAACGGCGTTCTTATCATCGATCTCAGTCGCGTCGGAGTACTTCTTATACGCTGCAAGATAGTCTTGCTTTGCATAGAGCGCGTTCCCCTCAGCCTTCAATTCAAGCGCTGCCTTGACACCGTCTGCCATGACAAAGACGGATAACAGTGGCAGGCGTGAAATAAGATGGTGATGGTACTACGCAGGTAGTGCTTGCCTCGTTCAAGTCGCGCCGTGAGTAAAAGAAGCATAACAGTTGCGATGCTCGGACGCGTCTGTGGCGTCAGGTAGGACCTCCGTGTTGCCGAACATTAAACAAAAAGGCTCAAGCGCGAGTTCAATGCTGCAGGTAGAACATTCTACAAGAATGCGGAACATACCGTTGCTCATGAAATAGGTACCTAGAAGTAAACTCTGGTGCATTTGACGTGGAACTGCAGACGCAACGGAGAAGCGTAATTTATTTAATTCGCGACCGCGGTCATCCCGCAGCTCGACTTTGAGCCTTCGACGTCGCTCAACACCAGACACTTAAAGATCAGCTTCGTGAGCGGTTCAAGAATCGTCGAGGGAAATACATGCAGCGGAAGGTCTGCTAATGGACACGCCACGGCCGCGCTCATTCAACCAGAGATCCCGTGCAATTATATCCAACGGCTCCATCGTACGAGGGGCAACCTGCGCAATCACGAAAAATCGTCAACACCCACCAGGCCGTTGCCTATTACAGGGCTTCGAATCATGCAAACCTGGCATATATTCCACGCAACACGCCTCATACATATTCTCGGAGCTAGGACGATACCATCAGCGGGTATATCACTAGTAGCGCAGCAGATTTGCTTACCAGTCAGTCGCGGACACTTCACATCCGGCTGCAACGAGAATGCTCTCGTCGGACGAGTCGAAGCCACATTCGTTCTCCCACACATATGCGTTGTCACTGTATGGACCGAGAGAAATGCAACACAGGGAAAGACTGTATGGTGAGCTGCATGAGCCTGCAACTAGGCCTATGAGAGCGAGAACCGAATAGACAGAACTGGATCGCAGGACGTTATGCATGATCGAGCAGGGACAGGAATGCTGGAAAAAAACATGTCAGTGGTCCAGAGGGCCATTTATATCAGTGCTGGAGAAACGGCGTCATAGGTTTAGGACGTCAGAATGATTAAATGGGAGTGGCTTAGGTCTGAACAGTTGCATAGGCATGAGCTACGTTTTGCGGTCACCTCTGCCCGTTAGTCTATTCTGCTGTTCGCACGTCGGAAGTTCAACAGCCAGATCTGGAAGCCAGAGTGATCTGGCGCTCCGGCATGACTTGAATAAGAGCGGAGTTCAGAGGGTCCTCCGAGTCCGATGTCAAAAGATAGGAACTGATGAAATGTTTTGCGAGTGAATTGGAAGACCAGGTGGATCTTTTATCGCACATCGGCGGAGCCCAGGTCCTCTGAAGCTGTGAAGGAATTTTTATGCAGAACGCTCTGTGATGGCAACCACTTGGCAAGCTCAGGCTTCCACATTGCGCGGAAAGGTGGTCACTTATGCCGTTCGTTTTATTCCCGTGATGAACACGTACGACTCTAAATCCTGGAACTCATGTTTTGCGGAGCAGTGTGGCTCTCCAACTTGAGTAATACCAAGTTTCAGCACCAGTAGATAGCGACATGGAATTCATAAGTTAACGAGCACAACAGAAGGGGTGACTCGGTGCAAAACGAGAAAAACTATACTAGCCCACCGCGAGGGTCGAACTCGCAGCCTTCAGATGCCCAAACACTCATAAGAGTCTGACGCTCTATCCGATTGAGCTAGGCAGGCAATATTTGCTTTTTTATTATGAATTATATCATGGGTTATGTACGCTTTCGGCAATTGCCGACAAGCGCAGCGGAACCTAAAGTTCGCAGCCACTATACAGCACAACAAAAGCGAACCCGCCTCGTTAACCAACGGCGAAGCCATCTGCAAGAACCCGGCCAGGTCAGTTGCTGCACCCCGCCTCTCTGCCCCATCTGTTGACCGTGTATCTCTCCAGCGCATATCCTTCCGCACCCTCTAGATCCGGCAAAATGACACACGACAGCGTCTGGTTTTCTCGCCCCCGTAAGTACGGTAAGGGCAGCCGCCAGTGGTGAGTGGCTGTTTTGGATGACTGGAGCGGGAGCGAAGGAGAGTTCTGACGCGTTGTTGGTTGGAAGCCGCCTTTGCGCGCACCAGGCTGGTTTGATTCGCAAGTACGGTCTTGACCTTTGCCGTCAGTGCTTCCGCGAAAAGTCGGCCGCTATCGGGTTCCAGAAGGTGTGTTTTGCGAGTGCTATTTTGTACTGTCTTGTGCTGAGTTGCATTCGTTTGAACAGACACGATGAGCCCTGCATCATCATCTCTTTCCACCCCTCTCGCTATGCACTGTTTTCTGGTCTCATCTTTGTTATACGCATAGTTGCCTCCTCATATGTACCCTTATGCTATGCTGAGCAACAATACTCTCGCATGATAAGCCAGCGCATTGTGATGACTGTTCATGAAATCCCGGCCGAGGATTAGCTGGAAAAGCCAGTTCCAGCAAGCTGGAGGCTTTAAATCATACACCGATACCAATCGGAGAGCAGATCATGAATGACCAGCATTCTCATTCAGCAAGGAGCACTACGTGTATGATACAAGCACGCAATCTAGCGTGTGCTATCGAATGCTACAAACCTTAGTGCTACAGCTGACCCGAGCAAAAGCAAGATACGCAGATCGTCATGGGACCGTAAGATACGTCGAGTATGATATGTCGAATATGAGAGGCCCAAAGAGACGAGCGGCTGAAATCGGACGTCGTCGTCAGCACGAGAGGAGTTCTTACTGACGTGTTCAAAGCAAAGTCGACCGGAAGAAGCATCTAGCTCGACTGATAGATCTTCACGCTGTTAACCTCCCAATCTGAAACAGGTATTGTCAGTAAATCCGACAATGGCAGAGATGGAAGTAGATATTCACAGGCATCCGCGAACGATGAACCACTGTTCTGGACAAAGTCCGCGCAAGTGGAGTAGCCAGTGATGCTCGCACAGCTCTCAGACTGGCCCGCGCTACCGGTGTTGTCCCACGCATTACCAGCCCATTCACCGCTATCGTGTCAATCAAGTGTCAGTCGAGCGAGTACGACCGCTGCTGAAGGCTGCCGCATGCTCACCAAAGGGTGGTGTCGAAGATGGCTGAATGGTCGTAGAAGAAGTCCGATGTGGTGCAGTCTGTGGACGGCCACGACGCCAGCGGGGTAGCCCAACCTGTAGGGTCGGGCGAACCGCTCGTGATGTCCGACGGAATGGCACTGCGCTCAAAGAACCACACTTTGATGCCATCGTCCGTCCATTCCACTACAGCATAATCAGTTAACATGCGAAATGGCAGGAAATGGACGCTGACGTACTAGCGTAGACACCGCCACTGATCGCGTTGAACCCAGACCCGAATGAGCTGTCCGAGGTCGACACGACGCCGCATCCCGCGTCGCCTGTCTCTGCCGCAGCGCAGTTGGTCCCGCCAACTACGGTGCCGCTGATGGTTAGCGCGTCGCTATCGCTGGACGGTAGGGAGCAGCCTGGGTTCGTGTGTATGGAAGCCTGGTTGGCGGTGAAGGTGTTCACGCCTTCCACAATGTCGATCTCTCCGCCGGCAGGCCAGTTAGGACCTACGTGCGGCAAATCGACGTGAGCATGCTATGGCAGAGCAAATATGAAGAGACGACGTACCGTTGGACCAGAATGCTGGCCAAGTACCGCATCCGGTGGGGACGTGTACGGCGTCCAAGATCACCAGTCCGCCGGTGTAAGTGTAGTCAGTTGTGATTCGTACACTCTGACGGTTTCCGGAAACCGTCTCAGTCGTGTCGACACGCATAATGGCACTTCCGGAGCTAGTGATCGAAGTGAGGTTGTTGGAGCTCTGGCGATCAAATTTGAGGCGCAGGACTTTCGATGATAAGAAAAGAGAGACATACTGCCGTGCTCGAATCTACATATTGCACCGTGCCATCGGTAGGATCAGCGTCAGTGTAGAACGACCAACCGTTAAAGAACGATTGTCCTTCCTGTTTGGCTATGAGCTACTCATTCAGACATAGGCAGAGTAGAAGACGCACGTATGACTGCTGGAGCTTCCATGCCGAAGTCGACACAGCAGTACTGCTAGCGCTCGACGCTGATGCCGATGCGGTGCCGGATGCCGTGACCGAGCTGGAGCCGAAGCCCACGCCAGATCCCGCAGTCGAGCTTGAAGTCGATGTGGACTGACCAGACGAGCCGCCAACATTGACTGCCACGCCTGCGCTCTTCTCGCTAACACAATGATATGATTTTTCTGAGTCGCTATCTGCCCTCTCTTCGAGCACCCCAGAAAGTGCACGGCGCAGATCCCGCGCAAAGCTGGAACTGCGCTTAACAGCGTGGCGATGTGCTGAGTCGATGCCCCGGATAATGTGGTCCGAGCCTCGAAGGAAGGGTTTCGCCTCAGATGAGATTGCATTGGCGAGCAGGAGGAGGATGAGCGGGAGGTGAAAATACATGTTGGCCGTGTCCTGGACGTGAAGAAAAGACTGGTGGTGATGGCAAGCTGCAGGTCACGACGCAGGTGAAGAGCCGCCGAGATAAGCTATACAACAACTAGGCGCAGCCCAGTAGACGCAGAAAGGATTGTCGAAGATGAGGACGGCTGGTCCAGAGGACGTGGCGGGAGGCGGTCAAAGATGATGGCGGCGACAGAAGACAGAAGAGGAGAACAGTGGGCCTTATCAGAAAAAATGAGCCGCAATCGGCGAAGTAAATTCGCGAGGCCGCGGAGAGGAAAGAAAAGCCAGCGCACAATCATTCCTGATCGACTACGCCAAGGAACAAGGCCAACACGAGGCCGTTGTTTGCAATTGACGGCGCCTTGTCCATCACGGTGCCCTGATCCAGACGGTCCCTACTTCAAGCTTTGGTGAGCAAGCAGGATTTTTCTACAGCAGTTAGTCGAGGGTGAAACGACCGCCATCCTGATCGTCGGAAGCAAATCTAAACATGTCGACGCGCGCGTCGTGACCAACTTTTGGAATGACCACCCCGGGTGGCCTGGCCTCGGTCCTCTTACCTTCTTCCAGTGCCCGTAGCCTCTTAAGGGGGTGGGCTTTTTTGTCCGGGATCAAAGCGGCTCAGGGGGTCGCCACATGATGCATGATCGGGGAGGTTCCTTTTCTTCCCGTGTCGGTCGTCGTCAAGGAAGCTCAATTTCATCTCGCTGCTCGGGTCCGCCGCTGGTAGAAGGGTCGTAGCCAAAGCGATCCGCTGGCTAGAACGCGAATGCCTATGTACATCCAACGCTCCTCAACCCAGATTTGTCGAGAAAACAGCAGGAACTCTCATCCGCAAATTTGATGAACCGCGGATTCTATACCCGCAGAGGCCCATTAAGCCTATCGTGCTCCGAGTCACATATCATCGCTTTTCGAGGGGTTTTGTTGGCCATGAATACAGTATGTTGCGACTAAGCTGAATCCTCAGGCCTCTGTCCATCGGTAGGCGATTTGTGGTATAGTACAGTGAGTGACTTCTGACCCAAATCCCATCATGCAACAGTCCACGATTGCCCAGGCTTTCCATGAGTCATATTTGAACGATCGTGCATGTCGGCCGCGGCAGGAACATAAACCCCCGCGCTGCACATCGTTCTAGCGGTCTAGCTTGTTGCAAGTATCATGCCTACCCAGCTTCACGCTCGATTTCGGTACGGTGCATGACAATGACGCAGATCAATCTGATGCGATGCGACCAAATTACATTCCTAAGGTGAAGTCGGGAAACACAGACCGTAACCTCGGATTCTTGCATAATTGCGAAAGAGCAAAAAGCGTATTCCGGTGATCGACGGGCCGTCGTGGAGCTCTTCTCTGAGCTAAGTGCAAAGGCTCAAGAAGCGGTTTCGTTCCAACGAACTTGGCGTGAAAGCGGGGCCTGGCACTCCTTGGCAAACGCTCTACACGGGCTAACATGCCGTATGATGATCCTGATGCTTCAACATGTCGGTTCCACAAATGTAAGAGTTGCTCTCCCAGCGAATCGCAAAAATGTTCATCCGGGTGTGGCTTTCTCTCCTCGCTCTCTCGGCAGGTCAAGTGCTTGCGGAAGACTCTTGACCTACGGACCGTCTCGTAGCACTATGCAATATGAGCCTGGAATCGTCTGATGCCGGTTTATACTTGTGGAACAACATCTGCGACGTCACTGTACCGGCGGAACGAGACCTTCCTAACGGCCAGTGGTTGTGGAGACATCTCTCGTTGATGGGCATCAGCCCGTATTTGCTTGTCTCCCCGCTCACGATCACCTTCGTTGACAACGATGAATATACCGGCTTGTACACTGTGTGCTGTGAAGCACGTATCTGGCTATGTTATCACGGCATCACGGCGGCCTTAGAAAGCTCAACTTGCTGTAGATTGTGCGGCTGCCAGAGCGGATGCATATAACTGTATTGGAACGTACGTAGAGTGAGTCGTGGAGGTGCTGCTCGTTTAAAAAACAGTAACTCTTCAGCGCCTTGCCTTCAATACCCCAGTCGTCGCAGGCACTTCGCCTGCTGCGCAAAAATGTCTGAAGGTGTAATTGAATAGTGCTACGACTATGTTTACATACGAGCTCCCATTTGGGGTAAGACAAGCAGAGTCAAATGCGGTGCTGACAGCAGAACATCGTGACGATAAATAATCCTAGTGGTATGAATCCTACTTGAGATGGTACAGTAGAAGTGATCGCTAGCGATGAGTATACAAGGAATGTCTCTACGCAGGCTTTGAGCCTTGTGTCGAGCCGTATGCTAGATGGGTATCCTGACGAGCTTCGTGTAGTAGTTCCTTCCCGTCCTTGGCAGCTCCGCTCCTTCCAGCTACCTGGTAATTGTCAGTGATATAATTCAGGAGTGTTGAATGCATAACTCACAACAGGGCCATAAGGCGCTTCGCCGGTATACAAGTCCAGTTCCGGCTCGAATCCCGACCAATACATGTTAGCTCCCGTCTTGCAGACTTCCGGAATCGCCATGTGAGGCAGCGTGTCCAGATCTCTGTACTTCACACACGCGAAGTATCCGTCAAAATCCGTTTTGTATATCCTCTCTCCCCTGTAGCCGGGCAGATAATCAATGGTGAGGAGCTTCAGCTTGCTATAAATGCCGCTCATGAAGAGCTGCCTGACTGTGTCAGTGACGCTCTGCTCCGTCTCGCGGGGTGCGTGCAGGACGTGCAGCGTAGTCAATTTGCTGAAATGCAGCGGGCGGGAGATCAGCTCTAGCGTCGAGTGCACAGAGCGTCGCAGCGGATGCCCGGCCAGCAAATCGTGCGGCTGAAGGGCCAATACCTCCAGGTTGCACAGCCTGGTAAGTATCGGAACCACGGGCCCATGCACTTGATCGCCGATCAGCCACGCCTCTTTGATCCGGGATGTCAAATCACCACACCAGCGGAACCAACTGAGGCATGCTTCCGTGGTATAACTGTCTTGCAAGTGCATCGGAGATAGCGCGAAACCCGAGTGCGGGCCTACTGCGGCGCAGACTGACCAATCCGTCCGGGTATATATGGAGAGCGCGCGGATAGTCTGCGCTACGGGCAAACAGGAGATTGTGCCGAAGACGTCGCCGGACTCCTTGTCGACGACAATGCGCACAGCGGTGGTGTTCGGAAAGATCATGTGTGAGAGCATGTTGACAACGACGTGACGTTCTGTCTCGAGGAACGCGAGCCGGCGCAACTTTGCTAGCGGCACCGTGCGCTCACTCACGTCGATGTCCGACAGGTGAGTTCGGATAGCGATGACGAGGTCTTCGAGGTTCGGACATTGTGCGAAGAAGTCCAGCACGCGGGCGGTGCAATGCGGCATGCGCAGTCTTGTCAGGAATAATTGTTTAAGCGTGGTGAATTGGTTGCCCGGCAGCCAACACAGAGAGGAGAGTGAGAGAGACCGTAGACGAGGGGTGTGGCCGGCGAAGAGATACGGACTTCCCTTCATCTCCCAGATGACGTCGTCGTAGTCGCAGCCTTTCACCGTGAGGACCTCTAGTCGAGGCATTGGCCAGTTGCAGACTTCCGCGCCGTGCGCATTAAGATGGCAAAAATGTAGCTCTTGAATGCGTTCTGTGAGCGTACCCAATGAGGCATCGAGTAGGTAGCTCTGTCCTGGCTCCAAATAAATCTTGAGAGACATTGACCCACGACTGCGCTCCAGCAGCATCCGCTGTTGCGCAGGAGAGTAGGTAGATGCGATGCTGTCCCATAGCCTGGGATGGCTAATCGCGACCTCCCGCCAACGGTGGCAGACCTGGGTCAACGTCATAATCTCGCGCAGTCGGACAATCCCCAGTTTCCAAATGCGCAAATGGTCGTCGATTTTGACGTTAGGGTCGTCTGCATGATACGGCATTGGTACGTATTCGAAGATCCTCATCAATAGCTCAGCATGGAGCCTATCGATGAAAGCGTTTGAGTTGGCGATGCGTCGCAATAGAACGAGGGTGGCAGTAACATTTGCGTCAGCTGCTCGGATCTACGACGTCTCTGACTAAATTAGTGACCACCAGAATGCGTCCACAGATACATGCAAACCCACGTACCGCATCCACACTACGATAATGGCAGATGTTAGCGACTGCAGCCGATACGAACTATCTCGAGCACGCACCTCATTCGCTCCCCTTGCTCTTTAATGCATGATAGTAGTATGTGCGACAGATCAATCACCGTCGCACCCTGCAGACCTTGCAGTGCATTGACAGAGTCCATCGTCGGATTCTCCAATCGATGTGGCTCACTTGAGTGAGAGAACGACCACGAACCACGGCCGCCATCAAACTGCCGCATATAGCATGGGAGCATATATGGATGTGCTGACGTGTTCAAGATCACGCGCCGTGCGCTTGTATGATGATCGGGCGCGTACCCGTACGCGGTTGTCCCAGTGCAACTGTTCTGTCATGTCCCATCAGAAAGGCGCTGCTCAAGAACCACGACGGCGACAGAGGCCTCAGCCTGACCTACAAGGCATCCACGACGAGCACATGCCATCCACTGCTCTGGCTACCTCATTGGAAAGCATTCAAATACAGCCGCGGACGCCCAAGACACCGGCGAGCCACCAACGATGGGACTCTGAGGATGGGATTGGCCTCGACGAGATCGAACTCAGTCTGTTGGCTGAGGATGAGCGTCGGGCCGCAGCGCTTGGTCTGGAGGAAGAAGCCGAGCAGGGCCATGCAAAGCGTCCAATATCGTCGCATGACAAGCAGGCTATAGGGATGCTCATCGTTCTTTGTGAGTCACGCGATTATAGATGACTTCGGCTTCGCTGACCATCTCTACACTCTGCACGAAGACCTCGTACAAGGCTTTCCTGTGAGTGTTCTTGTACTGAAATTTATTGCAGTCATTCATGATGTCTGGCTCTAGTTAGGACTTGCTCTAGGTAACAGCATTCAGCCTGCGTGCGATGGACATAGCTAATACACTCCAACAGGATCTCTTCCATTCCTTCTCAGAGAACACTTGTCGTATTCTCAGCTAGCAATATTCTCACTATCTAGCTATCCTTATTCCATGAAGCTTTTGTGGTCGCCCATTGTCGACTCCATATACCTTCCTTCTATTGGTCGTCGCAAATCCTGGATCATACCCATGCAGTTGCTGGTGGGCACCATCATGCTCGCATTGTCGTTCCATGCAGATGAAATGATGAACGATGTTAGTCCTGCGCCCCCGTGTCGATGTGCAGTCCCTGACCACCAATGCACTAGCCATCCGGATACATATATATTCTGACCGCAGCGTTTACCGGACTTGTATTCTTATCCGCTACCCAAGGTTCGCGTTGTTCACAATCGTTTCCGTGGCAATTCACTGACGTGATGTCGCAACATGTAGACATAGCTGTTGACGGTGAGGCGCGCGCTCCACCGCCACGCTGCTTCATTCGAAGTGCACTGATGTTCAATGCCTAGGTTGGGCACTCACTCTCCTTTCCGAGGACAACCTACCTTATGCATCAACGTCTCAGACCATCGGTCTGAATACAGGTTACCTTCTATCCTATACCGTGTTCCTGGCCCTCAACAGCGAGGCATTTGCGTACGTCGTCATAACGTGACACTTGTTCGCGCTGCTTAACCATGACTCAGTGAGAAGTGGGGCATCCCTCGGTTGAGTTTGAATGCGTATCTGCTTTTCTGCAGCATGATGTCGTACGCTGTGACAGTCTGGATCTTCTTCAAGAAGGAGGTGAGCTTCCTGCGCCGGCGCGTACGTGGCACTTCTACTAACATCTCACTCAGGACAAGGAGAGTGCGGACCTCGATATCAGCATCAAGTCCGTCTACATGACAATGTGGACGATATGCAAGCTGAAACGTACGTCGAGTGCTCGATAATAGTTGGTGCAGTTGTAAGGCCTGTTGCAGATGTGCAAACGCTGCTGATTGTGCATCTCTTTGCGAAAATCGGCTTTCAAGCTCACGAAGCGGTCACCTCGCTGAAAATGGTAGAGAAAGGACTTGGTAGGGAGGACCTAGCTATGACCGTGCTCATTGACTTTCCGTTCCAAATTGTGAGCGGTTGGCTAGCCGGCAAGTGGGCTAGGGGCGACAAGCCCCTGCGCGCTTGGTCGTATGCCTATTGGCCTCGACTGGGACTGACACTACTCGCGACATTGATGGTGTATTGGTTCCCAAAGCCACCAATCTCGACATGGTTCTTCCTTCTGATCATCCTGCAAACCGTTGCTTCTTCATTCGCATCGTACGTCGCCCGATTTGATGTGCTGTCACACTGGGGTCATGGCGCGCAATCTAGCACAATTCAGTTCGGAGGAATGGCGGCTTTCCATACTCGTATCTCTGATCCTATCGTTGGGGGAACGTACATGACAGTACGTTTTGCTTCTTTGAGAATATGCGGGATACAATATATCAAAGTCTCCCACAGCTTTTCGCTACCTTCTCTAATCTTGGAGGAACGTGGCCAAGATACTTCGTGCTCAAAGGTACAGAAGACTCGTGCATCATCAATCTCAATAGTTAACGATTCCTTACAGGGGTGGATTTCTTCAGCATAGCAACCTGCAATATCGGAAACGACCTGTCTGTAACAGGTGCGGCGTTTCACTGCGGTGCCTTCCAGATTTTGATTCTCTGTTTAGCGGCCGAATGTGTCTCTGAACACGGCAAGACAGCATGCGCTGAGATCGGAGGAGAATGTGTCACAGAGCGCGATGGCTATTACATTGTCTCAGGAATATGTCTGAGTTTGGGACTGCTCTCGGTCATATTCTTCATGATTCCGACAGCAAAGAGATTGCAGGGTATGTTGGCTAGCCCGCTTTTTTGTGCGCCCGAATTCAAATGCTCTATTCCTTCAGCTATTCCTCCGAGCAAGTGGCGGGTGTTCTCGTGAGCTCATAATAGGTGTCGCAACTTTGCGTGCTGCGTCCGCCATATCTTGAAATCACTCCAGTCTGCATGTAATACGTAGAGTACAAAACGTGTAAACCAGGAGGAACGACGCATTAACCGGCGGAAGACGAATTTTTTGGCGCCGGCCCTGAGGTTGGTCGTGGCTTCAGAATGCCTGTGGCTTAGCACACTTTGTGACTTTCACATACCTCGTACGCTGCGCGACCGCTGCCTATACGACCAAACGCACGAATCTCGTGTCGAAACCCTCTGTACCGCTGCAACATCTGCCAGTTGAAATGACTACCACTACCATGCACTTCGGTCCCGAATGGATGCGTACGAAGGGTCCTGCGCGACCTGCGCCCTCTCCACCGCTCGCCACTTCTCCTGTGCCGCCAGGCATGTCGACATACTCTGCGCTGGTCACTCCAACGACCAGCACTGCTCCGGAGCGACGCGATATGTCCAATCCATTCCGATATTCCCGTGAAGAAATGCTCCGAATTTATAAGGAGGGGGGAGGTAAGGGAGGACTCGGGTTGGAGGTAGAGAGGTGGGATGGGATTGTTCGCGAGGTAGGTTGCGACCCAGTTGGGTTGAAAGAGATGAGCGATGGGGAGAAGAAGGTGAGGCGTTTGTTACAGGTGATTACGGGCAATGTGAGCATATGCGATGCATAGATATTCTCCGGCCCTCTCAACTCTGAAATTCGACGCCGACAACCTACTGATGGCCTCTCTCCTCTCAATAGCTCTTTGGGAGAGAGGCCTAAGCTAGGCCACTCTGCGAGTACCACGTTGAGTCCGATGCGCGAGCGGATGGGAGGCTTGATGGGTCGAAGGCGAGACAGTACAGGTATTATCCATTTGTTATGTTCTTTGGACCTTCTGACATGGTAGGATCTTCAAAGAACCACCGCCTTTGACGTTACCCAGAAAGCTGTCTCTGTCGTCTGTACAGGGCCCGCTAACGTCTCCTCGAGAGGCCGCTCTTCCGTCCCCTCGGACGCGTATCGGACTTGCGCCAGGCTTCGATGGCGTGTTGAGTGAATCGTGGTCATCTAGACGCCGTGCTTCAGAGCACCTGAACAAGCCTCATACTGATCCATTGGCGAAGAAGGATAAGGATGAGGATAACCCTGGAAACGAACCGAAAGGCGCAGATGTTAAAGAGGAGGAGGGCGAGCATCACGGCCCACAGCAGCGCGTGGAGGATGAGCAACAGCCTTCCGTCAATAGGGCGGCTACGTCTCAGCCCGAATCCTCAACGGCCGCTGTCCCAAACAAAACTCCCGGGAGTGCCATAGGCCAACCTGCAGATAGTCTGAATAGCACTATGGCTGGTCTGTCCCTAGGCAGTAGCGATTCTAGTGTCACTTCGTCAGTTGAGCACAGTCGGGCTTCCGAAGTCGTATCCAAACCCCCTGGTTTGGAAGATCTCGCGAGCATCGAGTGGTCTTACCTTGATCCTCAAGGCCAAGTACAAGGCAAGCATTAAAGCAATTAAACCAACACTCTAGCTAACAACCAGCCACTTCAATAGGTCCCTTCCGTGCGGACATCATGCAACGCTGGTATGATGAAGGTTATTTCACCCCCAATCTCCTCATGAAGCGTACGCACCTCGACACAGATTGGATATCTGTTGGGGAAATAGCTCAACGTGCTAGCGGGCATCCCGTGTTCCTCACGCCTGGTGTAACGTCTGCTGGTCCACCTGGACTACCTCGTCGAAGCGAGTCTTTGCTGGAAGCACCGAGTGCAGACAGACTCCACGGCACTGTGTTCCAAGGGACAGCCACTGGCAATCTACGTAGCTCGACCTATGATTCCTTCCTTCAGAATTCCTCCAGTGCATCCGCTTCCCCATCGTCGTCATTTAGCCCGGCACGATTCGTTAATGCCTCCCCCGACTCACACGCATTCGATGGTAGAGGTGGAAACTACGTGAATACCGAACTCGCGGTTGGCTCACGATTAATGGCACTTTCTGCAGCACCTACGTCCCCGATTTCAGTAGTCGGACAGAGACGGGGGCCTTTCACTGATTCATATGAATCGTCTCCTGCATTACATTCGCCCTTTGCTACCAGAGCCATTCCCATGAACGGCTTGGGTATCAGCAGTATGTTATCCTATTGCGCATAGCCGGATTGCTCTGATTATTCTTCAGCTGCAGATGGCATGAGCTCGGCTGGTCCTTCATCGCCATTTGTTACACAAGCCAACGCTGCAGATACCATATCAATTTCTAGCAGCGATGTCGCAATGAGCGTTGGGCCGGGAGCTCTGCGTGCCGACCTGGCAACGACTGCCGCTCAAGCGACGTCAGGTATCATTGGCACGGAATTCGGTCCCTCTGCAAGTCTGCATACTCCTACAGCAGCTTCACGAGTCATCAACAGGGACGTCTTTAGCAGGGCCGCAGGTAACGATGCACCAAGTGCTGCTCCGTTTGGGAGTCCTTTCCCCAACGGGAACAGTGCGGCATTCTCGTCGAATGGCCAGCCATTCTCTCAAAATCATTCTCTCGGATATACACCAGTGCCTGATGGTCGTCCAGTAGCCTCTCTTTCATCCATCCCCGAACGACAGACCACAACGCAGTCTCATGCTATTCCTACTCAACAATTCCAACATTCGCTCATATCTTCTCCTGTTGCTGCGGTGCCACAATCGCCGTGGGCCCATCAGCATTCAGCTGCTGTGCGTCGCCCTGGACCTTTCGATGTCAACTATCCTACCGCAAGTAATACTGTAATAACTGGCTTATCTACGACCAGTCAACCCACATATGGGCGTGCGCAGAGCAACTCTATCAATGAAGCATCTCCCTGGAATGCGGCGCCGTCCCGGGGTTCCGCTGGCTTCTCTGAGCATCCGAGCAACTTAACGATAGCAAATCTCGGACAACATGACCAGCAGCAGCAGCGCCGGTCCGGGGGGCGTGACATTCCTAATGGTGTTCTACAGAATGGAGTAGGGACGATTTCCGCGGGTGTACCCGCTGTTGAGTCGCGTCAAAATGGTACGGAAGCGGTGCCTGCCGCTCAGCCAACGGCCGAGGTAGCTCCTCAGAAGGTCCGGCGAAAGTCGCAAGTTACCGCGTCTGCAGCCCCTTTGACCGCGACTAAGGTCGTCCCTGCTCAGCCAGCGGCTGCGAAGCCACCGTCCCCTATCCCACCAACTGAACTCAAGCCAGCTTGGACAACGGACGATGATAAGAAAGGCAAGCCATCTGGCGCCACACCCGGACTTCGCGAGATCCAAGAGGCAGAAATGAAAAAGCTTGAAGCACGAAGGGCTGCTGAGCGCGAGAAAGAGCGGGCATTGCGAGTTGCTGCTAGCAACGCTTCTCAGATGGAGGACTTCCAGCCTTTCACTGCTTCTTGGGGTTTGCCGACCTCTCAAGCACATGCCGCTCGGTTGGTCGCTACTGTCAAAGAGGCTCCAGGTACAGCCCCGACCACGCCTGCTATGCCCGTGTGGACGAACTCGTCCAAAGCTCCAGTAACGAAGAAAAGCATGAAGGAGATACAGGAAGAGGAAGAACGGCGGAAGAAGCAAGCCATCAAGGAGAAAGAGACTGTTGCTGCTGCTGCGAAACGTGGCTATGCGGAGACAATGACCAAAGTACGAGGAATCTCAAACTGCTGCTAGTTTTGTTTCACTGACGTGCATAGCAGGCCCCGGCACCTACTCAGCCGTCGGGGGGTGCGTGGACGACCGTGGGTTCTGCAGGTAAGACATCTGTGGCAGTTGTGCCGGCAGCAAGACCTGCAATCGCGGTGTCTACCTCTACCAAGGTTGTTCCTCGCGCTGCTCCTGCAACGTCGGCACCGTCTGCAACTACGCGGTCGACCTCCGCGACTGCCGTGCCGACGCGGCCCCCGACTGTGCCGATTAAGGTAGCGACTCCAAAGGCCGAAGAGTTTCCCGCTCCGCCGTCTCACGAATTCATGAAATGGCTCGCCGACTCGCTCAAGGGGCTCAACAGTAGTGTCAATTGTATGTGCTCTAAGATAATCTCCTCTCATAAACCCATTAATATGCCCTCTTGTGATTTCAGTTGAGGAAATTACCTCGATGTTGCTCTCCTTCCCACTGGACCCAGATCCTTCGACCATTGAGATCATCTCGGACTTGATTTATGCCAGCAGCACGACTCTTGATGGCCGTCGATTCGCATCCGAGTTCGTGAGTAGACGCAAAGCCGATGCTGCGTCTCGCCTCAAGAATGGTGCGTCGTCGGGATCGTCTGCAAAGCCACTGTCCATAGCAGACGTGGTGAAGGCGCAACCGAAGCAGACGCAGTCTGAATGGGGAGGATTCAAAGTGGTCAACAAGAAGAAGAAGGGGGGTCGGGCGTGAGTTGATCGGGCTACAAATGCGAGACTGCATAGGCTACACATCGTACTAATCGTTCGAGGGATGTACTGCACGCGACTCTTCCATATTCGATCTATTGTTGTTCAAGTACACACACCCTACTGGCAAATCGAAACGCATTACTTGTTGTGCTCACTTCAAAAGCACCATGCCTACGCAGCGCTGGTACCCTTTTCCGCATCACCAGTTTCAGTTCCTATGCTGAACAAGTTCGCCATGTCGGATTCGTTCAAACCATGCTCGGCCGAGTCGTCACGGAAGAGGTCAGCGCTAAGGGTTGGGAAGTTGGACAGGTCGATACCTTGAAGGTCGAATCGGCCGTCATGGTCCTGAGCAGGCTGATTGACAGAGTGCGAGGAAGAAGTATTGAGACTTGCCAGAATAGAGGCAGACGATGATGCGCCATTCGCCGCATTCTCGCTCACCGCGTGATGACTACCCGGAGCGCCGTGGTCGTCTATTGACGCATCGGGTAGCGAAGGTCCTTCGAGAGTAGCGAAGATATCATCGCTTCCCCCTGTAGAATCCACCGCTTGAAGAGCATTCATAAAGATATCGTCTTCTATTTTGGGTTTGACGTCCAGCGAGAGGCTCTGACCATGGATATCATCCATAGCCGGTGCAGACGCCTCATGAAACAAGTGCTCCCCCTGAGTATTGGCCGAGTTATTGGCACCTTCGTGGAAGAGGTCCACGTCCATGTCCAGATCTAGTTCGATGGGCTTGTCAGCGGAATTGCCTAACGATGAATCCATCCCTGCTACGGATGATGCCGCTGCTCTCTGCAGATTCATCTCGAGATCGCCCACTTGCGTAAGGTCAATGTGGATGGGACCATCAGTGCCATCGTCTAACCCCAAGAGCATATCTTGTGACATCGACTTATGCGAAGATTTGGGCGCGAGTGTCACTGGCGAGGAGAGCCCGCTCATAAGTCCTTCCTCAGGATTCATGCGCAATGCAGCTGAAGAGAGATCTAATTTGTGCGGGAAGGGAGGGCGTTGCAGAGATGACAGGGAGACAGTCGACTGGCGGCGAGCAGGTAGCGGGAGAGCAGGTTTTGAGGTTGATGCTTCCGCGGAAGCCCCAGTATACAACGTAGACAACGTCGGGGAGGCGGGCGGAGTTGTGGTGAAAGATGCTTCAGGAAGCACAGGGGCTGCGGCCTTTGCGGCAGCCTCCGCATCCGCCTTCAAACGCTGCTCTTCACGCTTGATGTCCCTTTGCAGGACTGCAATAGCACGGTGCTACGTCTCGTCAGAGGTACGCGCATGTGCTGTTTTAAGTGAGAACCTACTAGATGCGCTTCCATTGCATCACATAGTTGGTCGTACTTCTCAATCTCTCGGCCTAACGAAGCTGTAAGCGACCGTGGCGGACTGGGAGCATACTTCTGAATCCCGCTATAAAATAAAACACCATACACTCAGAGCTTTTCAGATAGTCCTAGTATTGGCTAGTAACCTACAGTTTTCGGGCATCCGCGTAAAACTCATACACCTGGCCTATCTTGACCGTGGCGTTCTATGGGCAACGTTTATTGTCTTTTGCGCCGACACTCGAGTTGGTAACCTACTCGTAGAGACAATGACAATGTGTTCGCTTCTGCCTCCATAATTCCTAACGGCGGCAGGGGGTCTGGCGGCGGCGGCATCGACGCGTTCTGCACTGCTTTGGATGCAGCAAGTGCATCTTTTGTCGAAGTGGATGCTCTTCGAGGTAACTTGGGAGGCATGATCATCGGAGTGTTTTGTCGTCTTGGTTGGAGGATGTCCTGCACGATTATGTGAGGACAATGGTTGAATCACTAGATGGAGGACGTCGAAAGAAGGTAGCACGGCCAATGCACGGCGTGGTGACCGAAACTGGCGCCCTCTGGCGCCTCTTGTACTTACTTCCCGCCACCGTGGCCCTCGACTTGCTGCAGCCGACTGCCTCAACACGAGCACAATTCCCTTATACCTCTCTCGCTAGCATTCACTGTCACTGCTAGAATCTGAGCTTGAGGCTGAGGTAGCGGCAGTAGGATTCTCCTCATACATGCACACTCGGCGTGCCCCTGCTCCCAATCGTCACAGTGAAATCCGGACTGTGCATCAAGCCTACACCGTGTTCGTACACAATTCTCGGAAGCGGCGACAGTCATGAACCACTCGAAGGATGCCTCTGAGGCAGAGGTTGTCGATCCGCTGGCTCGGTATCCAGTTGAGTCTCTCCCGGGTCTCTGATCAGTGGTTTAGAGTTGACGCTTGAGCAATTGCGGACGCCAATATAGCGTCGCGTTAGGCACATTACTGCAGTACAAGTCCGTAATCTGACACCATTCCCTGTTCGAGATGCGTTTGCCTCTGCTCTCAAACAATCCTCGGAGCAGCCACAGTTCACACCACAGGGCCACCTCTCGGATGACCTTGACCTTACGATTGGGCGGAAACGAGCCAGGCGGATGTCGTCTTCGTCCAGCATACACATAGTGTATCACAGACCAGGCACGGAGGAGGTCCACCGTGATCTCGACGGTCCGAACGGGATCGGGACCAGAAGGAGAACAACGTCCAGAACCAGTGTATCTAGCATCCATCCTCCCTCTGCGGCTTCTGGTCTGCATTCGTCACGGAGGTTTTCGGTAGCAGGGGCGGCACCTACTGTACGCCCATCTCACCGACCGCGCACAGTATCAGGCGCGTCATCGTCCTCACGCACTGGATTGTTCTCAGCTGTGGATCAGCATGACTCCGCTCTTTCTGGCATTTCGCATATTCCGAATCTTCTGCAGGATGTTTCTCAGAGAGGACTTGAGAAAGTCCTGCAGAGCCGACTTGTCGAGACTTTCCTCACTATTACGCTTCCGTCTATTCCGTCAGAGTCCGACACTCCTCTCAAAGAGACAGCCGAGATAGACGGTGCTTCGGCAGAAGGGGGCTACTCCAAAGCTGCCTCGCAAGCTAAGCAGGAGAAAGCATCGACCTCCACGCACAAGCCGGAATCTCCCAGGACGAGCAATAGAAGAATCACAAACGGTACAACTTCGCCAAAGACATCTTCATCCCGGCTATCAGCTTCCACAAATCGGACCGCCGTCAGCTCATCACGAAGCAGTTCATTTGACGTGAACATCAAATCTGCGTCCTCGTCATCACTTGCTAACAAGCCGGCCAAGTCATCAACCTCACCTTCTGGAAGCAAGCAACGCCCTCCTGTACCCTCACCGCTCACATCTCCTACATTAACGACCTTCAAAACTGCACACTCACGCCATTCGACGCCTCCAAGTACACCTTCCTCTCCGAGACCGAACAAAGCAACCTTGAATGATGGGCCTTGTGTACCAAGCTTCATCTCGCCTATACACTGGCCTTCGACAAATCCTGCGTTTCAACTTGATGCGCGGTCGCGAGGCGAGTTCGCACCGGGAGCGGATCTAAGCGGATCGAAGATGCGGGTGGAGGTGTGGGGGCACGTCAAGCGTGGGTTGGGCTGGTCATCAAGCGGGGATCGGGACTTGAAGGGTAAAGGTAAGGAAAGGGAGCGCAGTGAGCAGGATGGTCTGGAATGGAAACTTTTGCAAGGTTGGGATGTTGACTTGGGCGATCTGGTACCGTTATCCAAAGAGGTGGGCTCAATATTCACATTCCGGCGTGATATTCAACTGAGTAGATCACGTTCAGCTTGCCACTTATCCATCACATCTGCCGTCTAACTCGCTCTTAGTCACTCTCTACCCGCCTGGGCGGACGTACTATCTGCCTACACCCGACGCGACGCCGCCATCGCCGCTTCCTCCTTATGACGCTGGATATAGTTCAGATCCAGAGTCCGAGGCGAGAAAAACTAGTGCTGCAGACGAGACCATCCTGCCCAGCGAGCGGATCTGGACGTCCGAAAAGCTTAGTGATCAGCCAGAAGTGGAGGATTCTGAGCAGAAGGAATATGGGTCACTCCGACGGAAAGGCAAGCGGAAAACGGCCTCTTGGCAAGAGTTACTTAGGTAGGCTAGTGGAAGTGCATGCCGAGTGAATTGAATACTGAATGCGGCAACAGACTGATCAATTTGCAGACATGCATCCTGGATAACGAGCGATCGCTTTCGGATATCGTGCACAAGATTGACAAGCTGGTCACTCAACCAGGTGCGGGCCTCGTGGTAAGTGTCTGCTCTGCATTCCAACTATGCCTTCATGCCCACGTTCGCTTTGTCTATCATGTTCATTGGCTTTCCCTCTTCTTGCTTGCGGGTTCAATCTAAGCTTATTGACTGAAAGCGTCGCGAAGTATCCGAACGCGAGGCTTGGATAGGACAGCTGCACAGCGAAGCCGCAGATCTGAACGCTCAGTCGGACAAGCGTACGTGGCCTCTACCCGTTCGAGCAAAGAGTTTTCATCTGAATCGGTTCAAGTGAGAGAGCGGCTCGCGGCTCGGAGAGCAGATCTGCAAAAACGCAGAGAGCTTCTCGCGTTGGCGCGTGAGTTGAATGAGAACGCTTCCCAGCTGGAGTTCGAGCAAGAGGAGGAGCTCATTAATGAAAGGCATGTTTGAATTTGCAATGCATTACTACACAAAGTGTTGACACTGCAATCAGGGGACGTCTGAGTACTCTGCGAGATCAGATCGGGCCCATGCGAAGCCTACTCATTACAACGCTCTCCTTCATCTTTCCCATCGAGCTCGTCTCGCCACCAGATCTGCTCTTTACCATCCTCGATGTGCCGCTGCCCATCCCGCTGGGCCCCAACGACCCTGCCCCTCCATTGTCGCTATCGTCGCACAAGGAGGTTACGGAGGATGCCGTGGCCACCGCGCTTGGATATGCCGCGCAGGTGGTGCAAATGCTCGCGGCGTACATAGGCAAAGGCCTCGTGTATCCAGTCACTTGCGTGGGCAGTAGAAGCTTGATTAAGGACGGGATATCGGCGATGGTGGGGCCGAGGATGTGAGTGTTAAGTTTCTGTATAATGCTAACTTGTTCAAGGATGATGGTCGGCCTTTTCGCAGGTTTCCTCTTTTCTCAAAAGGCGTCGATACTTACCGCTTTGAGTATGGCGTCTTCCTGCTCAACAAAGACATAGAGCTTGTGAGCCCACGCTGTCGTTGCTTGATCTAGCTACTGATAATCCTGAATGCATCGTCCATATACTAGCTCATGTCTGAACGCAATCTCCGAGCTCTAGACATGCGACATACATTACCGAACCTGAAGAACTTGCTTCTGACTCTCATCGATAACAACGAGAGTGTTGAGCTCCCGTGAGCAGCGTGCTGCTTCGTCCGATGATCGTCCTTGACAGTATCGCCTTGGTCTTTCTAGGTCACATCGCTTCCCACTCGCCTCCTCAGAGTCCATATCTTCATTGCAGTCTCCGATCCTTACTGCGTCTTCGCTGCCTGCGCCTTCCGACATCGCAACGCCTACCGTCGATGCAAAACCCGATGGCTTGCCCGCCGTCGTGACGAATGTGTCAGCGGATGAGCACGGAGCCGAATCTCCTCCACAGAGCGGGTCGACGACGCCAACGAGGGCTCATCCCGATTCGGGCAGTTCCACTCGCAAGTCGCGCGCGTTCCTCGACCTCGCGCCGCTAACAGGCTTCCTCCGCGCGCGTTACCCGTCGAGCTCGCGGCCCATGGTGCGATCAGTGCCGGAGTCGCCGGAGGGATCGCAGGAGGACTCGTCGACGCCGACGACGAGGACGAGTACTGACGCGAGTGACGAGGGCACGTCGGAGGCGGGCCCGGCCGAGAGCGAGGATGACCGACGCACGATTCGTGGGCACGGGGAGGGCGCTGAGGAGGGCAAGATCGGGCTGGAGGCGCATGGCAACGGACATGCCGCACATGGTGAGGAGAACGGTACGGGCGAGAAGGCGGAGGAGAGCGTGCACGATCGAGCCACGCCGGCTGTGCTGGTGAACGGCACACATTGACGTTGTTGCTAGACAGTACCTTCTATTCGCTATGGACGGTTTATACGTATGTATGTACATTTCCGTCTCCTATGGTGTGTGCTATCGGCCGCTCGTCGCTTATGCTTGCGATATAGATTAGGATACCGCTATTTCGCTGCAGCCGACGTTCTCGGTAATGGGATTAATTGACTTGCTCGACAGCGGTAAACTCTCCCAGATCGTCTGTTACCGGACGATTGCAACAATCGCATTTAATGGTCCTGCACGACAGCGGTAAACTCTCCCAGATCGTCTGTTACTAGATGACTGCAACGACCGCAGTTAATGCTCGACAGCGGTAAACTTTCCCAGATCGTCTGTTACCGGACGACCGCAACAACCGCGGAAAATATACTGGCAATCAGCATAGAAACATGCGCCGGACGACCATTCAGGTCCGTCCCCGCTCTGGGGTCAAATAGGAAGTTGTGGCCCAACAGTGAATGGCGCGGAAGCTGAGAGAGCGCAACGCTTAGTAGATTTCGCCAATGCATTTGCTCCTCTGAGTCAGTCATCGTCCGCGATTTGCGCGGACTGCACTTTATGGACGATCCCTGTCGGGCCGCGTCCATGTCGTACGACGAAGCCGAGGCTCGAAAGCTTGATTGATGCCTGCATCGCCACCGCGCGGACGCGTGCGCTGGCGACGGCGGGGACGTACATATAGGCAGGCGGCCGACATATCGCGGTGCGCGCGCACCCTCGCTCGCGCCGGAAGGTTCACGGGACGCAGTCGAGCACCAAGTACAGATAATTGCAGCGCATAATGAGATCGGTGACCTGAATCTGGATAGGGATGGACGATGGGTGTCTGCAGGGGTGCGCAAGCCCAGCCACCTGGGGAACCGACAGCCGGTCACCAGGTACGGAGGAGCGTGGATTGAGACAGCTTCGCACGACGTAGGGTGCTGGAGGGTCGGCTGGCGCGGGCGCGTCCCAGACTGGAGCGCGAGGAACGTGCAGCGCAGTGCGTGGGCTGACAAGCGAGGGTGTTGTTGACGAGATCAGGAGCGGGGTGTCCCCGCATGCGCGAGCCGAGGAGAGTGGATTGCATGCGAGCAGGAGAACGTGTACGGAGTAAACAGATTAGTCGGAAGGAGGGATGGAGGAGGTGCGCACGTCGGCTGTAAAAGTATAGCCATCGTGAAGGCGGGAGGGGTTTCAAGGGGCCGCGTGGGTTGGGCCGAATTGGGCAGTCGGAGAATCAAAAAAAGAGGGTGTCTGCCCGTCACATTTATTAGAGTTCGCCTGCTCTTCGTCAATCCCGGCCGTGTACTACCGCTAATATCCTCACCACACTGCTCTCTACTCATCTCTCAAAAGTGCCCAAGGTCTGCCACGTCTCTCCTTCCTCTCCTCCTCCTCCAACACTCACTCTCCCCCAGCTGTCCACCCACTGTATCAACAATCCTTATAGACGGGCGTAAACAGCTGGCAGGTCTGTCCCATCACCCTCCCCGTCTCCAGCTCTCACCTCACCCCACCACGTCCGACAGGATAACCATTGTGCAATTAGGCTTACTCGTTTGCTATTCTAACCGTACTTGCTCAATCTGTTCTCTGTCCTACCCCTGCATCTCCCGGATCAAAAGTAATGGCCCATATGAGTACTACCTTGGAATCGTCTACTACCCCTGCCGACAGTCGTCAGTCTCCTGACGAGGCCAAGCAGAGCCCCCCGGCTTTCCTCGACCTCGCCGATTCGGTCAGTCCTCCTCTTCTGCTCTTGCCACTCGGCTCTGTAATGACACGCGTATGACAGGCTGCACGCTACGGCAATAATATTCCGGATATATCGGCTGTACGTGTCGCGGAACGTGGGTTTTTCCTCGACCCTGGGCTGATGCAACCGCAGCGCACTCTCAAGCGTCTCGAGCATGAGCGGCAGCGCGCCCTCCAGCGCAAGATGTTCGAGGACCAGATGCGCGCACTCGAACAGCAGCAGGCTCGCGAGCTGCTCAACATTCCTCCAGATGTCAACGCAATCTCGCTCCAGCACTTTGCCGTCTCTGCTCCCACAACCCCTCCCCGCGTGAACGCTACCCTCAATGACGAGATGGTGTCTGGTCTTGGCTCGGGCCTCTCGCACAACGCGGTGGACGCGGAGGTGCTTTCAATGGCTGTGGGCTCAGCGGCGTCGGACAAGCGCAAGTCAGTCACGTATGCGCCTTCGGTGAACCATTCGCCCGAGCTGCCCACGGGTAACGTGGCGCACCAGGGCTTTGCGCGCCCCGGAGCCAAAAGCATGCCTGCCAGCCGGCGCACCTCGGCCAGCGAGAACGACGAGGAGCTTGCGGGCCATTTGCAGGGTCTGTCGCTTGCTGGGGAAAGGGCCGAGCGCGACCGTGTTCCGACGCCTTCTAGCGCGATTCCTCAGTCTATTTTGCGAAATGGAAATGAACGCTTCGGAGCCGCGAACGGCCAGCACTTCGGTGGTAATGGCTACAACGCCGGTATGATGCTTGATGAGCAGTTGGATCAAGAGATGCACAGTACGTAGATCGTCGATTTCAATCATTGAGCTGTCCTAAAATCTGTTCTCAGATGTGATGAGGAATGTGCCGGCGTCCGACGAGGACAGGTTTGCGAATGACAGGTTTGCGAATGCGTACGCAAACAAGGTGTGTTCTGGCATGGACTTCGATCATCCCACATCACAAGCTGATTCCCAAAATAGGCTCAGCTATCTACGGTGTCGGCTGCGTTGGACTTAGCCCCGCTCTCCCAGAAGCAGAAGCCGTCTGAATGGCCCCAGTTCAACGGTAGCAGTCGTGGACCCGAGGCCTTCGTCCGGCGCACTTCCGTCAACCCTGCAATGCTCTCTCCCGGGCTTGCCGAGCTTTCCGCCGCAGGCAAGATCCCAGGCTCGGTCTCGGGATCCGCGACGCCGCTGCTGCAGCAGGTCACCCAGAATATGGCTGCTCAGGGCCTTTCTTCCCGCCGCGGTTCGCCGCTTAGCATCGCGGACATCTCTTCGCTGTCGTCGATGACGCTCACGGCGCGCTCGGTCCCCGCGACGCCCCTTCCGAGCGGCATGCCGAACGCGGCGTCGTTTTTGGCGTCCAAGGCCCCGGGGACCCCGCTGACGGAAGGCATGCCAGGGCTGAATGGCCTGTTGGGCGCGCAGCAGTCGCCGCAGACAGAAGTAAGCCCGACACTGTCGCGAATGAACTCGGCGAATGCGTATGAGGGCAGCCCGCTCACGTTCAACTCGATCCAGTCGAGCGAGGACGATTCGCTCCAGGTTGGCCGATGTTCCGCCATCATGTGTTGACCGCGTACTGACTTCATGATGTAGCAGCAGTATGGTGTTGATTCGATGTATGGTGTGAATGGCAACGGTATGAACGGCAACGGACTCGAGAACGGGCGGTACAACTCGTACTTTGAGCCCAACGGTCGTCTGAACAATGGGCCGGGATCAACGGCGCTGTACCATTCCCAAGGTGCGCGATATGGCCTGGGCATCAATGGCCGTCCGAATGGCGTCGACAGCAAGATGGGCGGGCTGCACGGTCCTAAGCACAAGCGCGGCGATGCGGATCGCGAATGTACGTTCATAGGTTGGTGTACTGCAAAGGGCAATGACTGACGCGTCGCTCCTCTACAGTCAACCGATTCGCGGGGATGCGTCTGGAGGACCTCCAGGGCGAAATTCCCCAGCTCTGCAAGGATCAGCATGGGTGCCGCTATCTCCAGAAGAAGCTCGAAGAGGGTGTCCCGGAACATCGTGATATGATCTTCCGAGAGACCTTCAGCCACTTTGCTGAACTCATGACCGGTAAGTCTGTTCACATCAACTGTGAACCATGTGTTGAACGTATTGCAGATCCGTTCGGCAACTACCTGTGCCAGAAGCTCCTCGAGTACGCTACGGACGAACAACGCAACGTGATCTGCGAGTCGGTCGCGCAAGACCTGGTGAACATCTCCCTCAACATGCACGGCACGCGCGCCGTGCAGAAGATGATTGACTTTCTGTCGACCCGCAGACAGGCAAGTCTCGTCCCAGTTGGATCTCACTTTATCACTTACGGGACGAGTGCAGGCTGACCCGAAATACAATGCTCAGATTCACTCGATCATTCTTGCTTTGAGCCTTCACGTTGTAGTGCTTATCAAGGACCTGAACGGCAATCATGTCATTCAAAAGTGTCTGAACAAGCTCGCGCCGGAGGATAACCAGGTACGTGGACATTCAATGCGGCGTATGGCTTTGTTTACTTATCGGGCATTCCCTTTGTCAGTTTATTTACAATGCGGTCGCTGCCAATTGCGTTGAGGTTGCTACCCACCGTCACGGCTGTTGCGTCTTGCAGCGCTGCGTGGATCACGCTTCGGATCACCAGCGTGTGCAGTTGGTCAGCGAGATCACCTACAATGCCTTGACCCTGGTACAGGACCCTTACGGCAACTACGTAAGCTTTCGGTTCCTGACGTGCATCGTGCATGCTAACGGGACTCGTGGCGTGCATCTAGGTCGTGCAATACATTCTGGACCTGAACGATAATCGGTTCAGCGACGCTGTCATCCGTCAGTTCACAGGCAATGTCTGCGCGCTGTCAGTGCAGAAATTTAGTTCGAATGTCATCGAGAAGGTTCGTTGAGCGTTTGTTGTCCAGGTGACATGTAACATTTTCTGACTGCGAAAACTTTACAGTGCATTCGGGTCGCGGAGCACAACACCCGGAAGATGCTTATTGGGGAATTGCTCAATCGGACCAGGCTGGAGAAGCTGTTGCGCGATTCGTACGGCAACTACTGTGTGCAGGTGCGTGGATTGTCACACGCCTCGTGGTCGGGGGAATTCAGTCAAGGTTTTCTTCTAGACCGCACTTGACTACGCGGAACCGGGACAGCGGGCCTTGCTTGTGGAGGGTATCCGACCGGTTCTTCCTCTGATTCGGAACACTCCATATGGCAAGCGCATCCAGAACAAGCTGCAACGTGAGCACCTTGACGGCTATGGCGGCAGTGGGTATCACCATAATCAGGCCCCTCTCGGCAATCACGCCATGAGCGGCCAGGGTGGTCGTCACATGTCGCACCAGGGGCTGCACTCGCCAGGCGCGCTCGCGGATGCGTACACTGCGCCCAACGGCGTGTATGGTGGACACGGGATCCAGGCGCAGACGTCGAATTTGCACTCTACTCAGGTGCACAGCATGCAGCCACACAACATCGACAGCTACGTGTTGCAGAGCTCGTCGAGCCACAGCCCGGGCCTTACGCCGCCGCCGCACTCGCATGCCGGCTCGTTCTCCAACTACGAGGGCCTCAACTTTGGCTTCAATGTCGCTGCGAACCCGTACGAGCGGACGTATGCGTATGGCATGTAAACGGTGCTCCTCTACACTGCCACAAAATGGGTGAAATCGTACGGACAATACTACTCCCTCCTCAGGGCGCATCGCATCGCACCGCAACAATACAATTCGTCTCTCAAGTATTTCGCCCTGGGCGGAATGATACCTGTGCTGCCGTCTATGCTGGCTACTCCTCCAGACTCCGACATGCATCCTCCATAGTAACACTCATTTAGTTGGGCTTTGTCCGGGCCGGGCACGTAAGTATATTACCACCATCGCGCATTTGTATTTTGCACTGCCGCATCGCAACACACACATCGCTCCTGTCGCTTGCTCGTATTCCCCCCTATCAGGCATATACAGAGACCCTTTCTTGCTTGTTTCCGCGCATGCCCACTTGTACTGCGTACTTCTCATTTGTACAGCGTACCTTTGCATCACTCATTTTTTTAGGTCTCGTAATTTGTTTTTATAGTATATCAACGAAGCAGTATTTTGTTTGTCATCCTGTAGTTATTCCGCAATCTCATTCGGTTGGGTCTGCTTAACGTTGGCTGCGATTGAGGATTTTCGAGAATTTATGTGGCAGACAGCATAACGTCCTCGCATTACTCGTGTGCCATCTAGCATGGATGATTAGAGGCGGAGCTATGTTGTACACTAGAGTAGGCAGGACATAAAGATCGTCACAAACGTTAAGGACGAGGGATCATCGACATCGACCGTTACTGCGCAAAAAGCAGCTGATACACGTCCTCGTCACATCAGTCATTCGTCATACATGAGTGTAAATAAGTTAAAGTATATATACGTATATTCCTGCTCGCAAGATCATCGAATATGCATCTTCCGCAAGAGGCTGTCCAGCGCGCTCTCGACCTGCGGATGGTGCTCCAGGTGGTTATGGTGATGATGGTGATGGTTCCACGAGCCATGAAACGACCCTGGCATCGGCAGCTCTTCGCTCTCGATCGATCGCCGCGGAGTGGACTCGTCCGACGGTACATCCAAGTGCGCAGGTGAAGGCTTGGCCTGCTTCCGCGCTGCTTGCTGCTCGTGCAGTTCCTGGGGCACCTTCGCGTGCAGAGGCTCGCGCGCCGCCTCGTCTTTCTCGTGTCGGAGCGTGTGACCCTGGCTCGGCTTGGACGCAGGGAGGGTTGCTCCACTGCCCGAAGCGTTCGCGTTCTGGCTGCTTGCGTCCGCATGTGGCTGGGCTTCGCTCGCAGGCGGAGGCGACGGTGCATCGGGACCCGCCCGCTCAACTGGCGGGGAGACCTTAACGTGTTCATTCTCCCCAGAAAGCGGCGGCGCCTTCCCGTTCGCCTTCGCTTTCTCCCGCAGAGACGCATTGGCCCACTCGTCGCTCGAGTCATCGTCGCTGTCCGCAGCAAGCATGGTGCGCGAGCGCCAGCCGCCACTGCTGCTCGTGGTGCCGAAGCGGTTGAGGGCGATTGTGCCGGTGATGGCGGCTTTCCAGCGCGCACGGGGGTTGAACTGCTCGCGCAGGCCGCAGAGGTCGTGTTCGGTTGAGGGGCTGTGTGAGGTGAGCCACTGGATTGAAGTTGAGTAGGTTACAACAGGTTTTCCTAAGGAAGTACACGTACGGCGTGCTTGAGCGCTTGTGCGGCAGTGGGCCGCTTTGTTGGGTCGGGGTTGAGAAGATATTTGACGAAATCCTTTGCTGCACAATAAGATGAGGCAAAGGCGGCAATTCAGGATGGAAAGCGATACATACCCTCTTGGGAGACGTTACTCCAGTATCGTTCATGGAACTCGACATGTGCTGCGGTCGTCTCCCGGACGAGTTCAGTTGTGTCGTCCGAGCGGAAGGGTGAGTACCCGCACAGGAGCACGTATGTGATGATGCTGTATCCCGATGCAAACAATGAGTGTCGCTATCGAACTGATGTAAAAAGTGACGCATACCCTGTTGACCAGATGTCTACTGCCTTGCCGTGCCCAGCCTTGTTGAGCACCTCTGGGGCTACGTAGCCGAAGCTACCTGCCATGGAGTGCAGCTGCGACTCCGGTGTATCCAAGTGCTTGGCACTAAATATCAACCCAGTCAGAGCCCGAGTGCATTTCGACAGAAGATCACTCACATGCCGAAATCGACGATTACGATGTCGGAGTGTTCGTCTTTCGTGCGGTACAGGATGTTCTCGGGTCTGTAGTTGTTGAATGAGAAAATGTTCGACCAAGAGCTAAGGAAACGCAACTTACTTGAGATCCCGGTGCACTATGTCATGTTCATGTAGATATTTTACACCGGACAGGATAGACCTGCAAGGACAGAAAGTAATCAGGGCCCAGACACGCAAAACTTCGCGAAAATGGCACACTTGAGCACGGCGACCGCGTCAAACTCTGTGAACTTGCCCCGTTGGGTGATGCGTTGGAACAGCTCTCCGCCGACAGCAAGCTCGAAGGAAAGATAGTATTTCGTCCGTGACTCGAACCATTCGTAGAACTTGACCTGGGCGAGCAATTAGATAGGGCCGTGACGAGGATGTCACAGCAATTAGATCAGACAGGATGTCGTGTGACAGGAGGCTGTGTATCAGATTGGATCGTGCGCAAGGATGAGTGGGAAGATGGTGATGACGTCATCTGACGGAGAAATGCAGAGGAGACGAAGAGAAGCGGGCGAAGCGCTGCTCATTGGTACTGCAAATCAGACCTCGCACGGAAATAAACTGAGAAAACACAAACGGGACGGGAAGGGGAAGGGGAGACGGCATGATTGCGGCGAAAACTCACGATGTTTGGGTGGCTGAGCCCCTTGAGCACATCCATCTCACTCCAGACACTGCTCTCGTTTCCCTTGACCTTCTTTTTAGGAATAACCTTCAGCGCGACGTCGACCGTCATCTGGCTCTGGCTCTTCTCCTTGGAAACGAAATACGATGATATGTAACCCTTCGCGGTCAGATGGGATCCGCCGCTGCCATTGGACGTGGTTGTGTTGGAGCGCGAGGGAGGGTTCGGAGGCTCCGGAGAGCTCGGACGAGAGTGACCGCTGGGTGAGCGGTAGAGGCTCGGAGTCGGAGGGTTATATGATGCTGCTGCCGCGCCGTACTTGGCAATGTGCTCTTCATCGGGCGGGACATGCCATGTCGCGTGCTGTTTCGACCCGTCATAAGAGCGCCGGGCAGTAAGAAGACGTCAGCCTGAGATCAAGCAACCTCAGATGTGAAGTGACCGGCGACGCACCATGACCTTCCCAAACGTGCCTTCCCCTAAGACTTTGTGGATCTCATATGCCTTCTTCTTCTGGAAGGACGGGGGCTGCGGGAGCAGCGAGTCCTTGAGGGAGATGGAGTGCATTCTGGCCTGCAGTGGATGCAACTAGCAAAGATGTGGGCAGAGGCCAAGCTCGCAGAAGATAACGGCGTGCGCGTGCGCGTGTGGCTCGCTGTCAGCGGAAGACCGCCGGTGTGGATTCTGAGGCTATGCTGCGCTTGTGTCGTGCGGATCGTAATCAAAGCGGAGTGTAAGATGTGCTGATTGCTGAGATGGTCGTGATGGACAAGAGACAAGCAGGCTGGCGGCAAGACGCAAGATGTGAACGGTGGAGGATGGAGGGGACGCAGAGCAGACTGGGGCTACGGTTTGGAAATAAATGAAGTCAAGGTTTCTGGGGTCCTCAGGGACTCGATCATCGTTCATCCGGCTGTTTGCGCTTGGGCTTGGCACGGTGTCCTGCGCGTTGGTGGTCGTCAGCTACAACGCTCATTCTGCTGCGCTCGGCTCAATTCGGACTGACATCTACGCAGGTGCTCTCTGAAGAACGTCGACGTACCACTAAATCGGTCGCATACGAAACGATATTGGCACCTCCTCTCGCAAACTCAGCTGACGGCCGATGACGGCCTCGGTGGGGTTGGCCCCGACTGCATAGTCGCTACGCTAGTTCATCTTCGCTATGGATCCATAGCTTTTCCCTCTTGCCTTGCGACCTAGATACGTCGCTGGTAGTTTAGCAAACCATGTGCTGCTCCGCCAAGCCTTCGCATAGCCTCGGTGCTTGGCTTATGCTTCGCTCTTGCAAAGATCGTTCTGGAGAGTGGAATGCGTCCCAGGAGCTTGCGTAGAAACCGCATTCAGGGGCTTTCAGTCGGAATAGACAATGTTGATGGCTCTTTTCCTGCGACTCGCACCGCTCGTCCGAGTGAAAAAAAAACAACGACTCGTCACAGGTCGCTAGCAGTGAAACTGAAGCAGCGTTAGATGATGGTGGGAGACGAGATCCGTAGTCTGGCTTCGAAGAGCTCCGGCAGCGAGATGATCGATGCGCCATCTGCCACTGATGCGCGTCCGAAATGATGGTCGGCCCACGTGATCGCGACGCAACGTTAAGTACGTAACGCGATACCTGAGCGTATTGCTGTCCAATCACTATCCAGCCATTGTGAACTAGCATTCTTTCCCGTGCTACGGTTTTATACTCTACAACGCGCACTGCACCATGTACTGTTACGCTAAAGTGAACACAACCCAGAATTCAACGGAACAATGCCTTAAGCTTTCTCTTCTGCAGGTTCAGACAGGATCTCAAACGCCCGCACGCCTTCCTTTCCCAACAACGTCGCACACGCAACAGCACTCGCACCCGCCGCCCTCATCCTCTTTGCCGCCGCACGATCGGTTACGCCCCCCACCCCAATGATCTTGATCGCCCTCAAGGCCGGATCCGCATGCGCAGCGAGCGCACGCGAGAACGAAAGGACTGTGCCAAGCGCGAGCGGATGTAATTGCACGCCGCCGAGCCCGCCGAGCGCAGGCGGGAGGGCGAACGCGGGCGTCCCGTGGGCGCCTACACCGCCATCAACCTGGTCGGAGAAGAGCACGCTCCCGCCGAGGGTGTTCGTGCATGTGAGAAACGCGAACGGGCTGCGGCTCCCGCTGGAGGTGTACTCTGCGAGGCAGTCGAGGACGTCTTTGGCGCGCGTCACGTCGGGGTAGGGAGGGAGCTTGAGGCCGATCGTGAATGAGGGATCGGCGTGCGCGGCGCTTGCGAGGACTGCGAGCAGGGGACGGAGAGAGGGGAGGTGGTATGACGGCGGGGGCGCGGAGGGGATGTTAGGGCAGGAGGTGTTCAGCTCGATCGCGACGAGGGTGGCTGGGTCGACTATGGGTGACGGGAAGCTGGCCGTGCGCAGGCGCTCGCGGAGACTCTGGACGTCCGTTATCACCTGGGCGAGATCGATAGGATTGGAGGCCGTGACGCTCATGATGATAGGTTTGGGAGCGGCGCGCGTGGGCGCTGCCTCGCTGGATGTGAGCACTGTGAAGACCCACTCGATGTACTGGGAGAGGGGATGAGGGGAGTAGCCGAAGCTGTTCAGCGTAGTGAGCTTGTCGGCAGAGAACACGAACTAAGGTATGAGAATGGAGTTGATGAGTATCGTCGTCTGCGATGCAAGACTGAAAAGAGAAGTCTTTGCGAGACGTACTTGGTTCGACTCGTTCTCCTTGTACCCATCAAGAATCGCTGTGCGAGTGGTGACGGCACCGGTGAACGGCGAGTTGTACAGTTCACGCAACTGGGAGAGTTCTGACGCCCACATGCAGGACGCGTTCAGGAGCGGCGGATCAATCGCCAGCGTATGTATCTGAACCATAGTCTCCGGCGCTGTAAGTCTCAATTTGAGGCGCGATCTGATGTCTGTGGATAGTCAGTCAGTAACTTGAAGCAGATGCGACCCCTCCGCTCACATCGTTGTCAAACTTCAGCGTCACGGAGGTGTTGGACTGCCGCTCTGCAATAAATATGAGCACATCACCCGATTCCTTCATATCTATGTACGATAGGACACTAGCACAACAGCTTACCGGAATTTCACAACGCACTAGCAGCCCAGGAGGACGACCGGCGTCCAGGTACCCAGGGGTTAGCGAGACACGAAGGAGTCATCGAACTGATAAGCTGCAGGCCAAGTTGGAGGGCGGCGAGCTGGGTCGTTGATTGAAGCAGAGATAGCGCTCGGGACGTGCCGGCAGGCGGAAGCGCTGACATTGACGCGATGCGACGCAGTCATGTGATCGTGTATGTGTCGAAGCGCCTTGACGAGTTCGTCTCCATCCAATGGCACCTGTGGGAGCGCGATGAGCCCAAAGAAGGGCGGCGGCCGCTCAAGCTTTACCCTGATACATTATTCATGGGAATGCGAAAGGAGTGCTACCGGGCTTGTCGAAGGTCGCTATGGACCACTTCCCCGCGCACTCGGAGGACTGGGCCGCTCCACGCGACGATAGGCAGGTGGGGAACTATTGAGCCGTCCACTGGCAGTGCCTTCTCACCTTCCTGCTACTACCACTGTTGACTATCTTTCGACGTATTCTCGACTCTGATTTCAGGATGGGCAACTTGTGGTCTATGGCGACGCAGGCGTTCCCTCCTGCGTCCAAGTTCAGCACGGACCAGATCCCCGACCTGACTGACCGGGTCATGATTGTGACTGGTGTGTGCTTCTGGGAGAGATCGTGGCTAAGGCGGTTTGCTGAAGCGTTGCGTAGGCGGGAACGCCGGCATCGGCAGAGAAACGATCAAAGTAAGACAGTAGCAAGTGTTTAGCCGCCCACTCGTACTGATAGAGACGCATAGGCGTTGTTGGAGCATAATGCCAAAGTGTACATGGCGTCTCGCAACCAAGAAAGGGCAGAGGCCGCCATAAGGGACCTGAGGGAGCAGACAGGGAAGGAAGCACTCTTCCTGGAATTGGACCTGAGCAGTTTGGCTGCGGTTCGGAAAGCTGCTGAAGAGTTCCTCAAGTGCACAATTTTGCTCCTTTGTACTATTGCGAGATGCTGATACTTGAATCGCGCAGCAAAGAGCAGGCTTTGCATGTGCTCTTCGACAATGCGTAAGTCCGCCGTTGCATGAATACTTCCAGCAGTCTACAGCTGGATTACTCAGTGGTGTCATGTGGCCTCCTCGGGAGCTTCTGACTGAAGACGGCTACGACTTGCAATTTGGCACCAATGTCATAGGTTTGTCTTCTTGCGAAATACACCGATAATTCGAAGGTTCACTGTTAGCTTGCGCAGGACATTTCTTCTTTACGAAACTGCTGATCCCAGCGCTCATCGCCGGGGCAGAGACTTCGCCAGATCACCACGCCCGGATCGTCATGACTTCGTCTGGTGCTGCATACCGGTACACGCTGAACTGGGATTCGTTCAAGGATGGTCCTGCAAGGAGGAAAATGAGCACTAACACGCTGTATTGCCAGTCCAAGTTTGTGAGTGCGGTGCTCCAATATATCACTCAGCTTACGTCCTAACACTCTGGCAGGGTAACGTCGTGGTAGCTCGTGAGTTTGCGAAACGGTACGCATGTAAGGGTATCGTTTCTGTGTCTTGCAATCCTGGTAAGTTCCTCGGACTTTGATTCGCGTGACGGGGCAGCGTTGGGATTTCCTCACACACCGACGGGCAGGAAATATCAAGACTGAATTGCAACGATACCTCCCTTCGGCGGCTCGGATGTTGATGGTAAGATGGGTTCCAAACTGCCCTCTTAGTTGCATATTTTGGCGACTAATCTCGCGCACCTTAGAACCTCGCCCTGTATTCGCCGCCTTACGGTGCCCTGACCCAACTGTGGGCAGGCACTGTTCCCGAGACGCTCGATTACAACGGCAAGGTATGCATCAAGTCGGTTATCACATACTAAGCATTTAATTTTGATCTTTACTGGCGAACGACAGTTCCTCATACCGTGGGCTAGATTGGGCGAATGCAGGAAGGAGGCGTATGATGACGAGCTCGGTGCGCGGTTGTGGGACTGGCTCGAGGAGCAGGTGAAGGACAAGTGAGGGTGTAGATTCGCCTTTTCCGTGCCCGACTTGTATACATGTATCTACTGTGCATTCAACCTTGGTCGTTCGCGACGAGACTTCAAGAGTGATGGGCTAGTGGTCATTATATGCGCTAGGCCCTGTCACTAGTACTTATATCTGTGCTTCTCTTGTAGTACCGATGGTCTCATAGAGCTTGCCTACAACCGCTCTGCTCCCGCCGCGATACGGTGTTCAAGTCGCAAACCCACCTGGCTCAACACATGGCCCGTCATCCCGATTGAACTGTTGAGATTTTGAGCGAGGTATCCTTGCTATGGGCCTGGATTGCTAATGATGTCCGTCCTTTGCAAATTTACAAGAGCGAAAGCTTTCATAAGGTATGCTTTCGATTGTTTAACGATTCTGCATACCATATTCTGACCCTGCTATCCTACAGCACGGAATCAGTGAGCGAACCAATGTAATGCAAGGCTATATGCAGTCGTTCTGACATCTGCATGCAAACAGGCTGAGGAGCATTCTGACTTGATTTCCACGCAATGTACGCGTGTGCACGAAGTGCCTTGGAGAGATGTCTGTTCAGCTCAACGCCAGTTTCTCTCGGTTATGGAGAATGCCTTCCACATGTCCGCATTTGTTGTTACTCTGTTCTCGTCTTGCGCGTCCTCGCTGACATGTTGAGCTCCTTCCTAAGAGCTTTGCCAACAGTCAGATTCAACAATCTGGCATTTCTGCCCTAGAGAAAATATGGTTCAACCTTGAACGCTGTCCGTATCGGTTGTCTGAGTGCCCGATTCTGACCGTCCATTGTCCGGTGCTGTACTCGCCAGAGGACGCTCCTGCAGAAACGCATCTATAAAGCCGTTGTGTTGTAGACAGGAAACTGTCAACGTTGTACGCGGCGCCGAGCCACAGAACCATGCATGGGCCACGGTGAATAAGGCAGGTTCTGATGCATGCGATCGATTATTCGCCCAGCCAGGGACACATAACATTATCTGCCGAGATCATGTTCTCTGCTATTCAGCTGTTGTGTAAGATCATGAGCAACTTTACTGTATCGGGCATGTAACAGAGCTTCGCGTACTTAGCTGTTGTCATATCGCCGCAGTCAACCTTTCACTTCGCGTTCTCCAGTACGATATCATGGCGCGAGCGGCACACGTCGCCCCTTGACAGGTGTGGCCTTAAGCATGCGGCACCGACTCATACGACAGTCCAACAGTGCCAGCGAGAAGATAGGAAGACCCTCCGCATAACACAATTCGAAGAGTACAACGTCGAGAGTCACGAGCAGTCTCAGTCTCTCCACGATCATCAATCTCAAGGGCCTTCAATTGTATAAGATAGCAGTGCTGTCCGAGGAGTGTACTCGCTTGCACGCCACAGCGCGTCTGTGGCGTGAGACAATCTCAGCTGGTTGGGATCGTTCGCAGTGCTGCGTATCACTTGTCCGTCTCGTCCTGACTCCATTCCGCCGGACGCCAAGACCTGAGACTCTGATTCCAATCTTTCCTCTATAGCTGCACCTGATTGTCAGATCGGTTGGATCATCTGGCCTCGCGATGGAATCTGAGAATTGGAATCCCAATCCGCTGCTGATGAGCCTGGATTTTGAAGAGTTCATGAAGACAGTGTCATATAGAGTGAAACAAGAGGTGGCGTCTATGAGGTGGGCATTATCGAGTTTTCATCAGCTGATCTCACTCTGATTCGTCTTGCTCCAGTGCACAGATGGTGAGCGATGCTGACCACTTTTCTGCTTCAAGCTAATCGCGATCCAAGGCATTACGAACGGAGAGATCATTCGGAAGCCTTATAGCTCTCCTTCGACAGACTCAGAACTCGTTTCGTCCCATGGTTCGCCTGCCTCCTGAGATCTTAGGAGAGATATTCCAATATGCCTGCTCGTGGTGCTTCAGGTGTCATCTTGCTCAGCGTTGGACAGGTCTCAAGGAAGTACTGCAATCTCTATGCAAAGTGCTGCACGTATGCTGTCATTGGCGTATAGTTGCTCATGGTGTGCCTGCCCTCTGGAATTGTTTGGATAATTCTTATCCATTGGCCGAACACTTCTTCCTCGAACGCAGTCGCACCGGCGATCTTGCTGTCAGAATCAGAATTGGCGAAAGCAATGAGGATGGAGACTTTGAGCACTTTTTCAAGTCTCACTCCTTACGCTTGCGTGAGTTACACATGTGGATTGGGTACGAGGAGGTGTCTCCTGATTTCTGCATCAAACCTATACGGCTTCGTCGGTTGAACCTGAGTACCCGTTTCACCAGATCAACACCTTCTTTTGCGACTATGTTATTCACTGCGTGTTCATCGTCCTTGGAGCAAATGCAGCTCGAAGGCCTCGATGGGATCCCACATCACCGCTTCGACAACCTGACATATTTACAACTCGTTTTCGTCCGGGCATCTGTACCAGAGTTCCTTGAACTACTGTCCAATTGTCCAAACCTGACCGATTTGCAGTTGTTCCATCCCAAAATACGTGAAGGCAGTGCAAATGATGATTACGTCCTTTCATTGCCCAATCTGCGCAGGTTACGCATCAAAATCGGTCGGTCGGTCCTTGCTGCCTCCTTGATCTCAAAAATCCCCCTCAGCACCAGTAGGCGTGCTCAATTCTTAGAGTTCGGCACGCCAGTTCAGTTCGTCGACCTCAAATACCAAGGGGACGGCGATGCCGAGCAGATGCCGAGTATTATGTAAGCCAAGTGGCTCGTGGGAACGCTAGGCAGGGAACAGGAGTGGCGAGATTATTTCCGAAGGATTGCTTTACATTTTCTCGATTTTTATTGCCATCTCCCGTCGCAGCTTCCCTAGTGCTCTGGTTTACCATGGATTGCAACATGTATGCACAGAGTTGCTTAGCCTGAATGTTAAAATGCTTCCAAGCAATAATTACACAGACTATCACAGCACATTTGATGACAGCAATATGCAGGACCATGCAGTAGCTGCTGTCAATGTCATTATTGTTCCTCATCTATGTTGTGACTTTGTGAGAGTGAGATACACAGCCATTCGTCACTGTGATCCCCGCCGAGGTTGTCTGCAGCTGGACACCACAAACCGTGAGAAGATTGTGGGTGTGCAGTCTTCTTTTCAGGGATGTCCGCATCGCAATTTGGGGTTTACACAAGCAGCAATTCACACAAGAAATGTAGGAATGTTCCAAAGTTAGAATTAACTGCCGGACATCTCAACAGCCACATTTGCTTATGTAATTCTCGGCATTTGCTCGGCATCGCCGTTCCTTTGGTATTTGAGGTCGACGAACTGAACTGGCGTGCCGAACTCTAAGAATTGAGCACGCCTAGTGTAGCGACACAGATTCATGCCACCACGGATGACGTGCCGCAGGAATTCTTGGAAGCAATTTCTCGACTTCCGATCATGCAGGCAACAACGAAAGCGGCGATCAGCTCGACAGTCTTTATCGCAGTCACTGATGTCTCCGGCATTCTCGGCTCCTGTAGCCTCATGCAGGCACTACCTATGCAGCGAATCCGCGAGCTATGGGTATACGGACAAGAGGATGATCACTACGAGACACGCGTCCATCATTGCCCTACATTGCTTCCACTTCTGGTGAATCTGGAAGTTCTGGTCCTCTGTGACATTCTTCAATTGCGTCAGGTATTAACTACCCTGGCACCTCCCGGCAACATCGAGAGCTGTCCTGTTTGTCCCAAATTGCACACAATCCGTATCATCATGACGAACATCAATGGCCCACGGCCTTGGCCTTCAATCTTCGAGCACGTGGCGAAATGTCAGCAGCAATTGCAATTATCGCGGTTTTCAGTCCATTGGATTCCGTCATATGGCGGCTACTCCGACGATAAATACAAATCTAAATATGGCTATCTTTTCCCGACGGTGGAGTTTGACGTGAAGTTATTGGATCATGATGGACTTGCTCGGATGACAGTACCCGACGCCTGTTTAGCTGATGAAGACAATGATTGGCCCTCCATGTTGAGAGGTCCAGTGCACACCCTACTATGAAGTCGATCAACGCCACTTACATGGTACCGTGGAAGCTCTTAATATGATCAGCCATGAAGTGCTGAAATCCCTCCTCTTTTTCCCAGGAATGGCAACTGGACCGTGCGGATGCTGCGACCCTACCTAAGTGTTCACCGTCATTTAGTGCTCCTCGTCCTCAGTCCAAGCATATAGCAGCTCTTTCTGCATACTGCGTTCTCAGACATTCTCACCTGTTAAACACTGTACCAAAATCTGAAGTGATGCTGTGGGAATCCCAAATCGCGATGCTTGGAATCAGCATACTACCACAACGGGCCCATTGATTATGTGGTTATAGGCTCCGGCCCGCAAATAAATGAAGGGTGAACGAACGGTCCATCTTGATTAATTGGAGATGCAACTAATTGCTTTCATGCGCTGGTCGAGACATGTGCATTGGATGAGGGCCGCTGACTTGCAGCGAAAACGGCGGCAATCCCTTGCTGCAGTTGAATTGAGGTGACGTTAAGCCTATATGGCTTCTTTCATCCGAGCTTTGCTACTGTTATATTTGACGTTTGTTGCCTAACGAAAGGCTGTGGTGTCACAATGTGCGATGCTGTCTGTCAGGCATACCCGCCTGCCTCCACATTCAGCACAGACGAAATCCTGGACCTGTCTGGTAAAGTTATGATTGTGCCAGACAGGTGTGCAATGTCGTGTCGTCGACTTGAGCAGGTAGTGCTACTGACATAAATAGGCAAAACGAAAGGGACGATATTGGCAGGAGGACCGCCAAATGTAGAGGGCTAGTACTGATCACGTTCAATTCACCCATAGATCCTATGTAGGCATTTCTCAAACACAATGCTATGGCTTTTGAGGCCTCTCGCAACAAAAAGAAAGCAGACATGGCTATCAACGACCTACGAAGGCAGACTGGCAAGCAAGTGACCTGCTTGGAACTGGACTTGACAACAGTCTGGCGTCTGTCACTAAGTGATCCGCAGAAGAGATTTAAGGTATGTGCACCTCAGTGTTGAGGCTAAAAGATGGACTCCACACATCCTTCATCGCAAAACGAAAAGAATTATCTAACAATCAGTAACTATCAGCTAGCATTACTTCATTCTTCCAATGCTGAAAAGTTTGTAGTGGTGTTGTGTTTCCTCCTGTAGAATTTGGAGCGCAAGATGGCTATGATATGCAGTCTGGGATGAATATTATAGGTAAAGGGCACTTCTATGCCACTAACGAAGCATGAACTTGGACTCATTCAAGGACGGGCTGGCAAGGACGAGGATGCATAACACCTTCCGGTAGTACTCGCAGAGCAAATTCATGACTGCACGGCTTGTGTTATCATTAACAATACCGAATTATGGTATGCAGGGCATCATGGTTGTGATGCGCGGCGTGCGTGTTGAGCGCTATGCAGATAAGGGAATCGCTTCGGCATCCTACAACCCATGTGTGTTCTTTGCGGCTCTGCAAGACGGTATTTTGCTCTTACAGATATCCAGGGAACATGAAATTTCACTTACAGCATTATTAGCCCTCGTTCGTGCAGACATTCAAGGCAGATCATATTTCGCATGCAGCGGATGCCGCTGGGTAGGCTCGCTTGCCAATGAACATCGGTAGGATCTGACGGTCATCCTGTATTCTAACACAGCGCACTTATTCAATTATGCCCGAGACGATCGACTACAACGGCAAGGTACGTAATCCCTACTCCACCGAGGTATTTCCGATCCTTCTCATGCCGTTCCAGTTCCTTATTCCTTGGGCGAACGCAGCCTGAAGGAAGCATATGATTGTCATTGATGACGGACTTGGAAAGTGGTTGTGGGACTGTCTCAAGAGCAAGTGAAAAACAAGTAAGACACAGATTCTATTAGATTTTACCAAGAGTGTCGAGGGACTGTCGATTCCGTCTCTTCCCCTGGCTAATGGTTGAGTCATTCGCCACGGTGGCATGGTCAGACTGCTGGGCAGCTCGCCAACGGGCGCTAGGTAACGCGTTTGTGGCGCTGAGCGTGAACTGTGACTTGTGACTAGCAGGTGACTAGCGCAATCATCGAGTCGTACCTCATACTGCTTGCACGTCGCGAGTCTTCCTACGTGCAGCTGCAACACGAGACTTCAGATTTAGCCGAGTGCTCTCTGAACGACATTGTCTACGTAGCAGCTTGTCCGTAACGCCAGCAATTTGAT
This sequence comes from Laetiporus sulphureus 93-53, assembly GCF_001632365.1. NCBI lineage: Eukaryota > Fungi > Basidiomycota > Agaricomycetes > Polyporales > Laetiporaceae > Laetiporus > Laetiporus sulphureus. The sequence goes on along the minus strand of NW_024468530.1, from coordinate 10,146 downwards.
GGCGTCGGCATCATGGAGTCCTGATCCTGTGCTGATGAACATGGACCTCGTAGAGCTGTTGGAAACGGTGGCATGCAGAATTTCTAGGGATGTTGCCTCTATGAGGTGAGCACGAGTACGACGTTGCGAATATTTTATATCCTGACTCCGTGGGCTCGAAGTGCAGAGATGGTGAGTGACATGTGCGTATATACACTCACCAAGTTGAGAATGCTTGTAGACAAAGCGAGCCGAAAAGCCATTGATGCTTACGCTTGCGTCCCTACGAAGAGCTCAGAACTCCTACTCTCAAACTGCTCGCCTCCCCACTGAGGTTCTGGAAGAGATATTCCTGCATGGCTCGCCGTCCTACTCGAGAGACAATCTCGCCGATGATTGGGTATCGATGTCGGCACAGTGGGTTTACCTACGTACAATCACCCATGTCTGTCACAGGTGGCGAGAGGTCGCGTTGGATATTCCCAAGTTGTGGACCCATTTTGACGATTCCTGCAAAGCTGTCCAGCAGGTTTTCCTTCAGCGTTCCGCTTCTGCCGAGATCAGCATCGCCACCTGGACCAAAAACCCTAGTCCTTTTCTTCAAATGTTGTTGACCTCCCACGCTCCACGCTTGCAGGAACTACGGTTGCGATCCTACGATGACAGCGATGATGCGTTTCAGTTCACTGTGAATGCTGTGCAGCTTCTACGACTGAAGCTTGGAGGGTTTATAAGGTCAAATACTCAACTGTCCACAACGCTGTTCGCCGCTTGTGCACCGTCTCTACAGCAGCTATGTCTGGAACGCATCCATTGGGTGCCAAATCAAAAATTCGAACATCTCACCGCCCTATATCTCGAGACTCCTCAAGCGCCTCTCAGGGACCTCTTGAACTTGCTGTCTAATTGCTGCAAATTATCGGACTTATTCATCTGGGACCCTAAGTTCACATTCAATACCGACGATCTAGAGAGTCGGACGGTGTCGTTGCCCAAACTGCGTAGATTTGCCATGAGCGACGATTCCATTCACGGCGCGAGAGCGGTGATTTCTGCTCTCAATATCAGTCCTGATGCCGCAATACAGCTTGGCCAACGATGCGTAATGGGGCAGCCCCTGTTGAATGTGCTTTCTCAGCTACCGCTTGTCGGGGCAACAACCAAGGTCTTTGTCGACCCCGAGTTTGTCATCGGCACAAGCTCTTTGTCCGGCATTCGCGGCCCCTACGATATCATTGCGGCACTACCGCTGCCACAGATCCAGGAGCTGTGGCTACCCGCACCTACAGAGATTACTTCGACGCACGTTTCCGATCACTTTATTCGTCTGTTCCCGCGCATGCTCAGCTTGGAAACTTTGGTGATCACCGATGTGCTCCGAATTGAAGACACTCTGGTTGGCTTGATGCACCCAGGGGGCAACAAGATCCGCCCTAAATGCCCCAAACTGCATACACTCCGCGTAATGTTCCAGAGTTGGCGATATGACCCTCCCCCAGCCTCCGTCGTCAAGCTTCTTGCTCACCACCAACAGGTACTTCAATTATCGCACCTATCGATAGAGTATCTCCCAACTTATGCAGACGGGGCGAAACCACACGTTATGGTCATGAAAACCATGTATGACCATCACTTCCCTTCAGTGGAGTATAAAGCGTTGCAGAACACACCGGAAATGACAATACCTCAAATCTGCTTCGGCATAAGAGGGCATTACTGGCCCTCCTTCTTAGACCGGCGGATGGACCGCTTCTTCTGAGTAAGTCTCATTCATCTGCCTTGACGGCGTTGCCCGTGAATTGTGTTTCAGGACATGTTAACGATATGATCCACTCTGGTAGTGTCGTGTCCCACACCTTGCCCGGACTTCCCTTTCCTACCGGCATACAAGAACACTGAAGACCTCCGGTCGAGCACAACTCTTTCGCTTAATCACCCCACGCTTTGTGAGCTGCCCAACTGTCATCCACCGCAACGGTCTACAAGTGCACGTGTAATCCGGATACTTACAGAATGGACGCGACAATCGGATACGTACCTTACTGGAGATGAACTCGTTGTATGCGATAGCGCCCGTGCCATCCGTGCATTGTCCTCCTCAGCTCCTGGATGGGCTGTCGGGATTTCTTTCTGCGCACTGAAAACGTCCCGTTCTGGGTTCGCGGACTTGTCCTGTCTGAGCCAGCCGCTGCCCGCGCACCACATCAGCGAGTTGTCGTCGACATCCGACTGTGGACATTGATCATCTCGTTTGGGAAGAGCCCAAGCGCGACCTGGGTTATGCGCGCCTTCACATATAGATGTCATGGCTCCTATGCAACGAGTGCATGAGCTGGGCGAGCGGTCTTGAAGACGTTTCATAGGATTGCTCCTGCATCAAGCGCGAGATGCCGGACGTGGATGAGATGTCGACCAATGCAGACTGTGCGGCTGCGGCTCACTTTCTTCGCGAACAGACGCAGCAAGGCGACATCAGTGAAGTAATGCTAAGCGACTCGCTTCTCAGCGTGTCATGGAGACGCGCCGAATGGACTATGACAACTTACCCGATGACGTTCGTGCAGTATACGTCTCCTCCTCCGCTTGCTCCCTCCGAAGCTCCTTCCACAATACCCCGGGATTCTCAGCGCTCTTCGATGCCTCGCCGAGCGTCGTGCTAGTTTCCGCGTTGGGAACGACCGCCTTGAATCCTGCCCTTCTCTCCCATTGTGTGCTTGATCGCCTGAGGGACGGTCTGCCGGTGATGTTCGCCCTGATGGGTCCTTTGTGCCACATTTCGGATGCAGCGATGTCGCGCCTCATCTATGCGCGGCCTCTTGCAGCGTACATATCGACGCGCCATTGTTTTCAAAGGCTTATACGATCGTGGGCCTGAAGCCTGTGCTCCTGCCCAGGCCTTCGCCTTCAAGAGGTGGTGAGAATGGGTTCCTGGTTGCCTTTGGCCAAATTTGTGTCATTTAGCAGCTACCCGCCGGAAGAGGTAGAATAAATATTTGGAACCCCTTTCGAAGGTCATATCAATATTCTGATCGGGCTGATTATCAGGAGGATGCATTTAACGCAAGTGCCGTCGTTGGTAGCTGCGTCGGATACCTCTACACCTAATGCACCACATAGAAGTTGGACGAGGCTGAAGCTGAATGTCATTCCGATGCAGGTTGTCGACGTTCAACGTTCAAGCTGCAAGGTAACTGACTGTCGAACGACGTCCAATTCACACTCATGGACTGTACATCGTGTGAAGGCTGAGTCTCGCGACGATTAAAGTGGATAAGTCACGTATAAACACCACTAATACGCCCATGCGTATCCCATATACTTGTCGAGATAACAGTATGGGACCGAAGTAACCGTGGGTCAGTGGATCCTGCTGCTAGAAGACAGCTTCGAACTTGAGGAAATCATGAATGTTGCAAACAGCATCCACGTGCAATATAGTACACTCTGTTGAGGTTCTTTGGATGTCACGTTCCGAACTCTAGGACGAGCAGTAAATTGGGGACGGAAAGGTGAAAACTAACACCGTGTACGGTTCAAGAAGAAACTGGAGGACGATTCCGGTTGAGCTGGCACATTACTACTTCATACATACGAGAACGTTATTTCGTTCAGGAGCATTGAACGCGAGGATCCAATCCTCCGTGTGCCGGACACGACACGGTCACGTGGACCAATATTCTCCGAGCTAACGTGATCAAACACGCGCCGAAGTTCGAGTTGTCCTCTCTCAGTTCCCACTTGCAGTATCCGACGCACAGCCGTGCGTGTCTGCGCTCTGATAGATCCATTTTTACATACCTCGTACTCCGTCTCAGCCTACTCGAGTGACAAACTCGGCTCTCGCTGCTGGCCTTGTTTCCAAGAGTCATCAGCGCCACACCACAACGGCCGGCGAGCTCGTACCAGCCAATTCCTAGTTTGCTCGTACATGGCTCGTCGAGAGATATGGAAGCCTTCAAGGCGTCCACTAGAGGACTGGGAGAACGACGGCACTGACCGTGAATGGGAATTTTCAGGGATCGTCGGCGAAGAGATTGACACGTTCGGAGTGAAACGGTGCGTGGCTGATCGTGGACCTCGTTTGCGGTGTATGCTCATCGATCCAGCTATGAGGTAGCGTACCCTGGCTGAACGTATGGTCTAAGGAGGAAGCTAAGATCCCTCAGATCAAATGGAAAGACTGGCAGCGCGCCGACGGGACGAACACGACCTGGCAGCGCGACATGTCTGACATGTCCGACGTGCAGCGCGAGTGGGACGAGATGCAAGAAGACAAGCGCCTCGAAGCCGCGAGGAGGAACACGGGAGTCAAGGTGCGCCTCGAGCCGGGGCAGGTGTGGCACGAAGACGCCACGATCGAGATGGCACGCGGGTACGAAGAGCAGTATCGGGAGGCGCTGCGGCGGAACCTCAAGTTGTATGCGAGATGGGACAACACCCTGAAGTCGGTCCACTCTGACTCGGACGATGGTGGTCAGCGCAGGGACGGCGGTGGAGCTGGTGACGAGTCCTCAGACTCTACGGGGTCGCCTCGCCTCCCGAAACGAAAACGACTGAGGCCTTCCTCAGACCGGACATCGAGTATGGCAACACAGGTACGCATCCTCGACACACGTTGACTACACACAGTATCCGTCCGTTATTCCATGCGCATCAACTAAACTGAACAACGCCTAGCCACAGGAGCCCCGGAACAACCCACCGCGCCCAGTCCCTCCCAGCCGGCCCAAACCAACCCCGAGGTTCGTCAGAGATTCACCCTCCTCCGACGACGACGACGCGATGGCCGTCGACTTGACCGCACGACCCACGCGACCTCTCCCTCGACGACGACGACAGGTCGTGCGCTCCGACTCTTCCCCGTCTCCACCGCGCACGACGTTCGTGCGCTCCCGATCTTCCCCATCTCCACGCCACATGACGCTCCAGGAGCAATGGACGCGAATGGCTGCGCGCGCCGGGGCAGCTGCCATATACTTTGTCAATGAGGTCAATGCTGAGGAAGTTCCTCCTGGGCTGGACGGGTTCCGGTATTGTGAGCGGCATTACATCAGGTACGCGCATGAGACGGGCTCGTGTGCTGTGGGGAATGGTGCTCACGTTCGTGCACAGGGCAGTGGGCGTCCCAGAGCCGGATGAGCAATATCTCTTGAGTTGCGAGTGTGAGTTGTCTTGCGACGCGCAGGTCTGCGGGTGTCAAGAGCTCTCGGATATCGTGGACGACTTCGGCGACAAGGTGTTTGCCTATACAGACCAGGTTAGGTGTCCACCGTGCATTCGCCTGCCCGGCCGACATTGACGCAATGCTCGCAGAGGCAATTCAAGGACAATCTATCACCGGGCGAGGAAGTCATCGAGTGCAACAAGGTGATCGTTTCACTTTTGTGCTTCCAAGTTGCTTTTCTGAACGTATCTTGAAGAATTGCAGTTGCGATCCGAGGTCGTGCCCGAATCGCGTTGCACAGCAGCCGCGAGATGTGCCCATCGAGGTGTTCCGCACAGAGGAGTGCGGCTGGGGCGTGCGAGCGACGTCGGATCTGCCGAAGGGCAAGGTGCTGGGCATATATACGGGGTGCGTACGATCCGTCGTCGTGATCCTTTTTCATGTAGCTAATATGTCTCGGTGCAGGGAATTGATGTGCGTGGGCTTTAACATCATTATAACCTGCCTGGGTACTGACTTTCGCAGAACGCGCGAAGAGGCCCGCCGGCGCACCGGCCAGAGCAAGTCGTACATCTTCGACCTCGACGTGCACGAGGCGGACGATGACAGCGTCGAAGAAGAATACGCAAAGTACTCTGTGGACTCGTACAGATGCGGTACGCTCGTTTCTAACTGTCGCACGCGTAATTAATCTGAATAGAGCTCAAAGGGAACTGGACGCGGTTCATCAAGTGCGTGGCTGACTCTTTCCGCCATAGTAGACATGACTGACTGTGCGAGGTAGTCACTCTTGCGAGCCGAATATGCGCGTGTACCCCGTCGTATGGGACACCGTACCAGAGGTAAGCTGTCCACGCCGCTCGTCCGCTCAGATATGCTCACACATGCTATCCCAAAGCTCAACCAACCCTATCTAGCCTTCGTGACGACACAGACCATCGTCGCGCGAACAGAGCTCACGATCGACTACGATCCAAAAGCCACAGAGGAGCATAGACGGAGCAAAGGCAAAGGGAGGCGCATATTGCCTGAAGGTGCGAGGCCGTGCATATGCGGCGCGGACAGTTGTCGGGGGTGGATCACTATATGACGGAAAGGAGCTTTCGATGCTTGGATTTTGATATCTGTTATGTGCTTTGTGAGCGCTTTCGTTGCTTTGCTGTAATCGCTATGTGTCATTCGCATCCCGGGAGTCTGTACATGTCGGATGAGCAAACCCTGATCCGCAAGTCAGCAACCAAAGTGACCCGTGCATAACATACTGCATCAGCATGAACATCCACATTATAAAATATATCACCAGGCTCCCGACGAGTCCCAAATCCACATAGAACCACGTCCTGTCAGGATACAGCGGGAGGTGGTGGTATGAACTTGTCGAGTTTCTTGCGGAGGGGATGATCGACCTTTATCCCACACGTCCTCAACGCAACCGCCAATCCCCCCGCCAACCTCTTCCTCTCCTCCTCATCTCCGCCCTCCGACTCCAACAGCTCCTTCACCGCCCTCGCAAGCCTCCCCTTGGGCATCGCAGGCCTATCCGCCCCAGCCGCCGCCGGGGGCTTCTTCTTCTTACCCTTCCCCTTTCCATTCATCTTCGGCACCGCCAACAGGGGCTCCAGCACTTCCATCCTAAACCGTCGATATGCCACAGAGGTTAGGGGGACCACGCGATCGGGGGGACTCGCCGCCTCGGCGTACGCCTCAGCCTGTGCAACCTCCGCGGGCCGTGCACCGTCGACGAGCCCCCACTTGCGGAGCTCCTCCGCCCTACGCTCACGGAGCCGTCTCTGGATCTTCTCGCGCGTGTCGTCCTCCTGTATGGTACGCGCGACGGCATCGAGCACGTCCGCAAGCCTCAGCCACCCGCGGTCCTCGTCCACGGCGCGCTTGACGTAATGGCGGTTCACGTAGTTCAGGAGTCGGCTCACGCTCTGCGCGCCGGCGGAGTAGCGGTGGAAGCACGGGACGAGGTAGTGGATGAGGGTGCTGTCGTCCGCGGGTGCGCCGAGGAAGAGCTCGCGCGCGGTGTCGGCGTAGTACCGGTCGAGCTGCTCGTAGAGGTCCGTGCCGCTCGGCCTGCCCTTGTCGGAGGGCATGGGGCGCAGGCCCGCGACGGCGGGGCCCGGGGAGGCCTGCTCGGACTGGGAGGTGAAGTAGTTGTAGACGGCGGTGTGCACGCCCATGTGGTAGCTGACCTCGATGGCGGGGGCTTTGGAGGTGTTGTTCGTCGGGGAGCGGACGATGTGGTCGAGGGCGGGCTGGAGATAGCCCCAGAGGGCGGGGAGCGAGGCGGCAGGGTTGGCGCTGCCCGTTGATGGGTTGGGCAGCGGGGGCAGAGGGGGCGGCTCGGACGGGGTGCTGTGAGTGGCAGCACTGGCGGACATGTCGAGGGCCAGAGAGAGACGAGATGGTGGCCAGGGGTGCGAAGCTAAAAGTGATCGCCGCGGGTTGCTAAGCCACGGCCCAATCCAAAGTCAGAGAGCTGGAATTCGTCATGTATGTACATACATTAGTCTATAGACAGACAGGCTGTAAACAATTAATGGCCCGCATAAGAGGTATCGGACATCGTACATGGGTAACACATAGAGCAGGGAGTACGCATCAATCCAACCAGCGTCCATCGCATACGTTAAGTCATGACTTCATGTTCATTTCCACTCACACCACCCCCAACACCACCGTCGCCCGCAAACTCACCTCCCTCCCCGCCGGCATCGCCTGCCCACTCGGCATCCCATCCAGACCCACCTCCATATACTCCTCCGTCCTCAAACTACTACTCTTCCACCCCCAACTCTGACTCACACTAAACACATCCGGCGCACTCGTAAACCGCGTCAAACTCGCCCCCGTCGCGCTCGCGCACGCGATCGAAAAGTGCGCCGACACCGCCGGGCGCGGGTCGCGGTACGGCTGCTGCGGCGCGACCGACAGCGCCGTCGCCGGCAGCGTGTTGGACGACGCGCCCCCGCCGAGCAGCGACGACCCGAGCGCGGATGAGTTGGGCGTCGACGTCGGCGTCAGGCTGCGTGACAGCTGCAGACTCGTCCCCGAGTTGTTCTGTGGCTGCTGCGCCGACGACGACGACGCCCCTGCCGAAGACGGCCTTCCATTGCTCCCGTTCCCACTTCCATGATTACTGCTCGGCACCCCAATCAACCTGGACGACACGCCGTTCACCGGCGCAGACATGTGCGGGATCGGGTCGACGGTACTCTGCCGGTGGAGATACACGCCGAGCTGCACGCCCTTTTTGCGCACGACCTGCACGTACACGTTGTACAGGCTCCCCGCGTACCACACCGTGTGGCTATGCAGCCGGCTCTTCTCCTTCAGCGCATCCACGTCCCAGAACTCGACCGCGAACCGGAATGGCGGGTGCGGAGTCCACTTGCCCGACGGCGCAAGCGAGGATGAGGAAGACGAGGAGGAGGACGCAACGGTGGAGACGGCAAACCGCTGCTGTCCCACCCCGAAAAAGTTCTCCTCGCACGACGGCGGCATGCCCGTCTTGCGCGGCGCCGCGTCAATGGTCGTCGGCTCCTTCGCGTCGAACAATCCCTCCAGCGACCCTCCATCGATCGCAGTACTATCCCCAATGCGCACCGACGAGTCTGCAGGCACAGGGAAGAACGCGGCGTCCTTCTCTATCACTGCTGCCACCTCCGTCGTCGGCAGGCTCAGCCCCAGCTCCTTCTCGCGCGAGCTCGGCGAGAGCGGCGGGGAAACCGGGCTGCTGCTGGTGCTGGACGGACGCGTCATGATGCGATGCCGCAGGACGTCCTGGTTCCAGTGTGCGGACTGCAGTACGTGCAGCGGTACATAATGCTGCCCCATCGTCGGCGAGACATCTCTAGAGATCGCCATCAGGTCATCAATACCCTGCGACGCACTGGCCGTAAGTCTCGTTACCGAAAGATGCCAAAGCTCGCACGCACCATGTTCTCGTAGTATATCCCCGTCCGGAACAACTCCTCCCACTCGCGCTCTTCCTCCTCGTCGATACCTTTCCTCCTCCTCATTTCCACGATGGTCTTGGCCATATCATACCGCTCCTTTTCCCCCTTCACGAACAGCGCGTCGCTCGACAGCAACCCGCGCACCCATCGCGCACTCAACCCACCACACCGCCACACAAACGGAATCACCCAATCCCTCCTTTCCCTCTCCCTCTCCCTCGCGCTCACGCCCGCGCCCTGATTGTGCCACGCGCTCCCACTGGGGCCCGCGCCGTTCCTCACAGGCTCTACAAACCTCGACGGCGCCGTCGCCGTGCGCTTCCTCGACCCAGCCGCGCTGCGTCCCGCGTCCGCCGCATCCCACCTAACATGCACGCTCTGCTCTCGCCCCACCTCCGCGCCCGCACCCGAACTCTCCTCCACCTCAAGCTCATACTGCACGACGTCCACGCCCCAGCGTGCAAGCCAGCACGCGGCAGCCTCGCCGACCTTGTCCGACACCGCGCCGTAGTACAAGCGCGGCTCGAGCGCGGAGACGAGGCTCGGGGCGGCGATCCCTGCGTCCTCGCTGTCCGTGTCGGACAGGATGGAGAGGGGCGCCTCTTTGTGGATGCCCATGCTCGTTTCGCGGTGACCGCAGGAGGATTCTTGAGAGGCTGCTGAGGTGGGTGCTTCTTCGATTTTGATCTTGCAGTCGTCAGTCACGTCGAGCTCGTTCATCTTCTGCACGAGGTCGCCCTCCTGCTTTCGTCCTCCTTTTACGCTGCTAGCCTCTTCCGCTACTAGTTCTGCAATCTCCTCGAGGCCGACCGCCGCCTCCATACCGTCGCCCGTCTCGCCCTCGTCGGGCTCACCGACGCCATGGCCGACGGCGAAGTTGAGGTAGCGCACGGCGGTGTACGGTCCGACGGTGCGCAGGATGAGCTGGAGCGCCTGGGAGGCGACGGCGGGCATGGAGAGGAAGAAGGCGGTGGCGAGGAGGGAGAGGAGGAGGCGCGGGGAGGCGGGGTGGTAGCCGTCGGGCGTGGATTCGGGGCG